>NW_026782496.1:0-577500 GCF_031769215.1 Ylistrum balloti
ATAAGTTATGTAGGTAATTTAATATTTTCTACATAACATGTCTGCAGTTTGTTTTCTTTTCTAAAACTGGAAAAGATCACTCAAATGAATCAATTTTGTTTTGTTAAGAAAGATTTTCTTGACATTTACCATAAATAATAGAATCATCTTGTGTGAACTTTTCAACTGGAAATGCATTTATGTGATTATGGGTTTACTATGGTCCTATTTGGCTTTGTTTGCATGAAACAACCAGGAGCAATATGTTAACACAAAGGAGGAGTGCCAATTTGGGCCTTCTGGCTGCTATGACCGATTTTATTTGTGTAGGAATTCCTTGGGGTTAGGCGGTCATGATATGACATAAAATTAAGGTCAGATCTGAGCCATTGTATCAGTCATGGGGTAAAGTGGGGGGTAAAATTCATATACAGTCCCATCAACTACATTATATTTTTCGGTATTTTTTCTTCTCTATTCATGTATAAATCCATCAGAAACATTCATCATAATTATTTAATATATTTGATTGTCTAAGTAGGTCATGGTAATTAAGCTCATTAATTGCGAATTATATTAAAGATGAACTTAATTTTCTGCCTTAATGTACATAAAAACAATACCTTTATCATGTACCATGTTTTAAAAAGAAATATTTTTGCATACTTTAAAGAAAACAAAGAAGAGGCGGCGCTTTGAATTTTAGTTCGACAAGTTCTACGATATGTCTGTATCTAGTGGTTTTACCGAAGTATTAACACAGAAATGGCTAATGAAAGATATCAATCTTAACCTCTAGTGTTGCATTTCACTCCACTATACATACAATGGTCGTACACATAGTTAGTTACTCATTGTCACTGTCAGACTCAGACTAGTCCTCAATCATCATTGCGTCATCAGCACAGCTGAGGTAGCTTGATGAGGCAGTTGGGTGTGCTACCCTAGGCTGGTGTCGCTCATAACAAAGGTACCAGAGAACAGATGCAATATGGGCACAGCAGCCCACTACCCTGGCACCAACCTTACACTGGCAATACCAACCAGATATAGGAGTCAAACCAGGGGAATACTCAATCCACAGGTTGTACAGTTTCGAAGCAACATGTCTGGAACGAATCTGAACTTTAATTAAGCCAGGCTTTTCCCTGCATGCCATTAATTCATACTGGCCATCTTCAGACAAGTGCTCCATGGTATATGACTTTGCCTGCTTCAACTGATATACTCCCATGGTAAGATCTCTCAACTCCGGTTCTGTCAGCTGAGGAAAGTCAGGCAAACTGGCCTCATCAAGCTTGACCCATATGGCTCTTTTCCTAGCCAAACCTTCTTTTTCAACTTGAATTTGCAATTTATTGGGACATTTTGACAGAGCCAACATTCGCTCAGCAATGATGAGGTCATTGGGAGAATCAGAGGCAAGTGGGGGGCGAAAAGCATTACAAATTGCAGACACAATTCTCACAAAATCACCTACAACTGGAATGAGAGTGTTGGGCAAAACATGTCCCAAGGTCTTCCACTGCTTAATCCGCCCATTTGCCGACTCCACAACCCACCTTACCTTTGTTACAAGACGAGATTCGTTTGCCTCAGTATGTGTGTGTTGTTTCTGCCCCTTTGGCAAGAAAAATGGCATTTCTGTTTTGATGCCAGCATCATTCAACAGTTCTGTCACATCTCTGAAGCCTCTGTCAACGACAAGAACATCATCATCTTGAAACCAATCCTTGATGTTCTCAGTGTTAGTTTTCAACATGCGTTTTGTAATGTTGGCGTCATTATTTCGACCGTCTGCTAAATATGGGCCTAGGACAGACAGTATATAGCCATCTGAGGCCACAAGAAGCATTGGTTTCAGGAGAGGGCGTCCTTTGTGCATCGAAAAAGAGCGTCGTTGGAAAGTATAGTTGCTGGACTTTTCAACATAAATATATGTGCCATCAGCAACAGCTATAGCGACATCTTCACCAGAGGCAAACATCTTCCTTGCAAATACCGTTGTATGGTTTTGAATTACTTGTTCTCTAGTGATGTGTTGCAGGCCAAGGTGTGAAGGAACGAAGTGGGTCATCAATGCTTGGCGAGCTGAATGAATACATTTTCCACATATTCTCTTTGTCATGTTGAACAGAGAAGCTAATATTGATAAAGACATGCCAGTCCTCAACTTTACAAGCAGGATGGCTAATGCAGTCCTTGCGCTTCTGTTCAGTGTAGAGTAAAGAGAGGGATTAACTGATCGTAAAAGGTCAGAAAATTGATTTTTATACAGACCTGTGAGACGGTAGTAATCTTGATCAGTTAATCCATCTGAGGAATCAAAGTCTAAACAACTTTTCGTTGAAGCAGCTGCCCTAAGTGTCAAAAGGATCTCTGATATTTCAGAAGAATCCAGTTCAGTGTCTTTGCTGGAATATGCGAGTGAAGATAGACTATCAGATGGGAAATCACCATTCACTATGTGGGAAGAACAACATCTGCAGGTGTTTGGGACAAGGATACCTGTCTTAATAAAAATCTTTACTCGCATTTCTGTTGAGAGCATTACCATTTTACTTTTACATTCCTCTCTTAACATTTTACAAATGAAACATCGAGATTCACCTAATGTAGCCCGTGGAATGTCAAGTTTGATTTTTTTGTTTTCAGGTGACTCAAGCTGGTGCTCTACATCGCTACTAGGATGTTCAGTAGATGAATGGTGATTGTAGTATCTTCCCCTGCATTTTTTACATACGGGGTCACCAAACCTTAAGGCATCATTAATATTTGCTTTCAAGTAAGACAGAATGTCTGTTTTATTCAGACAGCAGAGCCTTACTTTATATTGTGCTTTACAACAAGCGCACTGCCTGTGCACTGGCATATTGATAAAAGAAAAGAAAACAGGGCATAAACTTAGAAAACACTCCTTATTAAAACCTTAATTTGGATGAACAAAATTATGAACAACAGTTGAATTACAATTATATGTCTAAATTATATGTACAATATCAGTGACAGTCAAACCAAGAAAGTATACTAAAATCGCTGAGGTTGTGAAGTGTAGTTGCCACGTATTAATTGTATATATAAGGGTATATGAACTGTCTGAGACAAGGTGCACATGTATACTCACCGGTAGACACAAAGATCCTTAACAAGGTATATGTCAGGGGATGGCATTATATCCCGCCATTTTAGCTTAAAGCTAAACCAGCCGTACCAAACTGGTTTAAATATCTCTACATTTATCAAGCAATTTATTTTAAACAGTTCTTAATGCAGTACAATTTAACATTTATTTATTAGATATTTATTACCTAATATAATTACATAAGACAACTCTGATATCAACCAAAAGTTGTCAAAAGTGTGAACCCGCCCCCTCCCATTAATTAATTCTCCATTTTCTATAAAGTATTCAAAAATAAATCTTACTAAAGCATGACACATGATAAAGGTATTGTTTTTATGTGCATTAAGGCAGAAAATTAAGTTCATCTTTAATATAATTAGCAATTAATGAGCTTAATCTCCTCCTTTCTTCGTCACGGTCTACTGCATTCTGAACTGTATTCACGTTTTGGACATGGGAAGATCTAGAAAGCCAAATCGTAGGAAGGAAAAAGAAAGTTGTGCTAAAGACAGTATTGAGACACTCAATTAACAACATTATTAAGGAGGCCACTGACGTTTTACACCTCAATCTCCCCAAGTACACATAACACCATTCGTGAGCCCTTGCACTTCTACCCTATCTACAATTATGCCTGGCAACACAGATCTTAATGCAGTGCATACAAAACCAGACTTTCTTGTCGCGAAAATCTAGAAACTTGATCTTATTGAACACCAAGTCAAGAATATTGGTGCTCCTTTATCACAGACTTTAAGGAAAAGAGTGAAAAAACATGAAGAATCGGTTACTTTTGTTTTCCATAAATCACTTTCGTGGTCGCGCGATGGATCGGACTTTTCAAGATAGCGGACCGACGTAACACCGGAAGGTAAGCTCTGCTTTCAAACGGTAATGTCCCTAATTTATATACTCACTATGATAATGACACATATTGTATCTGATTTGCAAATAGTACTTATATTGTTGTACGTATCTATTTGAGTGATAAACTTAAAATGTAATGCAATCTGCGTGAAGACTTTGTCAACATGCCGATTTGTTCGATCAAAGCGGATGTGAGCTTAACTTTTGGCCCTAGCTAAAAAAATAAATACATCCAATCAGAGTTTAATGTTAACTTGAAGATTAGATAAACCTCTCATCGAATGACAATCTTCTGTGACGGAATAGGATGCATGATTTGTGAAAAAAAAACCAGGAAATTTTTACCATGCGATGGTTTGGTCTTTAGAAACATGCTCACAAAATGCACCGAGACCGAACCTTCACATGGTCAAAAATTCCTGTTTTTTCTTCAGTCACGCTTCCCATTCCGTCACAGAAGATTGTCATTTGATTAGATACTTATCAAATATTCAGTTTGAAATTAAAACTCTGACTGAATTTATTCTATTGTTTTAGCTAGCGCCAGAAGTTAAGCTGACGTTAAGATCACGACAGTGTAAATATGACCAACTAGAGAAAAAAGGCGAGGAAACGGACCTACTGACCAAACTTCTAGGTGGACAAAGAGACAAGATATACTCGATCACAAAATGGTTAAAGTAAGGGAAGGGCGCAATAAACTCTCGGAAACGGTTATTGACTTGTAGTGCTGCTCCATGAAGAATAATGTAGTCTTCACCGGACTTGGCGGCGAGACAAAAGAAGTGACTGAGGACAAATTGCGCGACCTCATCTATAATGAGCGCCTCAATGAGGACAGGATCGAGTTTGGCAACGTCAACTGGTTTGATAGTCATATAAACGGTAAATCTAGGCCTGTTGTTGTATGGTTAAAGATGCACTGGTATAAACCTAGTGGGAGTAGGTATGATATTCATGATATTCCAAGGATATAATTTTGTGCTTTGTACGCGTAATATTTTTCTCAACATTTGATCACGTTACTGTCTGGCCCAACGGTCCTACTCAAACCAGCCCGCAGACGCCCGCAAGTATACATAGATGCCCGCAGGCGTTGTGGATACGATAGTTAAGAAATAAGTTATATAATGGTTATTTTTACTTAATTAAACCCATCTGTAAAATTTAGAAGTGATTTCTCGCTGATTAAGAAAGTTATACGCGATACGATTTTCCTCTCGTAACAGCGTGTTAACAGCGCCGCCCGCCATGATTCCGATAAGGATGTAGTATGGTCATCATGGACGTGGAGGACATGGACGAATTTTGAACATTTACGTACCGAGGACATGGTCAAATCAGAACCCAGTAAGAACCTAATGAGAGCGTAGTAACGACGTTGTTGACGCTGCAATGCCGTAACGGAAACCTAAATGGGAGTTCAAAGACGCGGTAGAAGTGTAATGAAAACGGGAAGGACTGCGCTCTGTTCTCAATACGACCTCCTTGTGCTCGCAACTGCAATACACCTCCTCCGTTCTTGCGTTCTTGTTACGTCAATGTACTGACCTCCTTTCGTTCTTGCTACGCCAATGTAACACGACCTCCTTCCGTTCTCAATGTATACAACCTCCTTCCTGAGTGACCTTCTGTGCTACGTCAATGTGTAGTTCTCTTAATACGACCTCCTTCCGTTCTTGCTACGCAAATGTAGTTCTCAATACGACCTCCTTCCGTTCTTGCTAGGCCAATATAGTTCTCAATACGAACTCCCTCCGTTCTTGTTACGTCAATGTAGTTCTCAACACGACCTCCTTCCGTTCTTGCTACGTCAATGTAGTTCTCAACACGACCTCCTTCCGTTCTTGTTACGCCAATGCAGTTCTCAACACGACCTCCTTCCGTTCTTGCTACGCCAATGCAGTTCTCAATACGACCTCCCTCCGTTCTTGCTACGTCAATGTAGTTCTCAATACGACCTCCCTCCGTTCTTGCTACGTCAATGTAGTTCTCAATACGACCTCCTTCCGTTCTTGCTACGTCAATGTAGTTCTCAATACAACCTTCCTGCGTGTTTGTTACGCCAATGTAGTTCTCAATACGACCTCCTTCCGTTCATGTTACGTCAATGTAGTTCTCAATACGACCTCCCTCCGTTCATGTTACGTCAATGTAGTTCTCAACACGACCTCCTTCCGTTCTTGCTACGTCAATGTAGTACTCAATACGACCTCCCTCCGTTCTTGCTACGTCAATGTAGTTCTCAATACGAACTCCCTCCGTTCTTGTTACGTCAATGCAGTTCTCAACACGACCTCCTTCCGTTCTTGTGTCAATGCATGTGCTACGTCAATGTAGTCAACACGACCTCCTTCCGTTCTTGCTACGTCAATGTAGTTCTCAATACAACCGTGTTTGTTCCCTCCGACCTCCTTCCGTTCATGTTACGTCAATGTAGTTCTCAATACGACCTCCCTCCGTTCATGTTACGTCAATGCAGTTCTCAACACGACCTCCTTCCGTTCTTGCTACGTCAATGCAGTTCTCAATACGACCTCCCTCCGTTCTTGCTACGTCAATGTAGTACTCAACACGACCTCCTTCCGTTCTTGCTACGTCAATGTAGTACTCAACACGAACTCCCTCCGTTCTTGCTACGCCAATGTAGTTCTCAATACAACCTTCCTGCATGTTTGTTACGCCAATCCGTTCATGTTACGTCAATGCAGTTCTCAACACGACCTCCCTCCGTTCTTGCTACGTCAATGTAGTTCTCAATACGAACTCCCTCCGTTCTTGTTACGTCAATGCAGTTCTCAACACGACCTCCTTCCGTTCTTGCTACGTCAATGCATCCGTTCTTGCTACGCCAATGTAGTTCTCAACACGACCTCCTTCCGTTCTTGCTACGCCAATGTAATACTCAATACAACCTTCCTGCGTGTTTGTTACGTCAATGTAGTTCTCAACACGACCTCCTTTCGTTCTTGCTACGCCAATGTAGTTCTCAATACGACCTCCCTCCGTTCTTGCTACGCCAATGTAGTTCTCAATACGACCTCTCTCCGTTCTTACTACGTCAATGTAGTTCTCAATACGACCTCCCTCCGTTCTTGCTACGTCAATGTAGTTCTCAATACGACCTCCCTCCGTTCTTGTTACGCCAATGTAGTTCTCAATACGACCTCCCTCCGTTCTTGCTACGTCAATGTAGTTCTCAATACGACCTCCCTCCGTTCTTGTTACGCCAAAGTAGTTCTCAATACAACCTTCCTGCGTGTTTGTTACGTCAATGTAGTACTCAATACGATCTTCCTCCGTTCTTGCTACGTCGATGTAGTTCTCAATACGATCTTCCTCCGTTCTTGCTACGTCAATGTAGTTCTCAATACGACCTCCCTCCGTTCTTGTTACGCCAAAGTAGTTCTCAATACAACCTTCCTGCGTGTTTGTTACGTCAATGTAGTACTCAATACGACCTCCCTCCGTTCTTGCTACGTCAATGTAGTTCTCAACACGACCTCCTTCCGTTCATGTTACGTCAATGTAGTACTCAATACGACCTCCCTCCGTTCTTGCTACGCCAATGTAGTACTCAATACGAACCCCCTCCGTTCTTGCTACGCCAATGTAGTTCTCAATACGACCTCCCTCCGTTCTTGCTACGTCAATGTAGTTCTCAATACGACCTCCCTCCGTTCTTGTTACGCCAAAGTAGTTCTCAATACGACCTCCCTCCGTTCTTGCTACGTCAATGTAGTTCTCAATACGACCTCCCTCCGTTCTTGTTACGCCAAAGTAGTTCTCAATACAACCTTCCTGCGTGTTTGTTACGTCAATGTAGTACTCAATACGATCTTCCTCCGTTCTTGCTACGTCAATGTAGTTCTCAATACGAACTCCCTCCGTTCTTGTTACGTCAATGTAGTTCTCAACACGACCTCCTTCCGTTCTTGCTACGTCAATGTAGTTCTCAATACGACCTCCCTCCGTTCTTGTTACGCCAAAGTAATTCTCAATACAACCTTCCTGCGTGTTTGTTACGTCAATGTAGTTCTCAATACGATCTTCCTCCGTTCTTGCTACGTCGATGTAGTTCTCAGTATGACCTTCCTGCTCTTTGGTAATGAACATGTTACGCCCGTGCCACGTTATAGAAGATTATATTAAGTCGTCAGTACGTTAAGGCGGTGCTTTCTACGTTAATGCCTCATCCGCAGCAGGTTTCCACTGCGTCTATGATAATCGGCGTTAAGTACTGGACTCAACCACTAGGAAATATGGCACTACAGAATGAAGATTCACTTCGTCACCTTGTTCTGATTCAAGGACAACCGATTCTTCTTGACGAGCAAGCTGCGCGTATTAAGGAATTCATAGGAACGTGTTAGGCAGAGTAACAAGAACGTATCGAACGTGAAAACTACATAATTGTCTATTTTAACCACGTCCTCGCTGCGTTTTCTGAAATTTACAGGACGCAACGCGGTCTTCATGGTCTTCGTCTAGTGTGTCAGGACGCAGCGCGGTCTTCATGTTCTTCGTCTAGTGTGTAAGGACGCAGCGCGTCTTCATGGTCTTCGTCTAGTTGTCAGGACGCAGTGCGGTCTTCATGGTCTTCGTCTACTGATTGTGACAGGACGCAGCGCGGTCTTCATGGTCTTCGTCTTCTGAATGTGACAGGACGCAGCGCGGTCTTCATGGTCTTCGTCCACTGAGTGTGACAGGACGCAGCGCGGTCTTCATGGTCTTTGTCTACTGATTGTGACAGGACGCAGCGCGGTCTTCATGGTCTTCGTCTACCGAGTGTGACAGGACGCAGCGCGGTCTTCATGGTCGTCGTCTACCGAGTGTGACAGGACGCAGCGCGGTCTTCATTGTCTTCGTCTACCGAGTGTGACAGGACGCAGCGCGGTCTTCATGGTCTTCGTCTACTGAGTGTGACAGGACGTAGTGCGGTCTTCATTGTCTTTGTCAAGTGTGAAGGAGGCTTTTAAAAGGCTATTTTACTTCGGCTGGAGTTCAACAGGGTAAAACGTGTGGCCTTTAACCTTGAGGTCAAGGTCGCGGTTGCCTAAGGCATCTTAAACGGTTTAAAAGTTATTGCCCGTACAAAAATTATTAGAAGAACCAGATTATTAACCAGTGCTAAATCAGTATGTCTCAATCCCTCCATTCCAAGGTTAGACACAATAAAATGCCTCCCATATACTCGTTACGTGTTTCCCATTTTAATAGATACCAACATTGCCATACAATTTGACACATGCATTCGTACTGCATTGTTCTTGACACATGTATTGTCACTGAACCATGGCTATTTAAATTGTCTGTAAACTTTACCTAACATGGAAGCTATTAGACACTATACCTGGTGACGTTGTCAGTTTCACCTTTATCAGTGTTACGACCGCCTACCTGGCCGTGTGGGCTATGTTACCCGACCTTCTTATAAAGTAGGGTGTTATCAGGACATACGAGGTAAGACTGCATTTAGTTGAATGATAATTTATTTGTCACAGTTAAGATTTAGAAGCATACGTTATTCTATCTCTTGCAGGATTGTTTAAGAGTATAAAAGTGGCACTTAAACGCGAAGAACAGAACAGGTCAATCGTATTGTTAAGCTTTTGAAGAAGGTATCAGACCTGATATCATATTTGCATACATGTGTGTGTTTGTCTGAATTTTGTCAGGCCTCTAAAATTGTTGAAAAATGTCTGGGAAAAATAAAGTAACCAGTCTACCACAACAGGGAATTTTCTACAATTGTATACAGGGCGTGATAACGTCGCTATTAAAGGTGACATGAAGATAAACAACTATGTGTACATTATCGTATGAACACCGAAGTACGAAACTACGGCTAGAAAGCTTAGCCTCAGGTTAATAATGTTGTACTGGTTTGCACAAATGTACCTGTCCAAGGGTTATTGACAGCAGACACTTTAGCAATTGCAAATGAAGGCAGACCTTTTAGAAATGAAGACTAACTGTTTAATGTGAAAATGAAAAGATAAAATAAATACGTAAGTAAATAGATAAACTCGTGATGGCTGAGCCACAGACATTTACATGAACAATCATACTGTTATCTAATATATCATATTTGTCAAACGCATTATTCAGCCTCACGTAAACACGTACAGTTAGCAGTGCTCACAAACTTACTCAACTGAAAGTCTAGCTTTCAGTTTTTCTTACCAACAATGGGGACAGGAGTAGAATCTGCCTGTGAATATGCCACTAGTAACAGTACCGCGAGAATTTTACAATGGCTGCAGGAGTAAGAAATTGGTTGTCATGTCGTCTCAATTTTTTTTTTTTTATTTTTGCCCACCAAGGCCATTTTCATAAAATATATATGAAATTAATATTCATTTAAAATCCCCTGTCTCTGTCTCTCTCTCTATATATATATGTCTCAAACTTCGTTAACTGGAAGTCGTCGGGGTCGAGTTATCCGGATATTCGAATTAAACGAGTTCCAATGTATAACATTCGGTAACATACGAAAAGTGGACTATTAGGGTGATATATTTACTGACACGCATGGCAATTTCCAGTAACCAGAAGAGGGGAATAATTATACATAATTTCAGCAAATGATTAAAAATTTAAAGGAAGCTTTATGACGGTAAAAAATGATATAACCTTACACGAATGAACAGATAACATCAAAACACTTACGTGCGTTTTTAAGCCGGAAGTAAAAGTTTGCATATGCACACCCGATACAAAATCACTGCTGTGGAGTGTTCATGTCGTTAAAGATATTTACTGAGAACTACGGGTCATACAAAAACAGTTAACACTATCGGTAAATTGTGGCATTTAATAATATGACACTGGACACCTCCTCGATATCACCTTCTCGGCCTGTACTTCGGTTTTTCTGTTGATTTCAAAGCCATGTACGCTTTTGAAAAAAAAAAAAAAAAAAAACACACACACACACACACACACACTAGCCAGAGCACCCGACCAAGGCTGTGATATTAGGTGTGCAGGTAAGTTCTGCGTAGCCACTGGGATTTGGCACGAATTTCTCGTTTCATAGTCCATAGATATTTGTAACATAGTGACTATAACACAGGCACTCGAGGCCAGGATATTATTTTTTAAACATTGATTTTTGTTTTAGCACTCATGACTGACGTTATTTAAACGAAATATCAGCAGAATTCAAGTCTATGAGCCGGTTGACAAATCCGAGGTCCACGGTCATTAAAAATACACTGTATTTATGGACCGTGACCGGGAATTCGTGCCAAATCCCTGTGCTTCCTTATTTCCGTGTCGTTTAGTCGTGAGCCTCGTGCGTCAATAAAAGCTTTTCTGTAAGTATCGTTTTATTGTTAATCAAAATTACAAGAATAATTAACGTGTTTTTACTGTAACAATAGCCAGACAGATTTTCTCTTCACAAATTTAAGCAGTGCCTGGGCAATGGGCATTTTCTGATAGCAATGTGCTGAGACACGGGTTGTCATAACACTTCGCCAGCTGTTCCGGTTTAAAGTATTTTTAAGTAGGGTTTTAATTTCTAGGTCTATATTTTTGCTTGGAATTATCAGAGGTTTTCGATATTTCCAAATTCATGTTTTCCGAGTCTTTATTACTGAGATAAAGAGAAATTTTGCTGGGACCGCCAAAGTATTTCGAGTAAAGCGGAGTGTTCGAGTTTTCGAGTTCGAATAAACGAAGATCGACTTAAATGAAAATTGTTCTAATGAAACACTTATCATCACAAAGTTAGCAATAGTCTACTCATATTTTTATGAAAGCGTTTGAAATTCTAAAAATATCTATTATTATGCTATTGTGTCATTACTGTTTTAAATCTGTATGTATACAAGTCTACAACTTTAAACCACGGCATCTGTCAGTAAAACTATGACAAACCAATAACAATGTATAACTAATATATTATTGCTAATTTATCTTGATACCAATAATTTTCAAGTCAATTAAAATCAAGATAAGGACCATTAAAATGTCATAGACGTGTTTTTTTCCAGATACACTAAAATAACAGCTGGCCAGGTATTTATAGTCTTACGATAGGCTACAGGGAAGGACATGCTGTAACAGGCGTCAGAATACTGATTATGGCGGCTCAATACTGCCACTGTAAATAGCAGAATACGCTTACACTTCCGGAACATATGGTCAACTTTTGCCTTTGTTTACATTTCGATATTTTTATTGAACAGAAGTTTTTATGTCAAAACCAGAAAGACATTATATGTGAGATGCTTCGAGGACCACACTGTAATCTTCATTAGATGAATGACCAAGGTGAAGCGTATTAGCACTAACGTATACTGTCTACGAAACAGGATATATCAGCTGTATTATAATCATGTGTACACCGTCAAATTGAAAGTCATGTGACGAGATGACGATAAGATTGTAGTATAATTAGGTCGAGTTGGAATTCATCGATACGTACATAAGGTGGATACTTTATCCTACAAAGTCCATTCGGTTACGTTTTGTTAAAAATTTGGTAGATGTGCGGAAGTCTATTGGCCCCCTCGTCCCTGTTTGGACCCGCTATCGTGTATCCCAAACGCACGTATCATTTATCCTCTACTTTATAATCATCTTCCCAGTTAGTGATATGCGTTTTCTATGGGTTATGATCTATCAGTGGCGATTTATATATCCCAAATTCCGAGCCTTCTTGGGTTCCGTGTTCACTGAAGCGGACCAGTTTTTCCGAATAAGATGAATCGCGGTTATCGCATCCTTTCATGTAAATGCATTCCACAATGGTGTTTTATCCTCAGGACAGAACAGGATATTACAGACCGTCCTCTGAGGTTTCATGACTGGTGTAATGTCATAGCTACGACAAATCCTCTGAATAGTTCCAAATAATCTTGTTATACAGGTTATCATTGCTTGTCTTTGATTGTTCTCTTAATGTTCATAATTTTTTTTATAATTGTCCAATCAAGATTTCCCCGTTTTCAAGGCGCCACGGATGTGAGCCTGCTTTTCTGTTTTGTCCTTCAGATCCGAGACAATCGCACACAACACTTTTGATTTGAGGAGCGGTGTGATTGGACGTTGGGGTATTAGCCTGTATGTGTAGTTTTCCAATAGACAAATACACTGACTGTTCCGTCTTAACAAGGCGGATGTCAAGGAAGTGCATGGTTTGATTTCGTTTTCGCATATAAAGTTGCTGCTGGTATCTTCTCTATAACTGTATTGATATGCGTATTCAGTTTCTTCTGTGACCCTTTCTTGTTCGTGGTTTTCCCTAGTATGTCGTTAACATATCGTTTTTACATGCTAGAATGGCACTGAAGGGGTTTATTGCCACAACTGGAGACACTTGGCTGCCCACGCTGTGCCAAAACGTTTCTAATAAATGATCTCTCCGAAAGTTAAATGTCATACAGAAAGTTCTTTGGTTGTGTTATAAAATATTCTATCCCATGAACCCGAAGAAGAGGTTTAACATTGTGTCGGTGTTTTCTAAAAAAAATCCACACTCAAATTCAACGAACTAGAGAAAAATATGAACACGGAGACTCCTGAAACAGTATTAGAAGCGCAAGACCAGGTGTTCCAAAAGAGTAAGGGTCTTCTACTTCATTAGCGACAAAGTTGTATGTTATCTTAAATCTTTCCGTAAATACAGTACGATAAATATAAATAGATTAATTTTTCTCTTATACACGTGCATGTGTTCCTTAATAGATAATAACATGTCAACGTTTCGTTGGCTGTTTGTTATGTTATTGAGTGGAATCCTTGATGATGATGATGATGATGATGATGTTGTTGTTGTTGTTGTTATTGTTTGTTGTTGTTGGTAGTGGTGGTGGTGGTGATAATGACACCACAGATCTATATTACCAACAGTACTGTGAATTACACGTCTGCCGAATCTATTTTAGCTTGTTATCATGGCCACGGGCTCAGACAACATGGACGGAGAACAATTTAGCCTAGCCTGTTGGAGTAAATTGTGTATGATCAAATTATTCACTTTATGGTGAAAACTTAGGCTACTTATTTATCTTGAGTTGTTCAATAGTTACAGACTTCTGTATTACAATTAGTATGCACGTAATACATTTGCTCCTCAAACTTAGATCCTATGTCCTTGTGCGATATAAAGCTGGCATCTTTTAGTGCTTATAGGTTTCTTTGTTGTATACAGTATTCTCCGCGGAGAACGTGACATTACTTACTTGAATTAACCAAGGTTTACATGGCGGTTTCGTTGATGAAGCAAAAAATGCTAACCCTTCTGGACCACCTTATCCTCTGTACTATTGTTGTTTTTAAAATTTAGTAATCATCTGTTACCTTTTTATTTTTTACCTACAGTAGACGTCTAGACATCAGCCACAATTGACCCACAACGTGTCACCATGTCTCGGTCATTTGATGTCACGGCGGTGCCTCCCTGGGTGAAGTACGTGGTTCTATTTTCGTCCGGTAGTGTTATTATGCTGTACGCTGAGAGAGCTTACCGACGTTATGTAGTACGACAGGTGATCCGGAGAAGGAAGGAGAGAGCAAAGAAAGCGATCGAGCATCTTCGTACTCAACTTAAAGAACAACAGGTAATCGCGAAGAGACAGCAGATATACCGGTATTTTTCACGTACAAATATAGTATTTTATTCAATATATAAATGATGATGAATAAGAGAGAGTCGATTTGAGTCATAATGAGTTATATCGAATAATAATTGAATATATCTAAAATAAGCAATCGAGCCAGGGAAATGTCCAGGACTAAGAGATTACTAGGCCTAAGTAAGAGAATACTAGGCCTAAGTAAGAGAACACTAGACCTTAGTAAGAGATTACTAGACCTAAGTAAGAGAATACTAGACCTTAGTAAGAGATTACTAGACCTAAGTAAGAGAATACTAGACCTTAGTAAGAGAATACTAGACCTTAGTAAGAGAATACTAGACCTTAGTAAGAGAATACTGTCTTAGTAAGAGAATACCAGACCTTAGTAAGAGAATACTCGGCCTTTGTGAGAGGATACTGCCTTAGTAAGAGAAAACTGCCTTAGTAAGAGAATACTAGGCCTTTGTGAGATGATACTAGACCTTAGTAAGAGAATACTAGACCTTAGTATGAGAATACTCGGCCGTGATAAAGAACTGATTTATAGGGAGACTTGGACTAATAGAATATATAGTTCAGCTGGCATCTCACATGCCTGCTCTACCATTAAAACAAACAGCGTGAAGACAAATATCAGTTAATCAGAACCATTCCGAAAAAGGACGAAATATTTACTAGAAATAAAATATGTATTATTTTATTAGATATCTCTACTGTCTTTAGTGTAATAATATTTACTATGAATCATTAGAACAGACAATAACGGACTTTTATGGCGAAGAATTTATGAATGGGTTTATCATAGAATTTAACACGATAATCTACAAAATCTTGAGATAAGCACTGAAAATCGTATACATAATATTTTCTTCTAAAGTGAGTCTTCCTGATTTTGTGATTGGATGAACAACTGATATTTTCTGCTACATGGTGTTAACAGGTTGACACTAAACTATCTACAGACATTCTAAGTATGACGGTAATGGAACTTCACAATGCCCTACAGTCAGGAAAACTTAAAGCTGTTGATGTCCTCCTCGCATACCAGAGGAAGGTACGTATAGCCAAGGTCTTAGAGAATTATCAAATAAAAAGGGATATTTACGTTGTATTCTGATCATATAAGAACAATAAATGAGGAGTTCTTAATATATGTGGATATCTACTGATCCTGGTGTTTGTTGTCGCCTCATGATATCGTAAATATATTGTTCTGTTTCCCCCGTCTCTGATGTATGTTATCATCACATTGAAATTTGAGTTCAGATCATGTTGTTGTAGCATATTGCCTATCACGGGATAAAAAATAATCACGAGACAATTTCCTGGAGTGCATTTTTCTCTCTTCAAGACAATAACGTGTTCAAACACTGCACAAAAGTTTTTACATTTGATATGCAATCTACTAGTACTGACTTCGCGCGTCAGTGTAGTTGTCGCTGATGGCGTTCCACCTTTACAGTTTTTGTATACATGCGGTTAATAGGATTCACACATATTTCGATGTCTGTTAATTTCTTTAGCTTTGTTTGTGACGAAACTCTTATAACAATGTTCATGACTGGTGCTACCTAACCCTATTTGAAATATTTCAGGCGATGCAAGAAAACGACAGATTGAATTTCATGACGGAACCTATCCATGGAGCTATGGTTTGTTCAGTGTTTTATATAAATTCAGCCATATTAGCTCATGGAAGTAACTATTTTTTCTCGTGTTTTAATGAATTTTGTGATAACACCAGTTGACTGTGTTTATATGATTTTGTACACTAATTCCCTGAGTTCAACAGCCCCTTCGGTAACGACTACACAATCATCTTTCCTTTCTAGGATTTAGCTGAATCACGTGACCTACAACAAAGCAACAAAAAACTTTTACATGGAATTCCGTTAAGTGTGAAGGAAAACTATTTTATCAAGGTAGGTACAATCATTATATATTCTAAGTCATTTTAAATGGACCATTTACGAATATTATAACATGGTAAGAGCGACATTTTCCTTTCTATTTCGACCAATGAAACCGAGATAAAAACTTAAATGATTAATGCGAAGCATTAAATCAATGATGGAATACATTTGCAATCGTATTTGGCTCGAATCAATATTAGCATTTTTATTTTTGTCTCCAGGGTGAGGATTCGACCGTTGGAGTTGCGTCGTTGATAGGGGAGGCAGCGTCTGATGACGCTGTACTGGTCAAGGTAGGCTAATACTTAATAGCAAATGCTAGACTATCACCATATATGTTACACAACGTGATTATGATGACACACAGGTTTGCTTGATATTGTGTTCCTTTTTTTATTGTTTTTAATGTCATCATTAGTTTCATCTGTCATCTATAACGTCATAATCAGATTGTTAAGTGGATGTTGGTTAATAGCAAACATTCTTTTATATTCTTCCTCTCATCCGCCCCTCTTGACACAACACAGTCGGAGTGTTAAACAACCAGAGTGGGAAGGTTACGGATTCGGGCCCTAGAAAAAGACGAAGGAAATTTTGAAATAAGTATTTTGCAATTAACAGAGACAAAACAAATTTTAAAACAATCAGACACGATTAACAATTTGAGAAGTCAAAATAAAAGTTGCGATCCTAAATTTCAATCAGTTGATATGTAAATTTTAACGCAAAGGAAATCGGAATTTATGTAGGTGATTTTGACATATTTACATTGGCGTGAACTGATCAAAATATGAACTAACCAGAAAGAAACATGAATACCAACCAGCGTGTGACCATAATGATTATTGTGTCATAGAAACAGCGACAGTTCTGTGTCAACATCACTGTTCCCTGTCAACATGGCAGTTATCCGTCAACATGACTGTTCACATGTCAACGTCACTGTTCCCTGTCAACATGACAGTTATCCGTCAACATGACTGTTCCGTGTCAACATGACTGTTCCACATCAAAATGACTCGTAGGCTTCAAAAGTCCTAGAAGGACGAAGCAGGTGTATGATGCAATTTAATTCATTGTTTGGCTCTACTGTATCTAACTCTAAACTATTAAAAGTTGTTATTCATTTGTGTGTGTTTTGTACAATCTGTGTCTGTTACTCTGCAGGTGCTGAAAGATCAGGGAGCTGTTCCATTTGTAAGGACTAATGTACCACAGACGATGTTGAGGTCAGTATGAGTTTGTAGTAACTCCTTAATCCCTTGTTAGGTATACATGGTATATACAAGCACTTTGTTTTTTTTTCTGAAATCATCCACGGTTTGAAATTTCAGAATACTGAATTGAAAGGGTAGTGCATCTCCCATCCGGATTTTGCCATTTATTTCAACCAGTATTTTCCTCAGTCGCCATCTTGGTTCCAATATGAAATGCCCTCAGCATCACTGACGAGTCCTAGAAGAACGGAACTGTTGTATGATACAGTTTAATTCATTATTCAAATATACTGTATCTAATTTTTAAATTTGTGTCTAAAAGTACTTTTATCTTGTGTGTTTTGTCAAAATCCTCTAATGCCGTTAAGACCGTTATCTTTGATACCATTTGTGCTTGTCTGGTAATTGTTCTAGTTTCTTCACAGTGTGGACTGTTCTAACCCAATCTACGGTAAGTCTCTCAATCCTCGCGACACCAACCGTACCCCGGGTGGTTCGTCTGGTGGGGAGGCGGCGAGTCTGGCAGCTGGAGCTTCCATATTAGGAATTGGATCCGATATTGCTGGAAGTATTCGGATACCTAGTCATTTCTGCGGCGTTACCGGACTGAAGCCCACGCAGGGAAGATTAAGGTAGATAATATGTTCTTAACTAGGCAAGATTATTTTGATATCACACTTACAAAATGAACACTTACAACAAAGCGATATTATTTTTCAGGCCGAAATTATCAAAATGTGGATTTATTGAAGTGTTTTTTTCCAGTTAGGAAGTGTTACGACTAGGAAATAATAATTATCAGGTTGTTCGATATTCTGAAAATTGTCCTATTGGAAAGCTGAGGGGTATTGTGATTACTTCTTTAAAGTTAGAAACGTCCTTTAAGTTGGAATCTACTCCGGGATCGGAGTGATTACTTCGGAAACAATGTGCTCCGTGTATTCCTCTACTGATAAGATTGTGTGAAGAACAAACTAAATTTGGACCAACGTTAATGTGTTAACCAATCTCGACTATCGTAAATATGTTCACCAATCTAGACCAATCTAGACCAACGTTAACATGTTTACCAATCTGGACCAACGTTAAAATGTGTTAACCAACGTTAATATGTTTACAAATCTACCAACGTTAAAATGTTTCTTATATGGACCAACGTTAACATGTTTACCAATCTGGACCAACGTTAATGTGTTAACCAATCTCGACTAACTAAATATATTTGCCAATTTGGACCAACGTTAACATGTTTACCAATCTGGACCAACGTTAAAATGTTTACCAATCTGGACCAACGTTAATATGTTTACCAATCTGGACCAACGTTAATATGTTTACTAATCTGAACCAACGTCAAAATGTTTACTTATATGGACCAACGTTAATATGTTTACCAATCTAGACCAACGTTAAAATGTTTACCAATCTGGACCAACGTTAACATGTTTACCAATCTGGACCAACGTTAATATATTTACCAATCTGGACCAACGTTAATATGTTTACCAATCTGGACCAACATTAATATGTTTACTAATCTGGACCAAAGTTAACATGTTTACCAATCTGGACCAACGTTAACATGTTTACCAATCTGGACCAACGTTAAAATGTTTACCAATCTAGACCAACGTTAACATGTTAACCATTCTGGACCAACGTTAAAATGTTTACTTATATGGACCAACGTTAACATGTTTACCAATCTGGACCAACGTTAAAATGTTTACCAATCTAGACCAACGTTAACATGTTTACCATTCTGGACCAACGTTAAAATGTTTACTTATATGGACCAACGTTAAAATGTTTACCAATCTAGACCAACGTTAACATGTTTACCAATCTGGACCAACGTTAACATGTTTACCAATCTAGACCAACGTTAAAATGTTTACCAATCTAGACCAACGTTAAAATGTTTACCAATCTAGACCAACGTTAAAATGTTTACTTATATGGACCAACGTTAAAATGTTTACCAATCTGGACCAACGTTAATATGTTTACCAATCTGGACCAACGTTAAAATGTTTACTTATATGGACCAACGTTAATATGTTTACCAATCTGGACCAACGTTAAAATGTTTACTAATCTGGACCAACGTTAATATGTTTACCAATCTGGACCAACGTTAACATGTTTACCAATCTGAACCAACGTTAAAATGTTTACTTATATGGACCAATGTTAATATGTTTACCAATCTAGACCAACGTTAAAATGTTTACCAATCTGGACCAACGTTAACATGTTTACCAATCTGGACCAACGTTAATATATTTACCAATCTGGACCAACGTTAATATGTTTACCAATCTGGACCAACGTTAATATGTTTACCAATCTGGACCAAAGTTAACATGTTTACCAATCTGGACCAACGTTAAAATGTTTACCAATCTAGACCAACGTTAACATGTTTACCATTCTGGACCAACGTTAAAATGTTTACTTATATGGACCAACGTTAAAATGTTTACCAATCTAGACCAACGTTAACATGTTTACCAATCTGGACCAACGTTAACATGTTTACCAATCTAGACCAACGTTAACATGTTTACCAATCTGGACCAATGTTAATGTTTACCAATCTGGGCCAACGTTAATATGTTTACCAATCTGGACCAACGTAAATATGTTCACCAATCTGGACCAACGTTAACATGTTTACCAATTTTTTTTTATAATTAATTTTTTTTATTCAATAAAATGAACTGATACAGAGTTAGGTATACATGTGAGAAACACTCCTCCACACAAACATACATTTTCACCTCCATGATTGCATGTATACTTGACCACACACATACAGATGTACACCAAGAGAATACTTGCATATATACACATAATATGTACACGTAAAGCATACGTGCACCGTACACCTAACAGCAAATATAATAAATATGTACATACAAGCTTACGTACATGTACCTACAACCACACCTGTTAATCAAATACAGTGTAGGTATACAACTATATATTACAGGTGTATAAATACCAAAACCAGCAAACCACTTCTAAAGTGGTTAATCATATTAGCTATATCGGCATACTTACATTTATAATATTATCATAGAGAAATGTTGTTGTGAGGAGGTATAGAAGTGTTACAATACATTGTATTGTTGCTTTTTTTAGAGGAAGAAGAAAGTGAAAGAATAGATTAGAGTAAGAGAGAAAAGAATAAGTTATTATCATATATTCTGAGATATTTATCTAAGAGGAGGGCTTCCGCAACCCATGGAAATAATCAAATACTTCTACAACAAAGCAACTGTGTTGCAAATCATACAAGAAAGAATAAAAAGAAAAAGAAAATGGAAGAGAAGTATGAGTTAGTAGTGACAAGTGTAAGAGCAGAAGACAAGAGGAAGGCATTGAGAAGAACGACAAAGGAGAAATTAGAACACGCGTGATCTGGAAGGAACAGTATTGAATTTAGGTATATAAAAAAATGGGATAGATGAAGAAGTCATCAGCCTGAAAACTGCCGAGTTTTAAGCAATATCTATTAGTTTTTTCCATTTACTCCATTCATTTGAAAAGATTTGTAAGGAAGAATTACCTTTAACAGTTGAAATGGACTTTTAGACAGTATTATTTTCTTTTATAACATTGACTAAAGCCATTACCGATAGTGTACTATGTACAGTTCTGGTTCTAATGTTTACCAATCAGGACCACGTAAATATGTTCACCAATCTGGACCACGTAAATATGTTCACCAATCTGGACCACGTAAATATGTTCACCAATCTGGACCACGTAAATATGTTCACCAATCTGGGCCACGTAAATATGTTCACCAATCTGGACCACGTAAATATGTTCACCAATCTGGACCAACGTTAGTTTATCAGACTGAATTTCTATTTCATGAGTTTTGACGATTTTTCATATTCAAAATATCAATGAGGCACACAAATATTCTGGTTTTGATTGATCACATAAAATCACGACACATTACGAGAAATCATTTTATCAAATTTAAAGAATTACAGTGAAATGATAAATTTACCTTTAAAGTCTTTTAAAGTATTCAATAATAATGTTGTTTGATTTTTCAGTACGAAAGGAATGCGTAGTTTGACAAAACCACAAAATATCGGTAAGTTGCACCAGCTATCAACCATTATGATGTATTGTGTTATCAAAATCCAAGGTTTCGGTTGTAGATTTATTAACTTTCATCGCACATTGTCATGACAAAAACGAAAGCCTATGGAGATTGCTTCGGATTGGTTCCGAGTTTAAAAGCATCAAAACCCAGCTAGACTGCCATTACTCAGTGAAGATCATTCTGCATGGAACTCTTGGATATCATAAATGCACGTGCATTAAAGAACCAATAAAAGGATTTTTCACAGTTTTATATTTTTTGCTAATATTACACAATGGCAGTCATTCATTACACGTCGATTTAAACCATGTTTCACGATAAAATGATTAATGTATTTTAATTTTCTTTGGCTGGATAATGATATTAATAACACATGATCGGTATTAACCGATTTCCTTCACATAATTAGACGACACACAATTTGTGTTGTACCATGTTTTCATAGTGTGCTTGTCACCTTCAGTTATAGGGACGGGAGGTCCTATGGCGCGTGATGTGGATGGTGTGGTGTTACTGATGAGAGCCATGCTGTCTCCCCTGCATTTCCAGCTGGACCCGTCTATACCGCCTATTCCTTTTCAAGAGAAGGTATGTTCTCAAATAGACGTCTAGGATTTGACTGAGAAAATTGTGTCCATGTATTGAGATACGAAGTAAAATGAGAGATTTTGTTTGGTAGATTGGTACATATGTATCTTGGTGTGTGTGTGTGTGTGTGTGACGTGACGAAGTAAAATGAGATATCTGATTTTGATAAATTGGCATCCTGGTGAACCATGTAACAATTTTTCATTAGATATTTAAGCAATAGCCATTAAATTTGAATGAACAAATGAAAAGAGGATAAAGCTTCATTCAAAATAATCAAACGAACGATAATCTATTTATTAGGAGTTTTCCGACACCCGGCGTCTCCGTATCGGCTACTACACCAGCCACGGATACGCGGACCCTGTCCCGTCATGTAGACGGGCTGTCTTCGTCGCCAAAGAGGCATTGGAGAAGAACGGACACACGGTACTCCGGATATCTTAGTTGTTAAATAAGTTTTGTTAGCTCATTGATTTCCATTCTTTTTAAATATTATAAACAAAATACTCACGAATATAAAATTCAGGTTCGTAACAGATTTTCATTCTTTTTTGTCGTGTATCAAAGCATTAGAATACTGGATCCTACTACAAAAATCACTCAAAATATCATTATAGAGAATGCTCAAATAATACCGATGTATTAATCTTTTAATAACAGAAGTGATCTTCACACGCTTGTTTGAGGCACCACCTACAATACATGTATTTAATTTGATTTGGTATGTGATTACTATCAGGCAGGATCACATTGATTACATTTATAAATCTTATTGTAAAATAAAGTGATTTCTTAAAATATTAACCGCTTTCGGTCGAACGTGGAATAACTAGTTGCCTAGTTATATTGTTCTTGTAAAACACTGACATTTGATAATTTGCGCCATTTCAAGAATTTGTGAAATTTGGACAGAAACGTATTTTCACTTTAATTTTCTTAATTGTCAGCTTGTAGAATTTGAACCCCCTAGAATACCGTACGCCATGTCTCACCTGTATATGAAAGTGATGAACGGAGACGGAGGCCAAACCTTAGCGGATTACCTGTAAGTTAATATCGGGGTCGGAGTATCACTGATCACAAAAATAGATACATTGATCGTACATTGGACAAGGCACTTCGTGAATAATTTTAAAGGAGACTCTTTATTGATGAACTATCTCATCTGAGGATAATTAATGAAAATAAACCTAGCATCACTCCTCAGCAAGTGCATTAATACTTATTAGCAAAACTGCAGGCTAATTAGTAGATGATAAGCTGGATACCATGGTATGTTATTTAGTGAGAATAAAAAAATCTACAAGCGCGACATCTTTTTTTACCACTTTCAAACCTCATCTATGTTACTCTCCTTAAAACGCATTTGCTTGGAAAACATTATCATGTCAGGTTACGGAGATATCTACTTTGGAGAAAGTATTTGCGCTAACGTGTATGAGTAAATATTTGAAATACAATAATTTGTCAGTTGATTGCGAAGGATTACATTTGAGACTGCATGTCACAGGGAAATAATTATTGATTTTTCACTACAGGAAAGATGACGTTGTAGACCCCAGTATGAAAATGGTAATATTCAACAGTCGCCAACCACTTCGGGTTCGTCATTTCCTCGCGAGTCTGGCCGGATGGCTCTATAAAGTATGTATTCATTGAAAGCGTTTCCTACTGAGAATATATGGTGCGATGTTGTAAAAAAAATCAATACTTCCGGTGCAATCCCGATGACTTCCGGTTTAGAAACTAAGTAAGGATGGTGTGGACTTTCTAGTTAAGAAAATGAATGAAAAAATCGATACCACCATTGTAGTGATGGTAGTTATGATACATCTAAATGTTGAACATAGATAATTATATTTGGTGTTGTTCTGGTACAAATGAATACAGAATACCTTTAACTGGCTTGGTAGATACCACAGTTATTTCTGTATTGCAGGACAAGACGCATGAGCAATTAATTAGATCTACGATTGGCTGCAGGTATGTGGTTTTTACAATGTCTGTTCAATGAAAAAATGTTTTCTCCCACAAAGCTAATAATGCTTGATAAATATCCTTTCTCACAATTACACGCAATGTCGTATTTTGTTGTAAAAATATAAGAAATATTGAGTATGCCAATTTTTGTTGACATGTTGAACAAATCGAATTTTCTTACTTAGTGTGTCAAAGCTTCAAATTAATTCGCGAATGTTGACTATATATATGAAGGGTTTAAGATAGTATATGAGGTCAAGACTGAAGACAAGAATAATAAAAACAATTTTGAAACCTCTCAGAACGTTTACGTTGTATTTTACAGCAGCTATGAAGTTGGAATTATTTCATAACTAATGTTATTCTTATGTAACCAATATAGATATGATATTAATATAGGAAATACACAATTGATGTATATTGTTAATATTCTTTGTCAGTTTTCAATAAAAGTTATATAACTAAATGACATAATATTTGAGAGAAAAAAAAACACACTCGGATGTAATGTATGCCAAGCATGCACTTATAATTTGGGCAATATTTTCCGTGGTCTTCAGATTATCAGAAGATATTAGGAACCATAATTTCATTTACCATTGATTATGTAAGCCATAATGAGGAGCTTTTTCAATCTGCAAACTACGATATTACATTATCGGGACATCCAAATCAATTTTAATTATTAATTTTTTTCACATTTCAAAGTCGTTGAATATAGGCAAACGTTGAGGGGAAAATATTTCACTGTGATAGGAATGCAAGGAAGAAAAAACTATTGTTTTTTTTAAAGAATAGTGAAGTCTTCCATCAAAGATTGGACTGAATAGGAGAAAGATACTAGACAGATACCAACAGGAGGAATTCTCCGTCGGTTTAGAGATCACACGTCTCTCACACGTCTCCACAGAGATTGTTAATATTCTTTGTCAGTTTTCAATAAAAGTTATATAACTAAATGACATAATATTTGAGAGATAAAAAAAAAAAAAAAAAACACTCGGATGTAATGTATGCCAAGCATGCACTTATAATTTGGGCATTATTGTTCGTACCGGTTAGATTTGTAACTATAATGCTTCTAATAATAACAATATGACATTTTTGTAGATCAGTTCACGAGTGGTGGAAACTGAACT
This sequence comes from Ylistrum balloti, assembly GCF_031769215.1. Taxonomy (NCBI): domain Eukaryota; kingdom Metazoa; phylum Mollusca; class Bivalvia; order Pectinida; family Pectinidae; genus Ylistrum; species Ylistrum balloti. The sequence continues at coordinate 25,532 of NW_026782496.1, forward strand.
CTCAAGTTGATGTAAGTGTCGTGTCCCCTAACAACCAAACTAAATCCTCTTATTTCAATAGCACCATAACTACACATATATATTTTTTTCTTTTATAAGTCGAGTTAGAAACTGCACCATACAGCAGTTTCGTCCTTCTTGGATTCGTCTGTGATGCTATAGCATAATTTTGAAGCTTAGAAGGCGACGGAGGAAAATCCAAAGTGATCGGGAAAAAAAATCAAAATATATATGAGGTGTGCTAGTCCAATGGTTTGATAAATGTCGTAATTCTCATATGTCTGATAATTTCATACGTACGTCAAATACACGTCTCATTAACCGAATTACGTTGAAAAGTGGTAGGCAAGTAACGGCAAACCTTGGGAACTAATTTTTTTTTAAAAAATCATAATTTGACGCTCAAATTCTTTGGTACACCCCCCTTCACCAAACCCTCGAACGAAGGTGGCGGGATATTCAAATGGTTCCGTCCGTCCGAATGATGCTTTCCGCATGATATCTTTTGAAGGAGTAGTCGAGTTTTGATGAAACTTGGATAGTACACTTGTTACCTTAATTCCTTGCCCACGTTCGATTATCGGCAAATCCCGTACATATTTCACGAGGCTGCTGTGACTTGATTGGCTGATTTCTTTAATCACTCTTGAATGCTGCTTTCCGCGTGATAACTTTTTAAAAATGGTAGGATTTTGCTTAAACTTGGTTGGTACACTTGTTACCTTAATCCCTCGCCCAAGTTCGATTCCCGGTGAGTTCCACGCATATTTAATGAGGCTGCTGTGACCTGATTGGCTGATTTCTTTAATCGCTTTCCCGTGCTGCTTTCCACACATCTTATGAAGGACGGGTCATATTCTGATGTAACTTGGCTGGTACACTTGTTGCCTTGATCCCTTGCCCAAGTTCGATTAACAGCGAAATCCACGCATATGTAATGAAGCTACAGTGACCTGATTGGCTGATATCATTTGACCCTGGATGCTTTCTGCACGTTATATTTTAAAGGAACAAATGAATTATAATGACACTTGTTTGGTAGGCTTGTTACCTTAACCATGTCTCTGCCTTAACGCCTTGTTCAAGTTTGATTATCGGCAAATTCTGTGCATATTTAATTAGGCTGCTGTGACCTGATTGGTCGATATCTTTTCCAGTTTTCCATGTTGCTCACTTTAAATGAATATATTTTACAAATGAACATGGACGGGGGATCTTGATGACCAAGTCCTTTCTTCACTGGTTTCAGAAATATCGAGAAGAATTTTACGACGCTTGGACAAGGCTTAGACTAGATATCGTTATCTGTCCAGCGTTTGGCTTCGTCGCTCCTCCTTACGGCAACCTGGACAAATCGTTTGGTAAGGATCCTTCACACAATTAGTATAGTGAAACAATTGCCATTTCTTTCACTTGGATATCGACATGTTTGTGATATCAACGATGAATTATAATGTTTTACAGGTGGTGGTTTATTTGCTCCTACATACAACCTAGTGAATTACCCCGCTGGGTGCCTCCCTGTAACATCTGTATCAACTGCAGACATTGATGACCTGAAGACCTATCCTCAGAACACGATGTTCGAGAAAACAATGAAAAAGGTTTGCTAAAAATAAATTTAGTTTAAACGGATTCCTGGTTTTACATACAGATATAACTACAACTGTTTGCTATTTTCGATGAAGCCATTTCCAGATATACGGTTTTAAATTGTTTTCATGCAATTTAATCTTAAAGTATTAATCATTGTGTGCCGTCGAAAATGTAACTATGTACAGAGACATATATAACACATATATACGTCTCTGCTATATAAATCACAAAAATCGATTTTTTTTTTTGTCTAATGATTTTTCGCCCAATAATCTCCTTTTAAACTGGGCTTTGTTCATATTTTGACCTCAGTTATCAACCTTTTGGTGATATTGAAGGTTTTGTTAACACTTTTGTCTAAATATGTTTTGATAATCATTAACAGGTATCGGAAGGATCGGAGGGGCTACCAGTCGGGGTACAGGTCGTAGGTCAAAAATGGCAAGAAGAGCTCGTTCTCAGAGTTATGAAAGAGATTGAACGAAACGTCCTAAACACCGTATCCAAACAACATGCATAGTTACAAGTTCAAATATCACATTTCATCTCGATTTATTGTGAATGTTAATACTTGCGCTGCAGTGTCACTATGTAAACCTGTAGTAAAATGTGTTTTGGGTTATGAGACTAGTGACCGAACAAAGCTAGCGAGTTGAGTAATGTTGCTTGTTTGTGTATGGTACATATCGTAGTGAAAGAAGGTTGTTCTGAAACAGATTTTTAACAGGAAAATTCTACAAACGCTTTATAAATCACAAAAAAATATTTGATATATCTGTTTATAAAATAGGATGAGATGAATAATGATACACGATAGCTTCAATGAACACAACAATTTGTATTTTAATATTTGATCAATTTGTAAACAACTAATTCTGAAGGAATGATGATAAGGTAGATAACTAAGAGTGGCACGTACATTGTATAACAGAAATGTCATTCATCACAGTGTATATGCAGCCTATATGATGTAATCAGTAACATGTTCATAATTGTAAAAAAATATTAAATTGAAAGTGCAGGAAATATGAAACACGTATATTATTTTTTATATGTATATTGCCCTTCATCCAAGCACACTATTTGCCCTATAACAAAACCCAGGGCCTCTTGGTTACTGACTGCAGTGATGTTTCAAGACTCTGGTAGTTGTAAAGAAGAAAACAATCCACATATATCAATGTTTTATTATAATCCGCCAATCCTCAACCTTCACAGACATTCATTTTCCTTTGATGTCTGTTATTATTTTTAACAATTTCAAATTTCTTTCCCTTCTTTATCATCAATGTTTATGCTTCTTCTTTTTCTTCTTGTGATGTACAGGAATGTCGTCGGTTTCATCTGAAATGTTGCAAAGTTCAAATTAGTACTCCAGATTAATAATTATTAAACATTATTACAACCAATTATCTTTAATAACCATTACTTCAAGGTTGAAAGTTTATTACAAGAAACATGCTTTATAACCTGAAACATTTGTGGCATGGTAACTTGTGGTAAGTTGTATAGATGTGGCTGATAAAAAGGTTTCAACAGACTCCCAGGAAAACACACCTGTAAACAAGAGATATGATTTATAACCTGAAACTTTTGTGGCATGGTAACTTGTGGTAAGTTGTATAGATGTGGCTGATAAAAAGATTTCAACAGACTTCCAGGAAAACACAACTGTAAACAAGAGATATGATTTATAACTTTTGTGGCTGATAAAAATGGTGCAGGAAAACACTCTGTGGTAACTTTTGTTGTAAAGATAGTGGCTGATAAAAAGATTTCAACAGACTCCCAGGAAAACACACCTGTAAACAAGAGATATGATTTATAACCTGAAACTTTTGTGGCATGGTAACTTGTGGTAAGTTGTAAAGATGTGGCTGATAAAAAGATTTCAACAGACTCCCAGGAAAACACACCTGTAAACAAGAGATATGATTTATAACCTGAAACTTTTGTGGCATGGTAACTTGTGGTAAGTTGTAAAGATGTGGCTGATAAAAAGATTTCAACAGACTCCCAGGAAAACACACCTGTAAACAAGAGATATGATTTATAACCTGAAACTTTTGTGGCATGGTAACTTGTGGTAAGTTGTATAGATGTGGCTGATAAAAAGATTTCAACAGACTCCCAGGAAAACACACCTGTAAACAAGAGATATGATTTATAACCTGAAACTTTTGTGGCATGGTAACTTGTGGTAAGTTGTAAAGATGTGGCTGATAAAAAGATTTCAACAGACTCCCAGGAAAACACACCTGTAAACAAGAGATATGATTTATAACCTGAAACTTTTGTGGCATGGTAACTTGTGGTAAGTTGTAAAGATGTGGCTGATAAAAAGATTTCAACAGACTCCCAGGAAAACACACCTGTAAACAAGAGATATGATTTATAACCTGAAACTTTTGTGGCATGGTAACTTGTGGTAAGTTGTAAAGATGTGGCTGATAAAAAGATTTCAACAGACTCCCAGGAAAACACACCTGTAAACAAGAGATATGATTTATAACCTGAAAAGTTTGTGGTGTTTTAATTCTTGTAATTTGTATAGCTGTAACTGATAAAAAGATTTTAATTGACTTGGAGAAAAACATACTGATAAACAAGAGACATGCTTAATAACCTGACACTTTTTTGACATGGTGTAATTTGGGGTAAACCATACCTATAAATCTCCGGAGTACTAACTGTTATTTGTCCTGTAATACACCTACTCCCCTTACTTTATGTCACAGGTAACATTTACGCCTTCAGGGCTTTTACGACACTGGAAACATTTTAAGAAATGAACTGTCTTGATATGGAATTCATAGTCTCATTAATGACACATCTTTGCAGGCATCAGCTACAGTACTGCATGAGCTGCATGTATGTGATGGGTGTTATTTTTTTTTGAGAGGTTGTGTGTGGTGGATGTTTGTGTGTTTTGAGAGGTTGTGTGTGGTGAGTGTTTGTGTATTTTGAGAGGTTGTGTGTGGTTAGGTAACTGTATTTTCAGGCTTGCCTCCTTGTGATAGTCCAAAACTAAATCCAACTGTATGTTTTTGTGTTTGATGTACATCCTTATCAGATTTAACTTAAATAGATATCCTTTAATATCATTAAACCATATGTACACCGATGGTAAAACTAGACGGACTTGATGAATTGATGACAACATGGAGTCTTCATACAGGCAATATGGAACATAATTGGTTTGGATTCATATTGTTCAACAGTTGTAGTCATTTATTGCCAGCCTCCTTGTGTATGTCAGGTAGGTTCACATATCTAGTGTGAATTTCTATATAAGGCTTAGTCTAAATATAGAAAATATGGAATATAGATTATATTAATGGACAATATTAAGCCTATATATGAACAAAACTGAATATAGATTATATATACAGACAATATGGAATCTATATATAGACTACATGAAAAATAGATTACATATATGGAATATTGGAGTCTATATGTCGCTAATATGAAATAAAGATTATATATCAACACCACTGAGTCTATATATAGATAATCTGGAAAACAGATTATGGAAATATTGATTTTATTTAGACAATATGGAATAATGAAATATGACTGTGCTAAAGGTTTTTTTTCTGGATATATATTAATTATTGTTGAGATGCAAATTTATAATTGTGCTTAATTGCTAAAAAAAGGAGATAATAAAAGTATGTTTGATAGGACCAAAAGGGGTCTACAGACAGCACCACTAAGTTAGGCAAGCTGATTCTGTGATGCCATTCTTCATGAAATTGGATAATATAGTATGATATTACAGACATACCATCAACATGCTTTCGTTTCTTGGACTTTTTATGCTTGACTTTTGATTCGGGAAAGCTTTCGTCAGAGAAATCTAAAACAGAGGAAATGTAGACATTAAACCAAACACAGGTGAAAGATACAAAAAAACATTAGACATACTTGTGAAATATATTTGTTATTACAGGAAACACTTAAATATTCTATTTATTACATTTTCACATACAAAATAGCCAAATTACTGGCATATTTAGGGCAGATATAAAAGCAAGAAGCTGACTAAGCTTTTTTGTGAACACTACTCACTCATAATAACAAAATTTGGTCCATTTTTTTTATTGTTAAAGATATGTAAACATAAAAATGTAAATTTATTTTTATATTCACATAAACAATGTAACCTATAAATGTCAATAATAGACAAATTTGCTGTAAAACGTTCAGAGATAGCTAACCTGTAACAAGTTACTATGCGTCTGAAATATGGCAGTAACCTAGCTGATACTGTTGATGACACAAATTTGCTGTAAAACGTTCAGAGATAGCTAACCTGTAACAAGTTACTATGCGCCTGAAATATGGCAGTAACCTAGCTGATACTGTTGATGACACAAATTTGCTGTAAAACGTTCAGAGATAGCTAACCTGTAACAAGTTACTATGCGCCTGAAATATGGCAGTAACCTAGCTGATACTGTTGATGACACAAATTTGCTGTAAAACGTTCAGAGATAGCTAACCTGTAACAAGTTACTATGCGCCTGAAATATGGCAGTAACCTAGCTGATACTGTTGATGACACAAATTTGCTGTAAAACGTTCAGAGATAGTTAACCTGTAACAAGTTACTATGCGTCTGAAATATGGCAGTAACCTAGCTGATACTGTTGATGACACAAATTCTCTTAAAAGGTCTGGATCTACTTTTCAAAATGTTCAGTTGGCGAAGAGGTTTTACCTCCGATAAGGTAGGAGTTGCATTGTTTGCTGACTTCCATGGAAATGAAAGTTTTCCATGGAATTGAAAGTTGATCATATTACTAGTAAACAATGCCTTCAGGTTTCTAGTTTTGTGATTTGTTTGTACCAAGCTTTATGTCAGTTTTATATGATGATTTGTGTTCTTTCTTTTTGCTGTTGTATGTCTACAAAAGTGTTATTTTTCACTAGTGAAATTAACATTTTCATCAATGAGATATTTTTCTATATTTCACAGGCAAAAATATAATAGAATGTTGTTATGGCAGGGCTCTCACACCCCATTTTTGGACTGGGGCATGGGGCCTTAGAATTGGGAAAAATAGCGCTGTTTTCCTTAGAATTGGGAAAACCTGGGGTCTAAATTGGGAAAAAAAATTGATACTATTTTGCATTGGGAATGGGGCCCGAATATTGGCCCAAAATCTGGCAGATCGAGAGCCCTGTATGGGTTTGCTATTGATATGACAGATAAAATATCTGTGTTGGTAATGTTGAGGTATTGACCAATAACTCCTGGTATGTGTAAAGTTTATCAAATTCTTAGAAATTTTACAGAAAGAAAAGTTTATCAAATCCTTTTCTATTCTATTGGATGGCAGCATATATATTTGGATAACTCAAATAAAGACACACACTACATATGCATATATTGTCAGCATTTCTTTGCCATTAATCAGAAAAGAGAATCAGTCAAATTGCTAAAGCAGAAACATACAGTCAAACTTCATTAACTGGAAGTTGTCAGGGTCGTGAAAAAGCTTTGAGTTGTCTTCTAGGTGTTTTAGTTATTTCAACATTTGCTCTAAGTTTTTGTGTAATATATATCCTACAGAAACAAACAAAAGTGAGAGTATTTATTCATAAAGAGAGAATTTTGCCAGGACTGACAAAGTCCTTCAATTTCAGTAGGACATTCAAGTTTTCCAAGTTCAAATTAATGAAGTTGGACTGTTACATTTAGATTCTGACAAAGTCTGTAAAAAGTCCAGCAACTGACTGATAACCTGTAGGTACAACTCACCAGCTCCGAACGGTATATAACGAGGTCTGAGGTTGTCTGGGGTGCTGACGTGTTTTGGGGGTGGAGCTTCCACCTTGGGGAGGGTAGGGACTTTCATACTTGTGGTGATGTGGAGTTGGCCACTGAAATGAGTCCCTGAGGATGGAAAAAAGACAGAAAAGAGTTATTGATCACTTGGAAAATATGTTATTTATTTCTTGAAAGTTAAACATAGGTGTTCCTATCTGAAATGATTGACCTACAGATTTCTGATTTCTAACTGTCCAGTATTTATAATTTAATGTGATGTGACTGATCTACTTTAAATACTTACCCACAGATAGCCTCCTCATCTCCTTACTGGGCAATACAGCACAATAGGATACCTAAAATAAATAACATTAAAATAAATCAATAATGTTAACTCTAACCAAAAACACATGCAAAAAGGAGAAAATAAATCAAGATTTTAAAACAACACTGTCATTTCATGAACAATCATATTTTTCTTATCCAATATAAAATGATAATCTGTCAACAATTTCATGCCAGATAATAAGCTTGCCATGTTAATTATTGTTAATTAAGTAAAAATTACAATATCACAAATACTATTTCATCAACAAGCCCTCTCCATGACTGCATAATGTATCGTAAAAAATTATGGTCTCCTGAGCTTCTTACAGGATAGCTAAGGTAGTTTTACATATTACACTGTTGTCTCCTGGGCTTACCATAGTATAACTTAAGCAATTTAACATAATCCACTGATGTCTCCTTGGCTTATTACAGGATAGCTAAGGTAGTTTTACATATTCCACTGTTGTCTCCTGGGCTTACCATAGAATAACTTAAGCAATTTAACATAATCCACTGATGTCTCCTTGGCTTATTACAGGATAGCTAAGGTAGTTTTACATATTCCACTGTTGTTTCCTGGGCTTATTAGAGGATAACTAAGGTAATTTAACTAACCTCACTGATGTACCCTGGGATTATTACCAGAAAATTATAGAATCTTAATGTACTCCACTGCTGTACCCTGGGATTATTACAGGATAACTAAGGTAATTCTAACTTACCCCACTGATGTCCCCTGGCACTGGAAGAGTGTCCATCACAACGTCCTGTAAAACAACAAACATGTGTCAATTCTTAATCATGGATCAATAGTAGTAACTAAACAAAAGCATGTATTTTAGACTCTGACAATTTTAATTATATAATTCTTTTACATGTGTTGATTGATAACAGTCAAATAGAATTCATTAAAGTAAATTTATTTTAACTTTTAACTTTTAAGGAGAATTTACTTCATTTTCAATCCAAACAGATTTTTTAATGAAGAAATTTAGTATATAATGATGTCACTTCAAATTTTGAATTGATTTACATGACAAAAACAAACAGTAAAGCTAGATAAAACAACAGATATTAAGGCCCACAGTCATGTGATCTTTATTAGTGCATTGTTTGATGGATCTTTTAATGTCATATAAAATTTTAACATCTCCATTTAGAGCAAACATAAGTACCAAGTGGAATCTACACAATGATTTTAAGAAAATCCTAGAAGTAGTTGGTGAAAAACAAAACGTGTTGCTGTAATGTGAAGTCCTCCTGCAGATGATTATAAAAAGTACTTAATCAAACAGTTACTTTTTTAGCTGAAACAACAAACTTACTTCTGTGTGAAGCTGGCTAACTTTGTCCAGGGATATTTCTTGTCCACCCAGTCTGTTCATGTCAAACTGCAAATATGTCATACACATACAGTAGAATACAGCAAATCTTTATATTTCTCTAATATTTCTTGAACAAAGGACAAAATAGAAACCCTTCATTTCTTTGGGTGGGGGTGGGGGATGGGGGTTGCATTCTATTCTACCCGAATTGTAACCATCAGGGGAAATCTAAGGAATGAATTACAATTTGCAATACAAATCTAACTAAGTGTATTTTTGAGCACAATCAATAGAAACCTCCTCTACACTGTATTCTGTAAGCTATTAACTGCAATTTACAGGCATGTTCCAGAATTTTCTCTATAAAAACAAGAGACCCTGCATTCAAGGAGAAAAGAATTCAAATGTATACAGGTATTTTTCTTTAGGTAGTAAAATTTTCCCCTACAGCTGGCATTGCCATAAACAACCTTTATGCAGATTGATGTGAATGTGGTGTTCGGTACAAATAATTTTTCAAATACATTTGCCTAAACAAAGAATTGATGGTTGTGGATAAAACTGGTAGTTTTACATTAGTACTTCATCTAAGTGTTGTTGACCATCAATCCTTGACCCAGTGACCCTAAAAACAAAACCTTTTGCATCCTTTCCTAAAATTTTCATTAACATATACCTCTACAAAAAGTTACTGGTTTTCCAACAAACTGATTATTGCTGTTTTAGTGTTTAGTATTGCCCCACCCTTTGAGGCTAAATGGTACAGTCAGGGACCATGCATTGTTTAATTTTGCTAGAGCTGCTCTTCATCATTACAACCACATTTAACACTTATATCATTTAATTTTCTCAAAAGAGAACATTTTTTTTTAAATAACCAGGTGTTGATACCAGTGACCAAGTTAGGTTTGAGTAGGCCCAACAATTCCTGAAAAGAAGCTGAAAATGTGAAAAGTTAACGGAAAACACACAAAAGATGATGGCAATAGGTCACCATGAGCTTTTGGATTATGTGACCTAATTCATCTTTTATCAAGAATCTCCCCTTCATCAATATTTGATATAAAGAGTATTTTATTGAGCTTTCTTACACAGAAATAGTACAATTCACTGCTTTGTCAGGTTTAAATGAACCCCTATGAACTGACGGAGGCCTACTTCTATATGCTACTCAAAACAGTGCATGCAGGTCAAAGGTCAAAATAAAGGTCACATAAATCTTCCTCTTACAAACAATGCAATTACGTCTTTGAAGGAAGGATCTATCATTAGCATAATTATTACAATTAGGAACTCTTTTAAAATGGGAGAGATTTTAGACAAGTTATTGGGGCAACTCTGAAAACAAGCAAACATGACGGTATCAAACTACTGGTGATTGTCGTTGAACGATTTTAACATTATCATATTTTCTTGGTATGTGTTTGATATTGACTGAGAAGGTTTCTATATGAAGTACCAATCAAGTATTTCTTTAGTTCAGTGTGGAATAAAGTCATCTCAACTTTACTGTATTGAGGTATTCTTGCATAAGTAATCATTACGTGAATATTTTTTCAAGAAATTAAAATGTTTGAATTTTCCTAATTAAGACATATATTTTATTGCAACTCTTTGTCATATACCCCACAAATCTTGCAGTATATTTATAAAAGTCGTCTTTTTTAACACTGGCACACAAGATTAAAAAACCAGAAAAAATTTATAAATGTTCAAAACTACCATAACTCCTATTACATCTTTATGAAAACATAATCGCCATAACCTTCATTCAATGTTAACAGCAGCGAAGTCCTGTAAGTGTACTTACATCACCTGGAGCTTTTATCAGCCAGAGTTCCTTTCCCTGAACTACCTCTGTACTGAGCAATGTCTTAGTAGGAAGGCTGTTGTGGGTAAAGTTATCTGGTACTTTGTATCTGTATAACATAAAAAAGGCACAAGTTTAACATTAAAAAAAAAAAACTAACACCAAATGTTAAAAATAAATGAAATGATTTGCAAAAGTACTGATGTCTCCAAACACTCAGTTCTAGCATTACTTACTTAAGGACAGGTTCAATCACTGAATTGTCACTAGATTCACCGGCTTCCTCATCCGACACATTACTTTGATTGCCATTGTGATAGTTTGCTGCCAAAGATGTCTGTTTTGGGGGCGACTCGTCCATTCCTTTCTGTAGTGATGATTTGTCTAACAAATTCTGTGCGGAAATATCTTTTTTTTTCTCTGGTGAACTGTCAACCACATCACTCTTCTCTATTTTATCTTGTCCACTGAACAAACTTTCATCTAACGACACATCTATGCTGTCCTGATCATGATGTTTCCTTTTCTTATGTTTTTTATGAGATTTATGTTTTTTTCTTGGTGAACCTTTGTCAAGGGTATTGTCTAGTCCTGATAAAATACTGGGTGAGCCACCAGAAACTTCCTCTTCAGGTTCTGGAGTTGACACTTTCTCAACATTAGTAGCTCCATCATCACTATCACTCATTGAATGTCTTTTCTTTTTCCGATGTTTCTTTGGTGATTTCTGTTGCATTATGACTGTTTGGGTCTCAGGCTGATCATCCAAGGAAATGTCTTTGTGGATTTTACCATCGAGTTGGGAACTTCGAGGATTTATTCTTTCCGGTGTAATATCCACATCAATATGGAGATCTGAACTGTGAAAGGCAAATTTGTCAGTTCTGGTACTTGACAGTTTCCCAGACACTTTAGAGGCCAGTTTCAAGAGGTCTTGGGTTACTTTATTCTCACCGTCTGATACTTCATGCTGTATTTTTTCATCCAGATGTTTCTTGTGTCTTTTCTTATATTTTGTTTCACAAACTTGAGGACATCTGGGGTGCGAAGCGAGCTGAATCCTTTGAACTCTTCTGGATGGCTCATCAAGATTTTCTTTTCAATAAGAAAACTGAAAGAATTTGTTGAAGAGTTTGTTAATAATAAGTGAACACTTTAGAAATGGCTGGCAATAATCTGACGTTTGAACATAAATATTAGCATATACAAAGTTTTATAAATAAGAATTTATTCTTATATATACATGAATATATTTATATTAAGTCTTATATAAGAGTTGCTTGACCCAGCTAGATAGCAACTTGTTAAAATGTTATACTGAAAGTTACACTTGCTACCATCCGGACAATATCGCTGTAATCTATTCTTTACACCAATTTCAATGAATATACCAATATTTTGTATATCTTTCCATTCACATACAATATGTAACATTATTATGGGTGACTTCCAGTCTTCAATGTATACATATATGTAGACTTATATGTATCAAGAGTCTGTGCAGCTCTTCTAATTTTCACATGGGCTGTTGCCTAATCTTACTATAAATATTTGGGCCCTGTCTCCTACATGTCAATTCAACTGGATTTTCTTAAGATCTATGTACCCGACATATGACCTCGACTTCCATCTCTCAAGAGACAAATGTTTCTCATTATTTTAGATCTACATCCAACATATATGAATATGGAGAAAGCTAGACGAAATCGGGCTATCTATTTGCCTATGAGTGAATAAAACCTTGAATTTGTATAGTATAACGCATACATGCACCATGTTTTTATGGTGCAGGTGAGGAGTTATTCCACACATAAACCGATGACGAACTGTTGTCCTGCTCAAGACTGCTGGCGACAGTCGTTTTGAAGCAATTATAGACTACGTTAAGAAGATGGAATGGAGTTTTCTTAACTTTCCGCAAAAAGTAAGTCAAGTTAAACTATTAAAGGAATAATGATTAACTAAAACTTGACAATTACCCAAAATCAGACTTTTTAAAATACGGGAAACATCCACGTGCTCCTAGGTCTTCAAGCCCGTCAAATACAAGCGTTTCAGCGCTTTAGATATCGCTGTCTAAAAGTGGCACCGGTAACGGAAAGCACTAATTCAGGAACGACGATAATTTACAACAATTACTTATTTGCAACATTGCTATATTTTTGTTTTTATTTTTATTTTAGTATGTATAATTTTCTACACACTGTGTTAGACTCGTTGCCGTTATATATACTTTTTTTTTCCAAATGGCATGTATCGCTTACAGCACACAAAGTTACATTTGTGATCTTCATGTTGATCCAAGGTCAAATTCCCAAGCATTATTTCCTGGCAATTGATAAATATATGTTAGCATGTATATGTCATTCAATTCTTCTTGACTTGCTTCGAGGATATAAACACGTTATATATAAATTCCAATCCATGAACTAACACAGTTTGACTTGGTTATTAATTTCATATTTTATATAGTCCAATGGATGACAACAAAAACCAACAAAACGTTTCACAACACCCTGTATGCATTTTTCCAGAATTTCTTAAAATCACAACACCTTTCAAAGAAGAAAGTTATTTTTGAAGCACTATCCCCTCCCCCTCTCCCAATTGCCTTGACCCTCCTTACCATGCTTAGCAACTCAAAGTTTAAAAGTCAAAGGTCAAAAGTTAAACCTTAAACCTTGCCTCAACTTCATTAAATATAAATATGATAGTCCTTTCTTAAATCAGTATTTCAGACTACAGCTGGTTCAAATTCACGAAGTCCTTTGGAAATATAGATTAAAAAATAACACAACAGCATTGTTATTATTTATGTATTTTTATCTACCATTGCAAATATAGAGCTCACGTCGGCTGCTTTCATTCATAATACATTGCATATCTCACATTTACTGTCATCAAAACAACTAAAACCCTAAACAGCTATCTGTATCCATGTACAAAGCTTCACACAACACGAAGTTTAGATTCTAACAATGTAAAAGAAAGATCCTAGTAATAAATTGTATTTGTCTTTGATACATGTACAGATGTATCTGTCTTCGATACATGTACAGATGTATCTGTCTTTGATAACTGTCTTTGATAAATGTACAATGTATCTGTCTTTGATAAATGTACAATGTATCTGTCTTTGATACATGTACAGATGTATCTGTCTTTGATATATGTACAGATGTATCTGTCTTTGATAAATGTACAATGTATTTGTCTTTGATAAATGTACAATGTATCTGTCTTTGATAAATGTACAATGTATTTGTCTTTGATAAATGTACAATGTATCTGTCTTTGATAAATGTACAATGTATCTGTCTTTGATAAATGTACAATGTATCTGTCTTTGATAAATGTACAATGTATCTGTCTTTGATAAATGTACAATGTATCTGTCTTTGATAAATGTACAATGTATCTGTCTTTGATAAATGTACAATGTATCTGTCTTTGATAAATGTACAATGTATCTGTCTTTGATAAATGTACAATGTATTTGTCTTCGATACATGTACAGATGTATCTGTCTTTGATAAATGTACAATGTATCTGTCTTTGATAAATGTACAATGTATCTGTCTTTGATAAATGTACAATGTATTTGTCTTTGATACATGTACAGATGTATCTGTCTTTGATACATGTACAGATGTATCTGTCTTTGATAAATGTACAATGTATTTGTCTTTGATAAATGTACAATGTATTTGTCTTTGATACATGTACAATGTATCTGTCTTTGATAAATGTACAATGTATCTGTCTTTGATACATGTACAATGTATCTGTCTTTGATAAATGTACAATGTATCTGTCTTTGATACATGTACAATGTATCTGTCTTTGATACATGTAAAATTCATCTGTCTTTGATAAATGTACAATGTATCTGTCTTTGATACATGTACAGATGTATCTGCTATTTCTACATTCATTGTATGTCTGTGTATATGTCACTAGCAGCCCTCTTAGTTTATATGTTTTCCCTTCATTTAATAAATCCTATTAAAATAATCCATCTCTTTCACTCCCTCTTATTATCTCACACTTCAAATTCTTAAATTCATTTCAACCAATGAAAGAATTTTCTTACTTCTGAAATTCACATTACTTCACTTCCTGTTTATTGGAAGTTTTCTGAGCAGTACTTAGATATAATTCAACAGAAACAAAACGCATTTTATTCAACATTCCAATACAGTAATGACTAATACAACACAGTGTTGATACAAGTAAACCTAATTGTAGATGTACAAAAGAAAATGTTTTGAATTTGATCTTGTTTTAACCCAGTCTACATCTGTATCTGTAGCATTAAGTATATGATAAAATCATAAGTTTAAATCTTATGCTATGAATGATCTAGATTTATCCTGCAGCTTACCACATGACCTCTGACACAAAGTGAGTGAATGGACTTATTACAGGACAATAAGTCAAGGAAGCCAACACATAATCTCTGTCATCAAGTGAGAAGTTGACTTATTACAAGAAAATAAGCCAAGGAAGCCAGCATATAGCCTCTGACACTAAGTTTGGGGTAGGCTTATTACAGGACAATAAGCCAAATAGACTTACACAAAACCTCTGTCAAAAAGGATGAGGATGGGCTTATTGTACGACAATAAGCCAAGGAGGCCAGTACATAAGTCATGTCACAAAGTATGATGATGGGCTTATTACATGACAATAAGCAAAGGAAGACAGCATATAACCTCTGACACTAAGTTTGGATCAGCCTTATTACAGGACAATAAGCCAAATAGACTTACACAAAACCTGTGTCATAAAGTATGACGGAGGGCTTATTACAGGACAATAAGCCAAGGAGGCAAGTACATTTTGACTGACAAAAGGGAGGGGGTTCTTGTATTACAGGATAATAAAAATGCATTACTTAATAAATGTTCTTGATTATTAATTGAACAAGGTGGTCTTTTTGGCAGACAAGTGCTTATTGCCAGACATTGGCTTATTATAGTATAACTCTTGTACAACTCGCACAGGAATAATTTGTTGATTTTTTTTGCTTTTATTTCATTAACATCTGCTATAGGGTTTTATTAACTCTAATGTAAGTACACCTCTAAAAATCACAAGATACAATTCTACATACAATTGATAAATAAATAGAAATGGTAAAGAACAAGAAGATATGTAATAAAGGTAACAAACGTAGCCAAAATTAATTAATCTTGTACCAAAATACAAATGTCAGATTTGGATTTGTCAAGTGAACAACAATGCATTGCTATCAATCTACCATTGAGTTGATGTTTTAATTTCTTCAACATACATGTCATCAATTTGGGTAATTTTATTACATTGTGAAAGTATCAATTTTATTAATAAACTTGACACTGTTACAACTTCATGAATGTTTGCAAATGCTTAAAAAACCATCAGCAATTTCAAGTTAATGTTATTAAATCACAAAATGGTAAATTAAATAGTGTTATAATCTAATTTCCTTCAACAGTAGTTTTACTGAATTATAACAACTCTCTTCGCCTTAAAAATCACAGTGAACTACAACAATTTTCTGTCACAGGTCTTTGACACAAGCCAGCTCACATCCTATATTATTTCTTGTTTTCACAATATGTAATATTGTACAGAACCTTTTCCCTTTATCCTGACAGGTAAAAAATATGGTTACTATATCAAATATTTAGATATAAACAGAAATACTAATTTGCCATTTAGTGCAAATTGTTATAATTTTGCAATAAAAATAGAAATTCCTTACATAGATATACTGGGAATATTTCATAAATGCAAAAACTGATATTATAATACATATTTATAATCATATAACAAAGGAAAATTCCAGAGTAAAGAAAAATAGAACTAGACTTCAAAACGGCATGTTGTTTAATTTCCTCTTGTTTGTGTAGACAGAATTATCTATATCAGTAATGTTTTTGTTGTTGTCAAAGTTATTTAAATCATTATATTACCCCTGGTAGTTATGAAAATGGCATCCAGTTCAATTAAATTTCAATACACTAGCAATATCAGAAATATTCAAACATTAAGAGATCTTTTCTTTACTTTGGGAAGTCAACAGCCAACAGCATCCAGAAAGTGGAGGAGCCTTTATCAATGAGATGGATTAGTAAAAACTTCAATCAGCAATTAATTTCCAACTTCATTATCATCTTTGCAATATCTTTTCATTGACCTTCATCTGAACCATTACTTTTGGTAAACTTAAACATCAGGAAAAACAGACAAACAGAAGAGAAAAATGAAATTGTCCACTGCTGTCTAGTTGTCTTTCTTTGATCCATCTTCACTCAACTTTTTCTGAAGGAGAAACAAAATTGTATTTTAATAAAATGGAATGAGTACTGAAAACAGTAAAAACAAATCAGAGCACAATATACACTCATAAATCAACATGATTTTGGAACACCGTACATGTGGAGACATGCATCCAAGGTTACTTACCCCTCTTACATAAAGCGTTTATTTTATTCACCCAATATCAAAGTTTACCCATTACCAATCCATTCCCTGTCACCTTTTATTGTCTGATAAATTGTTTAATATATTATAGCTACACTAAAGTAAAATACATCAACATATGTTTGTGATATATTTAACAGAACAAGGATGACTCACAGGTATAATGGTAATAAATTGCACTCAATGTCAAAATGATAAGGAGTTACCTCCCTTTGATGCTTAGTCCAACCAATAATTATTGGTGATTTAATCTGACCATTATCCAATTCCAAGTGAAGTAGCAGTGTGTTGAGTAACAACAGAAAACTAAAAACTTGAAATAAGTCTTCAGGTTTGTAGTGTTATAACAGTGAAAATTTCCATTTCCCATATTTATGATCAATAAATCCTTTACATTAAATCGGAACCCTGTCTTATTGTGTTTGTGAATAAATCAGACTAGATCTATGCAAGTTATCATATGGAAACAGAAAATTAGACACACAATTCCCCAAGATCATACCTGGAGGTCAGAGTACTCCTTCAGTAGACGGTCATACTCCTTGTTTGTTCCCTCAGCCTGGCTGCGTAGTGCATCTAAATCTAGTTTGACTTTCTTGTAATCTGTAACAGAAATTTATAATGAATTTTTACAGTGATAATGAAACCAGTTTTCTCAACTAATATTAATCACTCTTATTATTCCAAATGAAAATGGAAAAGGAGAAAACTAGAATCCATTTACGAGTTCTCTCTCCATCCTGATCCAATTTGCTCTCCATTTTAACCTGATTCTCTTACCACCTTCAGTTGATTCTCTCTCTACCATCACCTGATTCTCTTACCACCTTCAGTTGAATCTCTCTCTACCATCACCTGATTCTCTTACCACCTTCAGCTGAATCTCTCTCTACCATCACCTGATTCTCTTACCACCTTCAGTTGAATCTCTCTCTACCATCACCTGATTCTCTTACCACCTTCAGTTGAATCTCTCTCTACCATCACCTGATTCTCTTGCCACCTTCATTCTCTCTCTCCCTTCACCATCACCTGATTCTCTTCTCTCTCATCACCTGATTCCTTCAGCTGATTCTCTCTCTCCCTTTCAGCTGATTCTCTCTCTACCATCACCTGATTCTCTTACCACCTTCAGTTGAATCTCTCTCTACCATCACCTGATTCTCTTACCACCTTCAGTTGAATCTCTCTCTACCATCACCTGATTCTCTTACCACCTTCAGTTGAATCTCTCTCTACCATCACCTGATTCTCTTGCCACCTTCAGCTGATTCTCTCTCTCCCTTTCAGCTGATTCTCTCTCTACCATCACCTGATTCTCTTACCACCTTCAGTTGATTCTCTCTCTACCATCACCTGATTCTCTTGCCACCTTCAGCTGATTCTCTCTCTCCCTTTCAGCTGATTCTCTCTCTACCATCACCTGATTCCCTTCCCTCCTTCAACTGATTCTCTCTCAACCCTCTGCTTAATCTCTCCCTTCTTCCCCTCTTTCCATAGAGAAATCTTTAGAATGGGGAGGAATAACACTATCCACATCTAGTATATGGTAATACATGTATCTGAAATCTAACCTTGTTTGACTTTGACTAGATCCTCCTTGGTCTTGTCTAACTGCTGGGCCAAACTTTTCTCCTCTGCTGTGTCATCCTCAGTTGCCTGTAAGCCAAGACATAATGGTATTGCTTACACAAAAAAATCTTTCCAGAGAAAAAAGGCTAATACATTGTATCCTATGTCAGTTTTATGTTGATTATGACACTCTTCAAAGAAAATTTGTAAATTTACAACAGTATAAGGCCAAATTAATTAAAAAATGTTATAAGGGCAGAAATAAATCAAATTTCTTCTGTGGATGCCTGAACAGGAACATCTGTGTAAAAAGTAAAGTTATAAACTGTTCTTACAAATTTGTCTACAGTGCCTTGGTAATTTTGGTGCATACTTAAAACTCTAGAAATCTGTGTTTATAGAGAGCTTGTTAGCTTACTTTATTGCGTTTATTGTCTTGGTCCTCCATGAGGCGTTTGGCCACCTCATTGGCTGATTTGGCCTGTTTCTGACTAGCTTCACATTCAGCACTCAACCTTGCCTGCTCTGCTGTGAGTGTCGTCAGACGGCGGATTATACTGCAGCATAGAAAATTTTAACATGCTTAAAATGCTTATTAGAGAAGAAAAGAAAATGTGTAACCATACAAAAGTGATTGCTTAACTCTTCACACACATATCATTAAAAGAGAAATTCATTAGAAATCGTGAAACATCTTCCTTGACACCAAGAAATCATTCCTTTGATTTGAAAAGGGATACATGTATATTTTCATTCAATCAACAGGAACTGTACATGTCTCCGGCACAAAATACTATGACAGGACATGTTATCTCATAGTCTTACATCAATATTAATAGAAAATTGTATCACATACACCTAAAGGCAGCAGAAATCATGAGAAATGTTTTAAAAATCTTCTTTTCCTTAAGATTTCTAAATTTCTATCATATTGCTAAAAGTCTATAAAGTTTATCATAGAATTGAAAAATAAAATCTTATCTACGTACAACCACAAAAACAGAGCAAATCCAGTTATGTAAAAGTTTCTCTGTGCTCGAAACAGTTTCATGTGCGCAAGGTTTTCAGAGTCAAGATTATGCTTGAGATCAACCTCTCCAACAGGCACCGAGTACTTGTTGACCTCTCTGATGGAATCTATAAATAGAAAAGTTCAGTTACTATAGAATTACAACATCAAAGGATGATGAGACAAACTGTTACAGATCTATAATTACCATAGATTTAATCTATAAATATAATAAAGTCACTATATAATGACACTGTGACATCAACAGATCTACTGAAATCTGACCCAGAGAAATCATACTGTTGCTGGTTTCACTGGAATAAATATTAAATTCATTTTAAAATTTCATATTTTGTAAGAAGTTAATGTCTGGTAATATGCCCACTTTTATCTGATTGTATCAGGTTCAACCCTTATGTGCCCTGCCCATCCCCTTGTGACTAGGCTTGTATGATACATATGATTACAACTACACAGTGCAATTTACACAATAGCTTCAATGAAAAAAAAAAATATGTAATTATCATTACAAGTTTACCTATAAAACAAGTATATATTTGGTAGTTCATGATGTACATGTAAACACTTATATATTTGTTCAAGCTTATTATCTGACTTCTGGCATTCAGTTATTTTCAAAATATTGTTTAAATCTTCAATTCAATTTTTTTCAGAAAACTACCAAATGAAATATTTTGCATTATCAGACCTTGGCATGATGTTTTAAGTACTATGGCTCTGAATTATACAGGTTTCACTGTGGATCATTACAGACCTATAAACAGCAACAGAAGAATGGCGATGAACACATTGAAGTAGATATAGGAGTAATTAGACAAGGTGTTGACGATGTTGGAGCGAAAAATCTTCTGCCATCTGAAATAAGATGTACATTTATGAATGAAATATTCTATAGGGAAACAAACTACTAATATGGAATAAGGAAGCTACAGATCATGGACTACACAAAACATATATGGTGCATTCAAAATGTTAAAAATATTTACACTGTTCATGGCTAGGTAGACAATGGCACAGAATACATCCTAGTACATTACCTAACACTGGCAATTACTTAAAATTATAGTTTACATGAGCCTTGAAAATATGCTATGACAGTTTTAACAAATAGAATAACATCCTTTTATTTTGAGTTTATCATACTGTAATCTACTTTCCCCACCCTTATATAAAATATGTACCTAGTTCAAGTTTCTGTTTACCTAATCACTGAACAGAGCCTACTGTAAGCTAGACCTGCCTAATCAGATAGTATGTAGGAAATAATATAAAAGCTACATATAAGATGAAAAAGGATGTTGATATATGCAGATACTATTACATATATTGTGTGTATGGAAGCCACGATAGGAAATGGTATCAAGAGGTCAGAGTGAACAGGTAAAATTACATCATCATTCGTTGTGATGTCTAGATAACCTGGGGTCACACTGGACAGGTATATAGTATTACATCATCATTCGTTGTGATGTCTAGATAACCTGGGGTCACACTGGACAGGTATATAGTATCACATCATCATTAGTTGTGATGTCTAGATAACCCAGGGGTCAGACTGGACAGGTTAATGGTATTACATCATCATTAGTTGTGATGTCTAGATAACCAGGGGTCACACTGGACAGGTAAATGGTATCACATCATCATTAGTTGAGATGTCTAAATAACCAGGGGTCAGACTGGACAGGTAAATGGTATCACATCATCATTAGATGAGATGCCTAAATAACCAGGAGTCAGACTGGACAGGTAAATGGTATCACATCATCATTAGATGAGATGCCTAAATAACCAGGGGTCAGACTGGACAGGTAAATGGTATCACATCATCATTAGATGAGATGCCTAAATAACCAGGAGTCAGACTGGACAGGTAAATGGTATCACATCATCATTAGATGAGATGCCTAAATAACCAGGAGTCAGACTGGACAGGTAAATGGTATCACATCATCATTAGATGAGATGCCTAAATAACCAGGGGTCAGACTTGACAGGTAAATGGTATCACATCATCATTAGATGAGATGCCTAAATAACCAGGGGTCAGACTGGACAGGTAAATGGTATCACATCATCATTAGATGAGATGCCTAAATAACCAGGGGTCATGACAGGTAAATGGTATCACATCATCATTAGATGAGATGCCTAAATAACCAGGGGTCAGACTGGACAGGTAAATGGTATCACATCATCATTAGATGAGATGCCTAAATAACCAGGAGTCAGACTGGACAGGTAAATGGTATCACATCATCATTAGATGAGATGCCTAAATAACCAGGGGTCAGACTGGACAGGTAAATGGTATCACATCATCATTAGATGAGATGCCTAAATAACCAGGAGTCAGACTGGACAGGTAAATGGTATCACATCATCATTAGATGAGATGCCTAAATAACCAGGAGTCAGACTGGACAGGTAAATGGTATCACATCATCATTAGATGAGATGCCTAAATAACCAGGGTCAGACTTGACAGGTAAATGGTATCACATCATCATTAGATGAGATGCCTAAATAACCAGGGGTCAGACTTGACAGGTAAATGGTATCACATCATCATTAGATGAGATGCCTAAATAACCAGGGGTCAGACTTGACAGGTAAATGGTATCACATCATCATTAGATGAGATGCCTAAATAACCAGGAGTCAGACTGGACAGGTAAATGGTATCACATCATCATTAGATGAGATGCCTAAATAACCAGGGGTCAGACTTGACAGTCTAATGGTATTGTATGTACATATTATTAGAGAAACCAGGAAAGCGGAGTTCGTTCATATCGTCACTTGGGCTCAGCCAAGTTTCGGTAAACGATATGATGTCGTTGTTGTATAATTCACTAAAAAGGATATCAACCTTATGTTTTAAACTTTGGGCGTTAAGATGAACAAAAGAAAACTTCTTATGATTGAGTTCATTACTACTTTCATATGTACACGACGATTCAGAAGACAAGTCGTGATAAGACCCAGGTCCTGGATTAGTTTCAATGTCACCAGAAAGTAGTAAAGATAATTCAGTAAAGACTAAGATACATAACATCACAAGAGAGAAAATACCAACACTTTGCAGTTCGATTGGAACGCGACTTTTTACCAACATAACACGATTATATATATCGTGGGCATTAACATAAATTGTAACAAATGCAGTTAAGAATAATATGTCAAGAGCAGGAGAATCATTTAAGTTGAGATACCCTTTGGCACGGGATGTGAGAGAATGGTAAAATAGACCAATCCGAGCACGGTAGAGACCAAGACAATCAGGCATTTATGTCGCACCTATTGGTAGGTGCTGGAATTGTTTACGTGCTCGGATGGGACATACAAATACATAGTTTACCACTAAATGACGTTTAGATTTCCTTATCATAATACAGAACAGGTTTGAAGGAAAAACCATTGAAGAATTAGAGACAAAGATAAAAGAACAGACACATAGGATAGCTGAGGAGAAAGGATAGCTGTTCATATAGAGTTTAAATCAAGAGGTGATGACAGAGGTCAGCAGAATAATATTTTAAGTTAAATTACATCATTTGAAACACTAATGATATATATAGGCATTACAAAGGACACAGCTTTGGTAAATACTAATAATAGTGAAGATTCTAAAAATACACATATTAGATGAACCCTGATCTTGAATAGTAATTTTGATATTGATAAGTAACCTTTTCACCAGCTTACCAGTCATCATCATAAGCTGATCATCATACTTTTAACTTATTTCATGAAAGAAATACTGACCGTGCAGGTGATACAAATGGTAGCAGAAGAAGGATGACTATAAAGATCTCGAAGTAAAGGAAAGTAGCGATGAATGTCCACTGTAATGCCATCTTCAGACTTTTACTGAAAAATAAAGCATCAAACCTCTATCTTATTTATGATGGTTTGAAGTCAAAATTAAATAAGCAATAGAGAAACATTCGATGGAGGATATGTAAATAGTAATATTTTTCCTTTAACTTTCACTTCAATTAAGCAAGAAAATTATTACAATTTTAATTGATAGAAATATTCAGGACCAGAAACCTTCCATAAGTTCTAATATGTGTAAATCTACCATATAAGTTTACATCAGTGTGCTAAACTTTTAGAAGGTTTGGTACTCAAAATGTTATAGCCATAGTGCAAATGATGCTATCATATTGGGCATTGATTTGGAGACTTGGCATCGTAATTATATATACTCATAAACAGGATCTTCCTATAGAACCCTTTCAACTTTGTCATTGCTATTCCTAACACTAGACAGTAAATTTCAATCTATATGACTCAATGGGTTTCAATATCTACAGGTACATTTAACAGTACAGATGTACTAATCCATCCATGTGACCATGTTTCCTTGTGGCAAGCGAAATAATGAATAACGAAATTTGTGAATTTTTAGAAATGCCTATATCCCTCGGTGTCATATTACCTACCTACTTATCCGTTATCAATGTACAACGAATTGGCCCTCTTCCTAATACATTATCTGTATGAATGAAATTGCATGAACTGGCACTGCATTACACAAGTAATGTAATACAAATACTTATATACATTACAACAGTTAAGTACACATGCCCACTAAAGTAAATACGTGTACCCATTCTATCGTCGACACGAGTTGTCATTTCTATCTATAGTAATTAGCTATTTGGTCAGATAGCTAACACCGACAACCCGAATAACCAGTCCGTGAACTGTTGAACATACCCACGTATTTCACTACACGATTTTTAGTGGCATCATGCCAGATTTCATAAAAAAAAAATCGACCTACATTTTATCATAAGAACATAAATTTGTATGCAATGACACATCTAACGATGCAATCGAACCGTAAATGGTTATTCACTTACTGTCACGTCAGTTGTCAGGCCTAAAACAGGAAATCGACGTATCAAGCGTACATTGGACCATGATCATGTTCCCGATGAAATCTCGCTGACTTATGAGATTGGAACGTTGCTAGGTACTATAAAAACAACATGGTGGACGGATAGAGTATTTGTGTACCTTAACAAGATGTCACACAGGTAAGTTTGTTAAGTGTTGTCACATGCTTTCTAATAATCAAAGGTTGTTTTGAAATTGGTGTTTCAACGCATGACATCATGAAGATGGTTTACGTTCAACAGTCTGGGCTTCAAAGTGTTTCTTTTATTCATTGTCATAAACCAATGCTCAGTACTGTACAGTACCGTTCTCAATTTTAACGAAAAAGATGTCCTAGATGATATCCATTTATTTCATAAATACGTGCTATTCGTGTGTTTAGATAATAAATTCATGCATGATAATTTTTGCTATGCATGTATTTCTGAAGTTAAAAAAACGTTAGCAAAATGCAAGGCTACACATGTAATTTGTCACAGGCTGCATCTATATTAGGTCAGGATAGAATTTGTTCTTCACAAGACATTGCTTCCATAAATATGTGCTTATCATTTATTTTAACAACCAGGACAAGTCATCCCGCCAATTTTTATGTCATTGACTGGTTATTTGTGAACACTTTGTGAAGTATTCTCAACAAGGCTTACACAATGAATGAAGAGAAAGTTTATGAACAATGTATACATTTGGATTTATTTTTGAAGGTTGACTTTCCTTTCATTTGGCACTTCTCTCATGCAGGTCTTGTAGTGTCAACATTTTTTTTACATAATATTTAGCACTGGCAGTACAATAATACAACTTTGCTGTCTTCTTTAAAACTAAACATATAAGATCAATTTACAGATAATTTAATTGAATCATAACTCAGAAATTTCCTTGTGTTTTAGCACATACAACAAGCAATGGGCAGAGGCCGAGTCAGCCCTGGTGGACCTTCTCCAGCAGGAGCTACCACCAGAGCCCCCCAAACCAGAAAAGGTAAACAAAATAATGGTGATGCAGCTAGATGCTACAGATATGATATCCAGGGAACATACACATAATCATGTTCATTTCTCTGTCGTGTGATTATTCATGATTTTAATAATAATTATTGTCAGGCATGACAGCAGTGATCAGCATTCTCGGCAATTTATTCACAAATAAAAAATTAAAGGATGGTGTTCTGCTCTTGAGTAAAATGTTGCAAATTACTTTGAGTTACAAATGTACTAATGAAATGCCTCATATTTCTTAGACATTAATTGAGATTGTATATTGAAAGGTTATTTTTAGTCAGATTCTTTTTACTGCATCTATATTAGGTAAGGGAAATTGAGCTTCTGTCTGATACCATTTTATTACAAAGCTGTATATAGTTGTTAAGTTTGTTAACAATTTCTTCACATTTTTCCCAACAGGACAGATTAGCTGCCTTTCAGCTGCTGGCTACCATGTACATCAAATACATTCAGATCTTCCGTAAACTTGAACAATCTTATGATCAGGTGGTACATCCACAGAAGCGCAGAGTCCTTCGTCATGTACTTGATGGAGCAATGGGCAGAATTCTAGAGCTTAAACATGAGATGGTGACTCTGGAGTTTTCAGAGTATCATTACTTTGATGATGTTCTGTCAGATTTAAAACTTACTCCGGTATGTACACATTAAGTGATCTTTAGTCTTTAGTTTGTAAATTAATTTATAATAATCACTGATATCAGCATAAATTTTGGATTTCAGGGACATATTTTCATATGTAAGTTATTGAAATTTAAATATTATTATATTTCTGTGACAGTCAGCTTTTTCCTCCTCAAATTCAACTAAAAAAATGACAAATGAAAACAAATCATTGATTTATCATATAAGCAAACAATATGCTCACAATAAATCTATGTTGTTCTTTTGTTGTTTCCAGAATGATGTTGAAATCCCTATACCTAAGTACTTCATCAATGAAAAAATGGAAATATTGAAAGAAAGAGAAAAATTGCTTGGACAAATTTTGACAAAGGTTGGACCACAAGACAAGGAAGATGTAAGTCTTTTTATTTTCATTGTCACAGTCATGTAAAATTCTTTCATGATGACTGAATGAAGAACAGTCTAGTGACGATTTTGCTCAGATCAGATACAATGTAATGATCCTTTGACTGTGATATACATTACACAAAGTCAAATGAAAATATTTTTGATGTCACATAGCATTTTCATTTTTGGACTTTTGCATGGTTGCTTGTTATTTGGCATACCCATATATGTCTATATGTTAAAGTAAAGAAATACACACTTACAGCACAAAGAGGAAGTTAAGATGTCCCTGGAGGATGCTATCAGAATAATTCAGATTCATGAGCGTGCAAGACAGGGACGTCTAAGGGCAAAGTTCATGAAGGAAATCCGCGAGCAAGAGGAGCGTGAAATCATGGCTCAGACACGTGGTGCCCCAACACTAGATCCAGATGTTGCTGCAGTTAGAATACAGAAGGTACATTGTCTTTTTTCTGTATATGTTCAAATTTTAGAGTGACATCCTGGGTGACTTAGACCCTTCGTTTTCAAAGAACAAAGTTGCTTGAGTAAATTATTATCGACTGGTAGATTTGATTGTATACAGACTGAATTTGAACAGAATTTTCTTACATATTTCAACTTTTGGTAACATTCCATTTCAAGACATTAGTTGGACACTTTCTTGATTGTTTTGTTTTGCATTTCCTTTAAAGGTGTGGAAAGGTTTTGCACAAAGAAGGAGAACAAAAAAGGATAGAGATGAAGAAATGGTGTTTATTGGAATGGTAAGTGTTGATATGTGATAAAATCCTTGACTAAAGATGAGGGATAAACAGTTTAAATTTTCTTAACTTTCCTGAAATTTATTTCATATTTACCTGATATTGTACACTGGTAGACATTTGTTCAATGTTGAAAGAACATATTGGTAAAGTTTTGATATTTGATTTTCAGAAATGAATATTTCTAGACAATTTAGATTTTGATTTTAATTCTGTAACTTTTTTAACGGGCCAAGTTATAATAATTCTGTGAATCATTTTCAATATCATATAAATTCTATTTTAGGGAAAAATTCTGAAATATATTTAATAAAATAGAAACACTTTTGCTTGCTAACTAGTCTGTGTGGAAAAAAATCCATTTTTTATAGTGTTTCTAACAACAAACAAGTTAGAGCTAGAAATCTATAATGTTTGTTCAGTGCAGTAAGCCATCAGCTTCTGCAAGGAGACTCCACCTCCAGATGACCTTGGCTGTTTAGGGAGTAGTAAACTTAGCAAACAAACAAATAAGTCAATATGACACTGCTTGCCACAGGCACCACCCCCGATGCCAACAAGTCTAAAGAACACACCACAAGCTCTTGCTCTGAAGACTGAGGCCCAGCGTAGACAAACCCAGGGTACATATGAACACGAGTTCCAGCAATCCCTGGTCACTATTAAGGAGAAGATCCAAGAAACTGAGGGGCCCGATATCAAGGAGACCATGATGGACCAGATTCGACAGTGGTTTATTGAGTGCAGGTATGCTGAGTTCAGAGTATACTGGTATGATGGGGTCAGGTTCAAGTAAATTCTTAAATAAGATTTCACAATGAGCTCGTTCTTAGTAATAATTAATTAACCTCATTTTTAAAGTTGTAAATCAAAGTTTTGATAGTAAAATATAAAATTCTAGCTAAAACTTCCTTATGATTGTCTCTAAAGTTCTGATAGTTGTCTATATAATATTCCAGAGATTCTACTGGAAAATTCCCCGAATACCCAGATGAGGATGATGGTGGTTCAGCAGCCATATTCAAACAGAAAACTCCAGAGGAGTTGGAGGCAGAGATGAGAGAGAAGGTTAGTGTGCAGGGTTTATAGTCACTCATGGTCTGATAAGTTAAATGTATCATTTTCAGATATATACAATCATAAAGGAATAACTTCCTGAACCCAAGCATAAAAAAAATTGTGAATCTTAAAATGATTTTTCCAAACAAATGTTAATTTTATCATTTTAATTGTAAACTCTGTCACTAATGTTGCTTTAAATGATGATCTTGGGTTTTACCCAGTCAAATGATAGAAACATTTGCATCTTTTAAGTTGGACCTGACTGAATTTCTGTAGTGTCACATAATGTTGTAGATGTATATTTCATTTTAAGAAATAAATAGTGAAGCTAGAGAAAAAAACAAGCTATTACTTGTACAGCCTGATTTATCTCAGTGGAGGGTGATATTATATAACATATTACCATGTCAAAGAGGAGAAAGAATTATTAAAAAATGCTGAAGAGCTCAAAAGAATGTTTGAGAAAATGTCTTATTTGTTTGTTTTTTATTCTCTCAGGAGGAAGGTGGTGGCAAGAAAAAGGATAAGAAAGGAAAGAAGAAAGACAAGAAAGATAAAAAAGACAAAAAAGACAAGAAAGGAAAAAAAGGAAAGAAGGGAAAAGGAGGAGATGATGAAGTTTGTTAATATTTACATAATATACATAATATGTATATGTATTTTAAAACACCAAACAGTTTAGTATACCATGGTAGTTTAGTATTCTTTTTTAAAAAAATTCAACAATATTACATTGTAAAACACGAAATGTCATTAAAAATTTGATACTGAAAAAAAGGATGGGTGGGGATGTTCTTCATATCCTTACAAAAAACAAAAATAAAACTGAATACACACTACTGAAATATTACAGGCTTCAAACAGTAGGTCAAAACACAACTTTAAGGAATACATACAGCGGTAAATAGTAAAATAAATTCTTTAATATGCTGTAATGTACAGAGATCAAATTACTCTCACATTAACGGGTACATTTTGAGTAAGTAATTATCACACAGTACCACAGATGGAGTGTTAATGTTCTCTGCTTAATTTAATTATTGTATAATTTAACCATCATTGCTCGTCCAGTGGAATGTAGTTTTAGTAACATTTTTTGTATTATAAACCTGTGTGTTTGTACACAGGAGGAAGAGGAAGGCTGGAAGATGGCTCCCTCTAGTTTTGTTCCTGCCATCAATGAAGGCACTGATGATTACAAAGGTAAATAACACTAGATAATACAGACAAGAAGTCTAAAAAGTTCAATCATCAGTTGACTCTATAGTTGTATGTGTTTAGACTCTAATGTCAAACCTGATATAGATTGTATAGGTCTACCTCTCATTGTATATGTGTTTCATCATAATGAAAGTCTGTAGTGTTTCTTTAAAGACTTTATAATGTATATCCAGAATTTTACTCAGAAGTGTAAAATAACTCTGATACATTCAGTCAATAAGATTTTATAAGTGTGAAATATGCATTGAGTATTATCTTTAATATGACAGGTATTTGACTCTGTTACAATTTAGTTACCTGGTAGTACACTACATCGTTGATAATCATACATTAGATAAAAAAGTAATTCCAATACTGTGAGAAATAAATTCATTAAAATCATGATTTTCATTAAGGAAAATACCAATCACATTTTAACCAAAGAATGTAAACAATTTTAAGTTTGAGAAATGTGGTGGCCTTGTTAGTGATGTCACAAAAAGCAGATGCCTTATGAAACTCTGTGAAAAACTGGACTTTCTCCAATCTGGAACTTCTTCATAACTGATAGAAAATTTTGGATTTGACAAACAAGAGTCATTAGCTTCGGTATAATAGAGAACTCTTGTATTAAGTAATCCAATCATAGAGCCCCCAATGTTCTGTGGTTTAAAGTCTTCTTATCTAAATTTCTGGTCTCTCAACTAGGCGTCTGGCAGACAAGGGATGAGAAAGACAACTTTTCACAGAAACATGACTCCGAGCTTATCAAAGAAGAAAAACGTAAAGAAGTGGAGGAGGAAATCCGTCTCCAGGTTGATGAGTTAATGAGGACAGAGCTGAAAAACCTGAAAGCAGTAAGTTATAATAATATTTTACTTTTTCTTGCATCTTTTGTCTCATTGTGATAAGTATGCACTATGTATGGTTTAAGTATATTACCTTGTCGCAGTGTCTCCTCTAGTCCTAAGCTATAGAATTTTAGATTTCATACAGATGTTGGCTCCAACTCTTACACATCTTTTGTGGTGACTTTAAAGAGCTATTCAGGGTCACTGTTCATTTCAGTCAGCAGTGGACCCTATGTGTCCTGGAAGTTAAGAGTCCCACGCTGAAGCGACATAACCATGCAGACATCTGTCATTGATAGTAGTTATATTTTGGTTACAGTAGTGGCTCAATAAACTCCAAGATTTAGGTACACAATTAATCAGGAAAGTACTTGTGTAAATTTGTGGAGCTCAAAATTTCACCATTGTGTATATATTGTCCCCAGGTTTTATAAGATTAATTACTATTTACAAAATGCACTTTAGAGTAATTCTAATGACACAGGAAATTCTAAATGATTACAATGCTTATAGGCTGTAGACAGAGATAAGGGAAAGAAGAAAGGCAAAAAATCGGGCAAGAAAAAGAAGAAGAAGGGGAAGAAGAGTGGAAAGAAAGGAAAGAAGAAGAAGAAGGAGAAGGATTTAACTCCAGATAGGTAAGGAGTTAACTCAAGATAGGTAAGGATTTAACTCAAGATAGGTAAGGAGTTAACTCAAGATAGGTAAGGAGTTAACTCAAGATAGGTAAGGATTTAACTCAAGATAGGTAAGGATTTAACTCCAGATAGGTAAGGATTTAACTCAAGATAGGTAAGGAGTTAACTCCAGATAGGTAAGGATTTAACTCCAGATAGGTAAGGATTTAACTCCAGATAGGTAAGGATCTAACTCCAGATAGGTAAGGATTTAACTCAAGATAGGTAAGGATTTAACTCCAGATAGGTAAGGATTTAACTCAAGATAGGTAAGGATTTAACTCAAGATAGGTAAGGATTTAACTCAAGATAGGTAAGGAGTTAACTCAAGATAGGTAAGGAGTTAACTCCAGATAGGTAAGGATTTAACTCCAGATAGGTAAGGATTTAACTCCAGATAGGTAAGGATTAACTCAAGATAGGTAAGGATTTAACTCCAGATAGGTAAGGATTTAACTCAAGATAAGTAAGGAGTTAACTCCAGATAGGTAAGGATTTAACTCCAGATAGGTAAGGAGTTAACTGCAGATAGGTAAGGAGTTAACTGCAGATAGGTAAGGATTTAACTCCAGATAGGTAAGGATTTAACTCCAGATAGGTAAGGATCTAACTCCAGATAGGTAAGGATTTAACTCCAGATAGGTATTTAAGTTTGTGATGAAATTTGTCTTCAGAAATGAAAATGTTAGCTAATATCTGTATCGTTAAGACAAGAACTACTTTCTGGTTTGAGGGCATGTTCTTAATCACAAATTCTCCCATACTTCACAGTTGCATTATATTCATTTGTCTGTTAGGAAAGAGAAAATTTTTTTCACAATAAGGAGGCTTCATTCTATGTAACATAGCTGTGTCACAATTTTATTCCTGGGCCATGAATGATGACACAATTTATGGAATTTGTGACAAAACTTCTGTTTTATGGTGGAAAAGTGCGAGAGAGACAGAATTATCTCAACCCTTGGAATAAGGTTTTTAAAGGTTAGCACTTGGCTAGCACAGATGTATCTTTCTACAAAACACAGGTGAAATATTTTACTATTCCAGCAGACTCAGAAGGCCATAGTCTTTCTTTGGTAAATCATTTAACTGTCCAGTAAGTTTTTTTTTCGAATTGAAAGAAGGAAGCAGAAGATTAAATGTACATCATACCTGTTACAGAACCATAGAGTCACTGTATGAAGAAATGGTGATGAATGGCATTATTGTGCGGACGCCCAACATCAAGCTGATGGACTATGAGGGGGAGTACAGTTACCTGGGTACCACACTGAGACAGGCTAATATAGAACCCATGCCTTCTCTCAGTGATGTCAGACGACTAGTTACAGAGTTCGGCATCCTTCCTCTTGGTAAATGTCAAGCAAATGGTTTATTATTTACATTAACTGGGTTTTTTTTTATAATTTTAATCATGTTATTTTCAAGGGTGTTTATAAATAGATTTAAGATAAAAATAGCTTAATGTTATATATAAACATTTGGATGACTAAAATTTGGGAATTTTTTTTTATGAAAAAGTGTTTGATAACAAAATCTTTCAACTGAGTTAGCTCTTGATAGTTTGTAGTTAAGCTGAAGAGGAATACTGATTCATAAAAAATATTTAAAAAATGAAATGTCAATGAATAGATGACTAATTCTCAGATACATTTGTTGTATTAATTGTTACAGGTTCACCGGCTGTACACGAGAAAGCCCCTCTAACTAAATCCATACTCTTAGCCGGTCCCAGAGGAACTGGTAAAAAAATGCTTGTTCAAGCCATTTGTAATGAGACTGGAGCCAACATGTTCGATTTATCACCAGCAAATATAGTGGGAAAATATCCTGGGAAGGATGGACTCAAAATGTTGATGCATTTAGTGTTTAAGGTAGGATTTTACAAGGGAAAAGTGACGCCTTTCACACAGCTCAGTTTAACTTTGATTGAAACCTCAATAGCAAAAATATGTCACGTTTTTTTTGTTTTTCACCTTGACGGATCAGAAAACATGCCTGAAGTTTCAACTTCCTGCTGGGAATATTTTTTTTTTTTTTAAAAATGTGTCACATGTTTTTGATTTTTCACCTTGACTGATCAGGAAACAGCTTAAAGTTTCAACTTCCTGTTGGGAACAGTGTTTTTCTACTTGTTTGGATGTAATATAATATCCTATATCCCAAGTCAACAATATTGTGTACACATGTTTCCACTATGACAACTGTGTGATATCATTACAGCAATGTTTCTTTTTAAAAGGGCTTTTATGACTTGTTTTCCTGTAGTTTTTAGTATTTTATTAAAATTTATTATCATTGATACCTTGAAATATATGTACCTTTTATAAAATGTATAAGTGGTTTTGTTTGTAGGTTGGACGAGAACTTCAACCAAGTGTTATATATATTGGAGATTGTGAAAGGATGTTTAAAAAGAAAGTGCCCAAAACAGATCCAGTAAGTTTTGTCATTCTTTTTTGATATAACATTAAATTTGTATTTTCTGTAACTAAGAATAATTTCGACCATACCTTACTGGAATGTAGAGTTCAGAGTTTACTGAAGTCTAATTGTCACTCACTATATTTCATTTTTGATAATGTTTTTTCAGACAGACCCTAAAAGGTTAAAGAAGGAGCTTCCGAAAGCCCTGAAGACAATAAAAAGTGATGACCGCCTGCTACTAGTTGGAACATCTCGCTGTCCATTTGATGGAGAGATGAAACCTTTGACTAGCTGTTACCAGCGGATAATTCTCATCCCTCGTCCAGACTATGCCTCACGACACTGTAAGTTTAAACATGTCTATTACAAATACTTGAGTCAGAAGATGGTATGAAGTTGGTAAGGTATAAGTTTTAGTGTACATTTATTATTCAGCACTGACAGTGCTCTCCTTGACAGTTACCTTCATAAAACACAAGTAATAGATAATTATTTCTTCAAAAACTGTCACATTTTTTGCACTTTGGAATGTTTGGGTCTGACGTATTTCACCTTTCATTCACCAGATCAGAAATTGTGCTCTAGATCAGAAATTGCCATGATATTCCACCTTTTTAATTTCCAGTGTTATGGCGTCGGATCATTTTGAAAAACAATGGTGTATTGACTGCACACCTTGACATCAGTTCATTGTCCAAGGTCACCGATGGGTACACACCTGGTCACATGGCTACAGCTGTTCAACAGGTCCTCACAGAGCGACGCATACAGACACTTTCAAAGAAACCACTTCAGGCTGTTGAGTTCATAGCGCCACTCGCTAGGATTGACCCAATTTATAAGGAGGAAGAGGAGTCTTTTAAGGTAAACTATAATTAGGACACTGTATTGATGATGCTGGTGCCTTATAGTGGATTGTTTGGGTTTTTCTTTTTTTTTTAATTTATTTCAACACTACATCTCAAGTTCTGTAAGGCAAATAGCACTAAAACATTATTTAAATCTTCTTGGAAAGAAATGCCTACAAGGGAGTGTAGATAGGAAATCGGTTTTTGCAAAATATCTTAAGTTCTGTTCAGATGGTTGCACTCAGATTTTCTTCTTTGCTTTGTCACAGGAAGTGCTAGTCAAGGTCAAGGTCAAATTTTGAATATTTCAGTGGGAAATATTTTGATATGGCATTATGAAACTGAAGTGATCAGAATCAAAAGAGAAGTTTCCTGATCGAAGGCCAAGGTCATTTGATCAAAGTCAAGCTCCTTCTCTTTAATCGTTTAATTGCTAAACCTTTTGTTATTACATTATGAAAAAAAAGTTGGTCAGTCAAACCAGAAATCACTGACCGAAGCTAAGGGTCATTTGGTCAAAGGTCAAGGTCTAATTGTTTATTTCTTACCTGGTAAATACTTTATTATATTATGAAGCAAAATTGAATATGATCAATGTTTTAACACAAGGTCATTGGATCCATGTTCAAGGTCAAATTTTACATTTCTTAACTCACTATTTTGTTATGACATCATGGAGCAATACTGGTCTTTGGGTCAAGTCATCATCAGCCATTGACAAAAGCTCAGATTTTGATTTTGGAGGTTATCATTCAAGACTGATTGTATGTTATGCTTGACCACTTTAAGATTTGAAACATTGAAGATATCTCATAAACATCTCAACAGTTTTAATTCACTTTCACAACATATCATCACATGAACTAGTTCTAAAACTGATTTTGGTGGTCATTGGTCAAGATTAAATGTCAAAAGTCACATTTATATACATGAAGCTCTCAAAAGACTTCATTAAATATTTCTGTGTAAGGTCATTCTCCCTTTTTTTATGTATACTTATATAGTATCATAGACTTTGTACAAAATGATTTAATTTTCTTATACAGTCATGGTATGCTAAGACTCCTCTTGGTAAGAAGCGTGCTAAGGCTGCAGCAGCTGATGAGGATGATGGAGGAGGTGGTAAGGGAGGAAAAAAGGGCAAAAAAGGAGGCAAAAAGAAGGGAGGAAAGAAGAAGAAAAAGAAGTAGACATAATTTTGGATGATCCATTTCCAAACTGTGATAACAAGACTTTTTTTGTTGGAGTCAAAATGTTTTCTAAAAACCATACTTGGAAAAAGATGTTGTTTTTCATAATATTCTTTACACCAAAAGTTTCTTACTGCAATCAATAACTGTGATGGTCTAGAAGATTTTGATGACAAGACGATACAAGTATACTTAAATGGTGACAATGTGATATTAAAATCCTACATTTTACATATCCATGATTTATCATCAAATTATGACTTGAAATTTTTTTAATATTGATTTATTACATATGAGGATATTGAGTGAGGCTATTTTGATATATATTCTACCTTCAGATAAAACCAGAAATTACATATCATCATGGTTTCTTTTTAATATTTTACTAGAAAACATGGTTATAATTCCT
The DNA here is from genome assembly GCF_031769215.1 of Ylistrum balloti. Lineage (NCBI taxonomy): Eukaryota > Metazoa > Mollusca > Bivalvia > Pectinida > Pectinidae > Ylistrum > Ylistrum balloti. Next base: position 61,802 of record NW_026782496.1, read on the forward strand.
TAGATATGTAATACTGTTTGATGTATTCTATTCTCTATTTGATCAAGTCATAAATTAACGAGATAATTTCCTCGTTATGTAATAAATATGATGCTGTAATGTTTTATTTTTCTCTTTGTCTTCATTGCTGACACCCTAGCCATATTGTTGATTTAGCATTTAACAACACACAACAACAAAAACTTTTTAATTTCTCAAAATTTATTTGGTTGTTGCATCAATATCTTGCAACTCACTATCATGCTTGAAATGGTTATCAAGATTTAACATAATATTGTTGAGTTCTGAAAACAATTCAAATGCCATTTTGAAAAAATAAAATGAAGTGTTTGTTCTCTGCATGATCAGAGAAAGTTACATTATATACAACATACATGTTAAGTTCTGTTTATTTATTTAAGGATACAAACTGTGAAATATTTTATGTCAGTTCAACAACATGCTGAACTTACATTTCAAAAAGTTATAACTATACCCAGGTTTTCCAACAATAGAATAAAACACACTATGTCTAGCACCAGTCAAAGATCAACATAGGTTTCCAGAAAAAAAACCCAGAAATTCACAATGAATGGAATTCCTAAAACTAGACATAGGATAAACCATGATATATAAAACCTCACATAGAGTAAATATATGATTTATATATAAAAAAAACTCCTTTTTTTCAATATTAAAGAGACAAGAGACTAATGGGCTTTAACATCTGACATTTATAAAGACCTCTTCACAACAGTAGTGGTAGTGAGAACAATTAAACAAATGTCATTAAAACAATTTTAAATCATAGCAGTGAATGTTAATTTGTTTGCTAGCAAAATCCCTTATGTTTTGTGAGAAAAAGGCGAAAAAATTTAACAACACTTTCTTGATTGGAGTTTCTGAACATTCCATAAAGTTTCAGCTCAAAGGCATCCATCAAACAGGTAAAGTAGTTTAAAATGGGCTTTTCAATATGCTATCCACCTTTGATTGCAGACCTTTAATATTACTTTTAAATCATTACATACAAGTGGTAAAATTCCTAATTTTTTCAAAAACTTGTTTTTCCCGACTTTCAAAAGTTATATCTAAACAGGGGCCTCAAACAAGAGATGGCCGTAATCCTAACTTCCTATGCATAAAAAGAATTATGGAACAAGAAGATATCAATGGAAGTCCTAATTAAGCCTCTTAGTCTGGGTTAAAAATCAAAAACATATCTCACGTTAACATCGAAAAAAAAAAAATACATATATACCATTCATTTAAAAACAAATTTGAATGAATACAAAAAAAAATTGCAGTCATTATGAACACTTTTATAGCCCCAATATACACATCATTCAGCAAATCTACGAGATTCAGAAAATTTCTGAGAAAACTTCCATTTGTTAATTATGCAAAGATAAGATTAAACAAAAGGCTATGGGCCTTAATGTTCTTCTGAGTATAAAGACCTACATATGAAAGAGGCCAAAGAGGCCTAAAATAAATTGCCCAACTACTCTACAAATTACATAGAAGTCATTGTTGGCTCATCAAGATGTTTTCAGCAAAACTTGAAACCATATTCTTTATACATACACAACACAATTTCCATTACTCCGCACATATTGCTTGATGAAGAAGCAAGCTACTGGTCTAATATCAGGACCCTTGGCCTTTTGGTTATTGAGAAGAAGTCCTTTTGACATTTTCACACATTTGATATCTTGACCTTGAAAGTGTGTCAATGTCATTCATATTAACAAAGTTTGTAGCCCTACATCCTATAATGCTACAAGCCTGATATTAATCATCATCCTGTGCCTTTTGGTTACTGAGAAGTCATTTAAAGTTTTGAAGATTTTTGCCACCTGTCAAGTATTTGGCTGAAATCCGTTCAAGCATTAAGAAGGAATAGTGTTTTGAAGCTAAATTTTGACTGACTTTCCCATTTGGGTCCCTTCCTGCCTCCAGGTCCGCAGAGATCAAATCAAGCCTCTGAATTTAAGAAATGATTCTCCACTTTCAGTGATGTTTCACTCCATATTTGGTTGAAATCCATTCAAGACTTAAAAAGGAGCAGCCATTTGAAGCAAAATATTGTATAGTTTCCCCTTTTGCGGCCCCGTCTCCAACTCCATAGTGGCAAATAAAAAATTTCTGAATCTAAGAAATAATTGCATTCCCTAACTGATGAATCAGGCCAAAGCTTGTTGAAACATATCCAGGCAGAAAGGAGGAGTAGGGTTTCAGCACATCCCAACTTGGGGCCCTGTCCCTGAAACCCTTGATGTCAAATCAAATTTCTGAATTTAAGAAATTTTTACTCTCACTTAATGATCCATCAGACAAGATTTGGTTGCAATACACCCCAGTATGAAAGAGAAGTAAGGTTTTGAAGAAAAAGTTTACACACAGCACATGGCGTACAACAACAGAGGAGCACGAAGGCTATAGGCCATCTTGTCCTTTCGGGTCAGATGACCTAAAAAGCTGAATAGTATATTTGAACAACTAGATGAAGGATGGAGCATCAACACCAGGGATTTCAAAGATTTAGATTTTTTTTGTTGACATGTTTCGGTTGGCTAGGCCAACCGTCTTCAGAACATATTTACATCGAAAATAGGAGAGCTAAAGTGTAAATTACGGTTCAAGAAGTTGATTGTTCTTATCACTTGATATTCAATTGTGAAGAGTTACCCGGAACGCCACCACACGAGAGGGGAAAGGGGAGAGGGGAGAGGGGTTGCCATTGCAGGAAGGTCGTTTCAGAATGATCCATGAATAAGATAGCAGAGTTCGGAGCACAAATGGTCCCCATATGGTACCTTGTATCTGAAGGTAGTGTTGGTTGCTGAAATTGAAACAGTTACAGGTAAGTATTAAACGTAGGATCCTCAATAGTATCCATGTAGGAGTGGATTTGTCTACTCTAGAGTCACGGTGAGGTATCGACATGTAGAGTGCAGACCGTGGGATGTCCTAAATAGTTAATTTTCCTGCGGACATGGCCAGTATCTTGGAGGTACGAATCCGCTTTTTGTGCTAAGGGTTTGAGGAAGTGATCCATCGTAACTGATAATTTTTCGGTCGGTCCTCCAGAGGCAGAGACAATGGGTTGGCCTGGATTATCAGTTTCATGTATTTTGGGTAGTAGATAGAATACGGGTGTCCTGGCTTGTTTAACAATGTTGTATTTAGCTATGTCAGGGGGTAATTTACTTCTATGGTTCTGGATAAACTGGTTGATGTCAGACATAATCTGTTTGGTTCTGTTGGTAAGCTTAAGTAGTGTTCAGGATTGTTGTGTTGGCATGATGCTTCATTTATGTAATCAGTTTTGTTTATAATCACGATAGCGCCACCCTTGTCAGCAGGTTTGATAACAAGATCATTACGTTGTTGGATTGTTTTTACGGCAAGACGATCCATCTTGTTCAAGTTCACTCTTGTAGGTTCTAGCGGATTACAGGTTTTAATCATGTGGTTAGTTACATTAATAAAAGAATCCAAATTGTCATCCAAACCTGGCCGGGGTGTCCAGTACACCCATTTCCTTTTCCATGCTTAAACTCTAGAAGACCAATATTCCTTCAGAAGGGCTACTAAAGTTCTCTCAAAGACAAGATGAGCATTCGCCCATTTAAGGAGAAAAGTGGCATAGTGGTAAAGTAGTATATTTTAAGATAAAAGTTCATGAAGGTCATCATCAAATAAAACATGTAAATAACCTGCATAAGCAAATGTTCAGGTGTAGTAGGTGCCTTTACAGGTAAGGTGTAATGTTGCACGTGTTGCTTACTTTTTGTGGCCTCATATCACAAGTAGAATGCAGGTATATAGACATTCAAGGGCTTACTAATAGTCAATACTGACCTCTCAGAAAATGTCTAAAATATCTCTTTGGACTTTGATTTGGTAATGATCATAAATGGTGCCATGTAAACAAAAAGTGAATATCAGTTTTTATATAAATGCGAACACACGACATCCTCTTGAATATTTTTCAGATAAGTTCATTTTCATTATAATGATATAAAATGATGGTATTTTCTCTTTGATGATTTTCAGTCAAAATTGCGTATATTGAGACTCTAACTCACCAAAAAGCAATTTAACAATTCATTTTACATGTACATGCATGCACCTGATTAAATGTAAAAGAAAAACTGTACCAATACACATTCTGTATATAAATCATAGCAATCTGGCTAAGTAATCAAATTAATTAGCATAAATACAGTCATACCCAGCTGGAATTCTTTGTAGTTTATAAAAAAGAAAAATTGTCACATTGTAATTTAAAATAAACTTGACCATCCAATTCCAAGCTGGTCACAATGACTTCAATGAAAATTTCATAAAGCAACATTATTTACAGCAAAACCAGAAAAACTTAACAAAACACTGAATAATCAGGAACACAGTTATATGAAGATAGTATTGCACGGTGAGCGTAAGGAAATTATTCATTTACAAAATTTGCAAAAATCAAGAGAACAAATTACACATGAGATTCAATAACAGAAATGAAAAAAGACTTTAATGAGTGTAAGGGGAAAAAACAGCCCCTACAAGCATACATATATTGCAGTATGATTATGTTATTAAGGCCCTGCGTTAAGGATGAGAATGCCCTATATTATCAGTTGCCTGTCTGTCTGCTTTTTATATTTCTTCTGTTTTCTCAACCCTGCCTACATTTTTTTTTTTTAAATGTGTTTATAATTTGAGTCACAAGATTCTCTATACATCACAATTTTACTTCATAGTAACAAGAAATGATTACAAGGAGTCAGTACGAAGCCACCTTTACAAGTAAGGCTAACAGTGAAATAAAAATCAGTAAGTCAGTGGATTTCTTACTACATTAACCTTAATTAATCAATATCATTGGGTGTCTAATTGTTTAATCAGAAAATTATAGAAGTTCTAGATGTCAGCAGTGACAATAACTCATTCTATCATCCTTTACTTTGTTGTGTTACTGAAGTATCTTCATCTTCTAAGGTAGTATCTTGGTAAACATCCACAGTCTATATGAAACTAACAGATAAAACTTTGACACCAAGAGAATAACTAAACATTTTAGAAACGAATTAAATATATGATATAAAGACACACATTGCCCGCAAAAAATATCACAGATGTAATAAACAAAATATCAACAAATAACTGGTTTGGTCAGGTAGCACGTCTAAAACTAAACATACATAAAAGAGCAGATATCTTGCAGGCAAACCAAAGAAAAATTCAATAAAATCTGTTTTTAGTCTTATGACACATGGCGTTTATAGTCCTATGAATGACAGAGCAGCAATGTTTTATATATTTGTTTCTTTATCAAACTTTTGTAAATCATTTGATTTAACGATGAATTGTCATTTAAGTTCAAATCTATACTACAGCTACTTCTCAAAATTTCTGAATAAACAAATTATAATTGTCATTTATGAAATAATGTACACTGCAAATTTCTAAATTTCGCTATGTATAGTAATTTATGAACTTGACTTACCATGAAATTCTGTACATGTTTGAAGGGACACCATTTTCAAATTTTTACAGTAATCATATATCTGGTTGTTACATTTCAGAAGATTAAAATTTTGTAATAAGGCTGCTAATAGATGCATCATATGTAAATATTACTTGGTTCAGAGTGCAATAGGTTTATTAGTTTTTCAAGCCCAGACCTAAGATTGTGATAAATGAACAAAACCGTGGTCCATTTACAATTCCAATATAAATTCTTCACTTTAACCAAACCAAGAGAAACAAATAATGAAGTTTACATTTACTTAAAATAGTCAAATACCAGTTCAAACTTAATGATAAAATAACTGGGTTTCAATAAATGGGTTTTTAAAAACTGCTTGAGAACAAATTGATAACAATATATACCTGTATTGGTTTTGTGATTCTATTTCTTGCTCTCGCCAGTGAACATTGTTTTATTTTCTTCAACTTCCTCTACCCGACTATGATCTTTTTCCTCAGAGTAATTTCTACGTTTCGGTCTGGCATCCTCTCGACGCTCATCGTAAAGATCATGAAATGCCAGAAAGATCATGATAATGTTCTTCATGGGAAAGATAGATATGTCTTGGCTATGAACATGCCACAAAAGCATCCTGATGATAAACAACGGCAGGTTGGTAAATGCCACAATGCTGAGTTTATGTAATACCACAAGATAATGCTTTCGACCTTTATGTCCGAAGTGCGTGCGATTTAACATCATTAACGATAAAACTGGTACAAGAAAATTCAGAGATGCGACGATAAGGATTGAGAGTTCCAATTCACTCGATATCTCATCGATATCTGATTGATTAAAAAATATGTTTAAAACATCAATCGAATCAAGCACATCAAATAGAACTGTTCCCGAAAGTTCCTCGATTCGGTACCTTCTGTTACAACTGGCTATGGCATCATGGTGAGTAAGTAGTAACAGAACAAACACAAAGCTGGCGGTAGAAATTGTCATCTTGAGGGTATTTGGTCCAAATACGCTTGCTTCGTTCAATGTCCTGGCAATATCTTGATATATGATGAAAACCCTTGCTCCGAGGAATACTGAATACACAAACCATGCAAAATAGCAGAGAGGAAGACTACCGGCCCGAACTGTTGAACCAGAGCCACGAGAACGGTGGATGATACTGAGGTGTCGGTAAGATATTAAAAAAGTCATCATGAAAACAAGTCCTATAGCAACATCAGCTGCCACCCAGCCATACCAGTAAATGTTCTTGTGGTTTACTAAGTAATAGTCAAGGATACCACCCTGTGCCAAAACCAGAACGAAGCATAGAACACGTGTCGGGATCTGATACATAGCATTACAGCAATTCACACAGGAGTTCCCCATTCTGGCCCAACGTCACGGTCACAGTGGAGCAAACTTGGAAGTATGTTGTTACACAAATGATGACTGTATGTCAAAACTGTTTTATTCACATTAAGATTAAGATAATTATTGGTTAGTTGAATGTCCAATACTGTTCCTACGTATTTCCATTTGGAATAGGAAGTGGTCACAGAATCGTTAGTACTGCGGTACACCATCCACACTACACCTTACTACATCTCCTGTGAATGACAAAAATTGTTTTACTGAAATATGACATCTCAAGCTGATTTATAAAGGAACATAAAGGCTTCACAAGAACACATGACAGTTTCTACATTCAGGAAACAATTCAAATCATACATAAAGTCTAGAGGGCCAGGTGACACAACAAGAGAATCGAAACCCTTTGTACCAGGAAATATAACAGGTTATACATTCCTGTTTACCCAAATATAAATGTTGTTTATCAAAAGAAACTTCAAATTTAATTCATTTGAGGAAGTTTCAAACTTAAAGAACAAAATCAAGATATAATATTATTACAATGTTCAAATATAATCAGAATAAATTTTCAGTGAATATTCCATCAAAGATGATGTGTCTTACTTGCATGACTATCAAGTGTAAAAATCCATCCTAAAATAAAAGGTTAATTCAACTAAATCCTCCATGAAGTATCTTTTAACTCTGAAATCCTTATGATGGGTGTTATCTTCCCTGTTGTGTCAAAGTCACAAATAGATAAAATACAAGTGTACATTAACTCACTTATTTATGAACTAGTAATGATGACATCTTTATGTGATTACCTGGTATTGAAATTCAAATATCAATAGTATTTTAAACACCACTTCACCACTGCTTCCCCAAAAAAGGAACCATGATGGCTGCAATGTCAGTGGCATGTTATCAATAACATGATAACAAAATACTTATCAACCTTAAATAAATAGAAGTATTTGTCTTTACTAGGTTAATACAAGGATTTGTCAACCTAAAAAGCTCATGATCCATCAGGTGGAAGATAACATCAGCTTTCAACCAATCCTTGTATAAACCTTAAAAAAAGTCAACTGTATAATTATGTGACACAGCATTTACAATATCTATATTATAACTAAAAACTGTGTACTTTTAGCCAGGTTATCAATTTGCGATGATAACCTCACATCATGGAATTTCCCTGTTACTGTTTTTAGTTAAGGTTGCAGTTTGCAAATATAACCTCTTGTGCAGGAATACTCAAAGCAGTTTCAGATTAACATTGCATTTTCTAGAAACCTGTAAGAGACCTCTCAGCCAATCTGTGAAAAGAATTTTTCTAATGTGTAACACATCATTACTGATTTCAAAGCCTTTGCTAGGATTCGAACTCAGGACCTCTGATTTACTAGTCTTAAACTTTGCCAATCAAGCCAAAAAAGATCTCAAGCTGAGCTGTGCTAGTGCAGCTGGTATTAACCAGGTTACATATTGCATATATATTCATCCCAGGAAAGTGACAACGAACATTCATTTCCAATCATATTTCTTACCCTTAGGCTTAATGAAAGCACTATCTCATGAGGTTGGGAAATTGTGTCAAATCCCTGGGGTTACCTTCAATATCCACTGAACATCCATTAGGTGAAAAATCAGAACTAAAAAATTGAGGAATACTAGAACTTGTCTGAAATAATAAAATCATCATGTATGGCACGTACTTCGGAGGCTAGTGACAAAAATATAGGTTCAATCCAATCAATGTACAAACATGTACAGTAAAATCACATCTGTTGTAAAAGTTAACATGTCAGAAAAGAAAAACAATTAAATGACTTGGTAGATAACGTGTTTGACTTACCTGTGTAAGACATGATATGAGTAGATGTGCTTCATGTCATGCTTATGATCTTGTATTTAATGCACTTCTCGCCAACACTGAGGGTATACCTGACCACACAACCCTATCTCTAGTGCTGTTCTTAGTTCAAATACACTTCTATTATCTGCCTGAACAAACAGCCTTAGTACATGTGTACAGCCGTTTTTAATTACAGGTAACTCAACATTACCTGCTGGCTTGAATTACAGATAACTATTTCAGAGCTGCAAATGACCAATATATCAACTTGATATTTTAGAATGTACAGTAAGGAAATGTATAGAAAGTAAACTCTCGTTGTGCTCCACTGACTTCAGTAGCGGCGTGTCATGATAGAATAAACACCAGCTTTATTTCGTTTTACTGCTCTAAAGCACCGGACACCATTGACCTAATAAATGCTCCATTATGTATTAACCTTCTCTTTTTCTTGAGGACATCCCAGATTCCCCTTGATTTCCTTAACAAAATATGCCTATGGAAAAACAGTGAGAGTCTTTCCATTAGTTATTCTTACTATCAATAATGATTATCAGCTACTATCCTAAATTTTAGTGCTATGCAACAAAGGTTTTTATACAGGGAGAATATCACTTTACATGTATACATTTACAGGGAGAATAAGACTTTACATGTATGCATTTACAGGGAGAATAAGACTTTACATGTATACATTTACAGGGAGAATAAGACTTTACATGTATACATTTACAGGGAGAATAAGACTTTACATGTATACATTTACAGGGAGAATAAGACTTAACATGTATACATTTACAGGGAGAATAAGACTTTACATGTATACATTTACAGGGAGAATAAGACTTTACATGTATACATTTACAGGGAGAATAAGACTACATGCATGCACAAGGTGAAATGAGTTCAATCATATGTAGATGTAAAAGAACAGTTTTATAATTGATGGGAAATATCCAGAATGATTCGTTTCTTCATATACATTTAGTTATCACTATATTTGTATATTACAATCCACAGGTAAAAGTTCTGGACTCTTTAAGTCATACATCAGTCACCATGTACATGTAGTTGTATCACCTAATGTAAGAACATCTGTCTCCAATTCAGAGATTCTGAATCCAAGATCTGACTTGGGTCAAAATGTTAGAGGTTTTCACAGACTGAAGTCCTGGTTTGGGACGTCTGGTTTTGGGGTTAGAGGAAACGCTGACTAGTCTAGTAACGTTTAAGAAGTAGTAGGACATGTACCTAGAGTTTACCTACAATGATGTGTATCCACACATATACTTGTATACAAATAGAGGACAGGTGTGTGATGGCTCAGCTGCTACACATTAACACCTCAGGGACTTTCTCTGTCCACTCAAAACTACTGAACCGGTGATTATAATATCCAGATTGGTATTTAACTAGCCCGAGGGAAATCAATATTCACCATATATAGAAATATAGATTATCTATAATATCTATATATAGACATTATGATTTAGATGTTTTCATTTCAACAGCTCTACTTTAGGGGTACACTGGCTGGAAACCATTGATTTCTCATTCTCATAAGCAAATACATTTACCTCACCATAACAAAATGTATTGATCTGAAATTCTGTTATATAACTCTGATAGCAACAGAGTACACACACAGAAACCACAATGACATAATGTTATAGCAATAATATACATCAACAAGATAAAACCTTTTCTGTTCTAAAAGGAATAGAATCATCCTAAAGTCATTCCAGAACTTTTAAAAATGTGTAATTATGGTCGATTGGTCTCTTTGACAGTCAAAAAGGTACCGCCAAATGCTGAATGAACAACACAGTCACAAGGTGGTTCCCTTTTATAATATACAGCCAAAGATAGGTTTATCACTCTAACTAAATACAAATGTCAGTTACTTTGTTGCTGTCTTGTACCAAGGTAAGCCAAGGTTTGCTGTATTTCATCAGAAATGTCAATCACTTTGTTACTGTCTTGTACCAGGTTAAGCCCAGGTTTTGCTGTATTATATTAGAAATGTCAATCACTTTGTTGCTGTCTTCTACCAGGTTAAGCCCAGGTTTTGCTGTATTATATTCGAAATGTCAATCACTTTGTTACTGTCTTGTACCAGGTTAAGCCCAGGTTTTGCTGTATTATATTAGAAATGTCAATCACTTTGTTGCTGTCTTGTACCAGGATAAGCCCAGGTTTTGCTGTATCATATTAGAAATGTCAATCACTCCGTTGCTGTCTTGTACCAGGTTAAGCCCAGGTTTTGCTGTATTTCATCAGAAATGTCAATCACTTTGTTACTGTCTTGTACCAGGTTAAGCCCAGGTTTTGCTGTATTATATTAGAAATGTCAATCACTTTGTTGCTGTCTTCTACCAGGTTAAGCCCAGGTTTTGCTGTATTATATTCGAAATGTCAATCACTTTGTTACTGTCTTGTACCAGGTTAAGCCCAGGTTTTGCTGTATTATATTCGAAATGTCAATCACTTTGTTGCTGTCTTGTACCAGGGTAAGCCCAGGTTTTGCTGTATGTTATCAGAAAGACAGAACTATAAACAAAATAAATATCTGTGTGTGTACTTACTTTCACTACATGATTTCAGTTCGACACCAGTGTGGACAGCTACAGGCTGGAAGAATGTTACGTTGGGGCCCACACATCCTTTTCACATTCTTATGATCATGAAAAAAGAAAATATTTACGTGAATATTTCAATAGAGCTAATCAAGTCAGAAAAAATGACACCTGTTTAGAAATTCAACATCTCGCCAATCTCACCTGTACTCTTCTATATACAGCTAAAGGGGAGGATTAATGAACGTTTCAATCAATCAGCAATAATCTGGTTCTATTAATAGATTTGTATGAAGGATCAATCTGTCATGAAAACCTTGACTGTTAATTTTACCTGAGCGGTTATTTATTGTACAGTGTGTAGTAATATGTACACAGTGATCAACGTCTTTATACATAAACATGTCATCACTGTGTTAACATTATATATCAAAGTAAAGCATTCGATGACATCTTAAGTGTCATGTAACGATTGAGGGCAGGTAATCCAAAAGTGATCATTCACAGGTAAGATCTGACAAAAGGTGACATAGAAATAGAAATGGTGAAGAAAAAATAATGCAACAGGAAGGGAAACTTATCAAAAGGGAAGACAACAAAAGGACCTGAGAAGACACCAAAGCAAAACAGAAGTCAACAGCAGGAACTGAAGAGACAGAAAAATAAAAGGAAATCAACAGGACAGAGTGGAGGTCGAAAACAAAAGGAAAAGCAACAATAGGGAGTGGAGAAACACCAAAACAAAATTGAAAGCAACAATAGGGACTAAAGAGACTACCAACACAGAAGAAAAAGCAACAACAGGGAGTGGAGAAACACCAAAACACAATTGAAAGCAACAATAGGGACTAAAGAGACTACCAACACAGAAGAAAAAGCAACAACAGGGAGTGGAGAAACACCAAAACAAAATTGAAAGCAACAATAGGGACTAAAGAGACTACCAACACAGAAGAAAAAGCAACAACAGGGAGTGGAGAAACACCAAAACACAATTGAAAGCAACAATAGGGACTAAAGAGACTACCAACACAGAAGAAAAAGCAACAACAGGGAGTGGAGAAACACCAAAACAAAATTGAAAGCAACAATAAGGACTAAAGAGACTACCAACACAGAAGAAAAAGCAACAACAGGAACTGGAGACATCAAAAACTGAAGCATAAGCAACAACATATATTGGAGAGATGCCATAACGAAAGGAAACGCAACAACAGGAAGTGAGGAGACACAGGGAAAGGTAAAGCAACAACAGGAACTGGAAAAATGCCATAACAAAAGGAGAAGCGGCAACAGGAACTGGAGAGACACCAAAACAAAAGGGAAATCAACGACAGGAATAGGAGAGATGCCAAAACAAAATAGAAAGCAATAGGAACTGGAGCGGCACTGATACAAATGGAAAAACAACAGGAATTGGAGATGCCAAAACAAAATGGAAAGCAATAATAGGAACTGGCGAGACACCAAAACAAAATGGAAAGCAACAATAGGAATTGGAGAGACAACAAAAGGAAGGTATTAACAGGAATTGAGGGGACACCAAAATCAAAGGGAAGGACAAAACAAGTACAAGTAATGAGGAGGCACAAAAAAGATTGATATGTTATTCTAAAACCTTAATTAAGTAGTAAATCTAAGTACTGGGATGAACAATCTCAACCAAACTAGAAGAAATCATTATTACAAAACAGTATACATTTTTATGTGTAATTTCTATATCCTTTAATACCTTTGGCCACATAGTTGTGTATATGTAGCTGAGCTTTTCTTCAATTATGTACAAGATTACGACAGTTAAGTACTGTAGACAAGAAAGACACAAACCTAAGTGTTTATTTTATTATCAGAGTACACCACACAATCTGTTTTCCTCTAAACATTCACTTCCTTAATTTGATTGTTATTTAATCCTATTGACCAGAGTAGCCCACTAAGATGAGACCCACACAGAGTGGATGTTATTCTATTCTTCTATAATTATACCCCCTTTATCCAATACAACAAAAAAGCATTAAAGCTAATTTAGTACAACACTGTATATTGTGAATCTGTTTCCAATGTTTCAGACTAATCCTGTTGAAGCTCCCATGATAGTGTTATCTGTATAAGATCTGGTAGCTGTGTTTTATCAGGAGAAATACATGTACACATAAACTCAGCCAGTCAGTAAGTGCTTCCAGATGTTGGGTATTGCTGCATACTCCAGATCATTGAGTAAGGTTCACAAATCTAAAATTTGTATCTGGTGGACCATTCTCCTATATGTAACCCAGGTATAAACATCCACAGAAATCATCTCCTAAGCTATGTAACCTAGGTATAAACATCCACAGAAATCATCTCCTAAGCTATGTAACCCAGGTATAAACAGCCACAGAAATCATCTCCTAAGATATGTAACCCAGGTATAAACATCCACAGAAATCATCTCCTAAGCTATGTAACCCAGGTATAAACATCCACACAAATCATCTCCTAAGCTATGTAACCCAGGTATAAACATCCACAGAAATCATCTCCTAAGCTATGTAACCCAGGTATAAACATCCACAGAAATCATCTCCTAAGCTATGTAACCTAGGTATAAACATCCACAGTAAACCAGATGTCACAGGTATAAACAGCCACAGAAAAGCTGGGATATTAAAATACATCCACAGAAATCATTAATTTATGTCCAGCTAAATATCCACACATATATCTCCTAAGCTATGTAACCCAGGTATAAAATCCACACAAATCATGTATATATCACATGTGTGAAAAGTACAGATTTATTCTATCATACAAGGGAAATAAATATGCTATTTCAAGGGAAAACATTGAATTTTTTGTCCCTGATCCCAAATTAACTGTGATAAATGCTAACCTTTATCCAAGGGAAATAACTTTATTTGTGAAAACATGCTTTTTTAACCTTTATCCCAAATTAACTGTGATAAATGCTAACCTTTATCCAAACTTTATTGTGATAAATGCTAACCTTTATCCCAACTTTATTGTGATAAATGCTAACACTTATCCAAACATTACTGTGAAAAATGCTAACCTTTATCCATACTTAACTGTGATAAATGCTAACCCTTATCCAACTTTGGTGTGATAAATGTTAACCTTTATCCCAACTTTCTTGTGATAAATGCTAACCTTTATCCAAACTTAACTGTGATAAATGCTTTGAACCTTTTCTCAACTCTAAGTGTGAACAGTATATCAGACTTTACATTTAGGGTGAATGATAACATGACAAGCCATGCAAAATGCTAACCTGTACACCTACAAGTAATGAAAAGACCGTAATTTCCCATCACATAATACATGTACACTACTATCGCCATTAAACCCAAGGGGGCAATATTGATGTAAAACATTGGGTTTATTTGGGTAGGCTTATTACCAGGCATGTGCTAATTTTCAGATAAATATTGTACCAGTTTTAATCAAATCTAATAGAACTGCATACTATTTATAAAACAGTATATATACATAATTCTAGTCAAAACAAGTCATAAGTCCATGTTATTGATTAGGAACTACCTAAACTGTATGCTTTTTCACACACATTTAGATTATTTTTCACCTTCTGAGAAACAATATATAAACGCAATATCAGTAATTTACAGATTTTCTGATGCAGTTAGAAATAATTTGTCTTTAGATTATCATATAACTAATTAACTGATCAAGGTGTAGATCATGATGTCACAATTAATTTCTGACATCACTAGAGGTGAAGAGCCAATGCCATTCTTCTCGTGAAGGTATTGTAGGTTCGTGAAGGTATTGTAGGTTCGTGAAGGTATTGTAGGTTCGTGAAGGTATTGTAGGTTCGTGAAGGTATTGTAGGTTCGTGAAGGTATTGTAGGTTCGTGAAGGTATTGTAGGTTCGTGAAGGTATTGTAGGTTCGTGAAGGTATTGTAGGTTCGTGAAGGTATTGTAGGTTCGTGAACGTATTGTAGGTTCGTGAAGGTATTGTAGGTTCGTGAAGGTATTGTAGGTTCGTGAAGGTATTGTAGGTTCGTGAAGGTATTGTAGGTTCGTGAACGTATTGTAGGTTCGTGAAGGTATTGTAGGTTCGTGAAGGTATTGTAGGTTCGGTAATCCCTCGCTTTTGATTGAAGACTGAAGATTGGTAGGAACGAAACAGATGTGGTCAATCGATTGGTTGCCACTGACCACATCCAATTAATTTCTGATTTCCACAGTCAACGGAAAACACTCGATGGCACATTATCACACGGGCGTTTTCACTTCAAAGTCTATCAAAAAGTTTAGAATAAACCTGTTTACATATCATCCATTAAAAATATCAAATTACAAACCAAATAGCAAAGTCAATTCACAGATAAACTGTGTGAATCATGTGACTACATTAAGATTGTAAGCTAAATGTTCTTACCCTACTTCAGAATCTTGAATTTGTTTTAGCAACATTATAAAATCTCTCATCTACAGTAATTGGTTTTTTAGTATCAATTACATGCTCTATCATTACTGTTTTTCTCTGCCCATGTGGTCTTCTCATACTGCCTTTCGTGTATCGGTTTTCCCGCTTGGATTTATCAAGCAGAACTCTGCTGGAATTAGAGCATCAAGTACTTTTTCTTTAAATGCAGACTACTACTATCAACTAGGTGGCTATATATATCCCGAGCAATATTTTGATTTGATAAAGAGTTAATAATGTGAGAGTCAACAGAAAATATTTCATTTATCACATAACTTGTCTAGACTTCCATGCCATAGATACAATGTTGTAATAAAATGTTCATGCTTACATAAAACTCATAATTCCAATAATCCTGTGTTAAATCCACCAAAGAATAGATATTTCAGCAATAACATTAAAACTGTGGGCCACCATTTATTTCTTTCTATTGGCAAATTAATGGGCAATACAGGTGAAAATTTCACTGTTTCCTGTTTACAAACAAACAGCATAATATATTGCAAAGGCGTAGTTCAAATTTGCTTGTCTTTCTTTCTTTCAATGTTTTAGTTTATTTACTCATAAGTATGTACTTTGTTAAATAATTTGATGTACACAAAGACTTAATTGTTGCTTCAGTGCAATAGGGGAATGCTGCACACACCTTACACCTTGGTGACCAGAGTTATAATCACTGAGGTGACCGGGATCAATTCCCCAACTAGACATGATAATGATGATGTCACATGCTCATTGACTCCAGTTAGCTCCCATAACATAACTTTAAACTGCATAGTTTCATTATCTGAGCCAACAAGAGTGATAACCTTTTTCACTACCTTAATTAACATAAGATCGTAATCTCAAAATTATATAAAAATTCTAAAATTAATTTAAACATGTTATCATACTTGATCTCACCATAATATATAATCTGATATGTCATCTTTTTGGTAAAATTTTGTTCATTTTATTGTTAAAAACAAGTCAAGTGAAAATAAACAAACACATATATGCAGGTACATAACACATAGTGCGCTATACATTTTCACCAAATATTTATGGAGAAACATTTAATATCTAATTTTACTAGATATCCAATGTCTGGTATGATACTACAAAAACAGAAAGCACTGTACAGTGTACTTACCTCTAATACACATGATCTCCACTGCTGTGTATGAAATGTTGTAGACTTGTAAGTCAATGAAATACACTCAGCGCTAGTGCAGACTATACACACTTCAGTGTAGAAGTAAAGTCACCACTGATCACGACTGGTGTTTCAAAACAATATGTACAGAGATGAGGTCATGTATCACTCTCTCATTCATGAATTGTGGTAGTGAATATAGCGTATAAGAATGAATACACTTTAAACTCTACCAATGACTGACAGCTTGAACATGGAGCTAGAACTGGAAATCAAGATAATATTTTTTTGATAAAATATCTCTTACCTATCACATCCTTTTTATACAGCTGGGTAGACAATCAAAAGAGGACAAAGTAAAAACACATATGCTGTTTGAATGCAAGTGGCAACAATGACCTATGACCTTTAGGTCAACTACTCAACATGTTGACATGATAACACCTGCAATTGCTGTCCTTGTAAATGAAATAGATGTAGATTAATTAAACTAACAATGAACAACAAACCCTGTGACTGACAATCGGATTTACAAATGACGGCAAACAGTATATCATTAATACAGCTCCATCAAATTCAATCAGCTTTCCTCTTTAATAAATTTGTAACAGCTTAATACTAGTCAGCCAATGATATACAAAATTGCTGGAGACTTTCCAGACACTGCCAGATGCTCCTGATCATGATCAGGGCTTATTACACAAATGCCAATAAAATTAATTCAGAAATAAACAAAAACAGAGTTGATTGTTCTGACAGCACTTTCCTGTTGACATTTCCACAATCATTTTAAAAATTTGCTTCCTACACCAACATAACATTTAGAATTTATGCGCAGGATGATACTGCTTGGACTGCCATTATCCCCTTCCTTTTCCTCTCTGTCCACAACCGGTCTCATTTTCCAACGGCCTAGACAGAGCTAGGTCACAGCTAAAAGTAGGACAAGAGGACTTCAAAATTATGGTTTAATGATAGATCTGACAGTATAAATGACCCTCTTTACCTCATTTCTGTTTCCCAATGTCTCCCATCACTTCATACTATTTCCTGCCTACCAGTACTCATTTTCCTATATTTTCTCATCAGACAAAAAGCTATAAAAGTGAATGTAAAACCTATTAAACAAAATATTTAACAGAAAGATAAATAGATATAGATAGAGATAAAACAGAAGTCTTTAAATAAAGCCGATGGGAAGATTTCTTATTTCACTGATCTTCCTATACAATATTCAGCTTTTCAACTCTATGTCTCCCATGTACCCAGCAACTAAAATACATGTCTGTTTCCCTTACCAGTTTCATGTCTCCATATATTTCACGTAAAAACTTTCTCTGTACATATTTTTTTTTATTTTTTCAAAGCAAGCGGTGTGCTACTGATATTTAAGGCAAATATGGTATGTGTATACACATATTGTACAAATATAGTCGATAACAACTTTTTATTTTATTTTGTCTGTATTATCAAAGTGTGTAACATCTTGTATTGATTTAACATAAAATGCTCGCCTGGGAGTTATTACTATGATGCAGTGAATCGGTAAATCAAATTAATCAAGTCATAAGCTCACACAACAAATTGTTATAAACATGTTTACTGCAAAAAATATCACCGCAAAATCTTCTTAATCCTGGAAAAGGAATTTTCTGAAAAACTTCAGTCTACAAAAGTTTCCTAACAATTTCTATGTCTATTTAAATTCCTTATACATGAATTTTTTTTATGGACAAAGACGTTGTTATAACATTTTTCAGATTCTTTCTATAACAATGTAGTCTGTAAATATTTTCAATTGCCCTTGGATACTTCATCTAACAAAACTTCTGAAGCAAGTTATAAAGTGTTTCTGTACATAACACTCAACCATTTCGAAAACATTCAGATTGATATATGTACAAAGTGGGAGGAAATATCAGATATTTATCTAGATATACATTGCACAAAAATAGTCAGCTTCATCAAATTTAATACCAAGCGAATTATACTATTTTAAATGGCCATATCAATAAGAACATGGACATTCAAATTAAGTTTAAATCAGTGTGTGTTTTGAGTCATGTTTGTAAAGTTTTCTGATCCAAAGTTTTACAGAAAATACAGTAGAACAAAAGATGACATAACTCTATCTACAGTAAGGAACATAACAAAAAGACATAGAGTATCTACAGTTACTCAGATAACTCCCCACTGCTCTAAGATGAATACAAAGTTGGGTGTTCGAGATCACATCCTTTGGCCAAGATGAAAAAAAATTGTGAAAAATATAATACAGTTTTTTTACATCTTTTTTTCATTATTTATTTATTTCAATTCAATGAACTCCAGACGGATATAAAAATGCCAACAGAATGTCAGAATAATTCCGACTAACTCCATAACAGATTTCATGACAAAGCTATGAAATAAATATATATATATGAAAATTAAAAGGTGCAATATATATATATATATATAAACAGCGATAATTATTTACACAGTGGGTCTGTTCTGATACCGACTGGTCCAAGCTGTTCTTTCTAATGCAGTTCAGGACAGTTGTGTTATTTTCACTGTTATTGTGGCACCAAGTGGGGATCAACATTGTTTGAGCTCCATGTAATTTCTTGCATTTAAAATCACCAAATATCAAAACACCCAGGTTTTCATTAACAGAATCAAATGTCAGTGATGATGACCTTTCAAATTCAACTGGACAATCATATGGTAGGACAGTTCCAACAAGTAATTTACATTCTTAGTAGATATACATATACCCACACACTTTAAAAGGTTTGTCTATAAATCAGGTCAGTGAGATCATGATAACTTTGAATTTATTGCTTACATGATACCACCAACTTTTCACTTTGTGGGATAGTCAGCATTATGATTATTTTTAAAAACATTACACACAGAGGAATCCAACAATTTACTGCTTAAAACACTTTCATGATACAAGGTCTTGGTTCAGGCAATAATATCATACTTTCACAGACAAAAAAGTAGAGTAAAAGAAGAGTTAGAATAGTCAGGTAAAAAGTAGAATTCAGAATAATCAGACAAAAAAAAGAGTTCAGAATAGTCAGACAAAAAGTAGACAAAATTAGGGTGCAGAATAGTCAGACAAAAAATAGAGTGCAGAATAGTCAGACAAAAAGTAGACAAAATTAGGGTGCAGAATAGTCAGACAAAAAATAGAGTTCAGAATAGTCAGACAAAAAGTAGACAAAATTAGGGTGCAGAATAGTCAGACAAAAAATAGAGTTCAGAATAGTCAGGCAAAAAGTAGAGTGCAGAATAGTCAGACAAAAAGTAGAGTTCAGAATAGTCAGACAAAAAGTAGAGTTCAGAATAGTCAGACAAAAAGTAGACAAAAAATAGGGTGCAGAATAGTCAGACAAAAAGTGGAGTTCAGAATAGTCAGACAAAAAGTGGAGTTCAGAATAGTCAACCAAAAAGTAGAGTTCAGAATAGTCAGATAAAAAGTAGAGTTCAGAAAAGTCAGACAAAACGTAGAGTTCTGAATAATCAGACAAAAAGTAGACAAAAAATAGAGTGCAGAATAGTCAGACAAAAAGTAGACAAAAAATAGGGTGCAGAATAGTCAGACAAAAAGTAGACAAAAATAGGGTGCAGAATAGTTAGAGAAAAAGTAGAATGCAGAATAGTCAGACAAAAAGTGGAGTTCAGAATAGTCAACCAAAAAGTAGACAAAAAATAGAGTTCAGAATAGTCAGATAAAAAGTAGAGATCAGAATAGTCAGACAAAAAGTGGAGTTCAGAATAGTCAGACAAAAAGTAGACAAAAAGTAGAGTTCAGAATAGTCAGACAAAAAGTAGAGTTCAGAATAGTCAGACAAAAAGTGGAGTTCAGAATAGTCAGACAAAAAGTAGAGATCAGAATAGTCAGACAAAAAGTGGAGTCAGACAAAAAGATCAGAATAGTCAAAAAGACAAAAAAGAGTCAGAATAGTCAGACAGAGTTCAATAGTCAGACAAAAAGTAGAGATCAGAATAGTCAGGCAAAAAGTAGAGATCAGAATAGTCAGACAAAAAGTGGACAAAAATAGGGTGCAGAATAGTAAGACAAAAAGTAGAGTTCAGAATAGTCAGAAAAACAAAAAGTCAGACAAAAAGTAGAGTTCAGAATAGTCAGACAAAAAGTAGAGATCAGAATAGTCAGACAAAAAAAGTAGAGATCAGAATAGTCAGACAATAAGTGGAGTTCAGAATAGTCAGACAAAAAGTGGAGTTCAGAATAGTCAGACAAAAAGTGGAGTTCAGAATAGTCAGACAAAAAGTGGAGTTCAGAATAGTCAGACAAAAAGTGGAGTTCAGAATAGTCAGACAAAAAGTAGAGTTCAGAATAGTCAGACAAAAAGTAGAGATCAGAATAGTCAGACAAAAAGTAGAGATCAGAATAGTCAGACAAAAAGTGGAGTTCAGAATAGTCAGACAAAAAGTAGAGTTCAGAATAGTCAGACAAAAAGTGGAGTTCAGAATAGTCAGACAAAAAGTAGAGTTCAGAATAGTCAGACAAAAAGTGGAGTTCAGAATAGTCAGACAAAAAGTAGAATGCAGAATAGTCAGACAAAAAGTAGACAAAAAGTAGAGATCAGAATAGTCAGACAAAAAGTGGAGTTCAGAATAGTCAGACAAAAAGTGGAGTTCAGAATAGTCAGACAAAAAGTGGAGTTCAGAATAGTCAGACAAAAAGTAGAGATCAGAATAGTCAGACAAAAAAGTAAGACAAAAAAAGAGTCAGAATAGTCAGGCAAAAAGTAGAGATCAGAATAGTCAGACAAAAAATAGAGTTCAGAATAGTCAGACAAAAAGTGGACAAAAATAGGGTGCAGAATAGTAAGACAAAAAGTAGAGTTCAGAATAGTCAGAGAAAAAGAAGAGTTCAGATTAGTCAGACAAAAAGTAGAGTGCAGAATAGTCAGACAAAAAGTAGAGATCAGAATAGTCAGACAAAAAGTAGAGTTCAGAATAGTCAGACAAAAAGTAGAGATCAGAATAGTCAGACAAAAAGTAGAGATCAGAATAGTCAGACAAAAAGTAGAGTTCAGAATAGTCAGACAAAAAGTAGAGTTCAGAATAGTCAGACAAAAAGAAGAGTTCAGAATAGTCAGACAAAAAGTAGAATGCAGAATAGTCAGACAAAAAGTAGACAAAAAGTAGAGATCAGAATAGTCAGGCAAAAAGTAGAGATCAGAATAGTCAGACAAAAAGTAGAGATCAGAATAGTCAGACAAAAAGTAGAGATCAGAATAGTCAGGCAAAAAGTAGAGATCAGAATAGTCAGACAAAAAGTAGAGATCAGAATAGTCAGACAAAAAGTAGAGTTCAGAATAGTCAGACAAAAAGTAGACAAAAAGTAGAGTTCAGAATAGTCGACAAAAAGTAGACAAAAAGTAGAGTTCAGAATAGTCAGACAAAAAGTGGAGTTCAGAATAGTCAGACAAAAAGTAGACAAAAAGTAGAGTTCAGAATAGTCAGACAAAAAGTGGAGTTCAGAATAGTCAGACAAAAAGTGGAGTTAAGAATAGTCAGACAAAAAGTAGACAAAAAGTAGAGTTCAGAATAGTCAGACAAAAAGTAGAGTTCAGAATAGTCAGGCAAAAAGTAGAGATCAGAATAGTCAGGCAAAAAGTAGAGATCAGAATAGTCAGGCAAAAAGTAGAGATCAGAATAGTCAGACAAAAAATAGAGTTCAGAATAGTCAGACAAAAAGTGGAGTTCAGAATAGTCAGGCAAAAAGTAGAGATCAGAATAGTCAGGCAAAAAGTAGAGATCAGAATAGTCAGACAAAAAATAGAGTTCAGAATAGTCAGACAAAAAGTGGACAAAAATAGGGTGCAGAATAGTTAGACAAAAAGTAGAATGCAGAATAGTCAGACAAAACGTAGAGTTCAGAATAGTCAGACAAAAGTAGAGTACAGAATAATCAGACAAAAAGTAGAGTTCAGAATAGTCAGACAAAAAGTAGAGATCAGAATAGTCAGACAAAAAAAGAGTTCAGAATAGGCAGACAAAAGAAGAGTTAAAGTAGAGTTCAGAATAGTCAGGCAAAAAGTAGAGATCAGAATAGTCAGACAAAAAATAGAGTTCAGAATAGTCAGACAAAAAGTAGAGTTCAGAATAGTCAAACAAAAGTAGAGTACAGAATAATCAGACAAAAAGTAGAGTTCAGAATAGTCAGACAAAAAGTAGAGTTCAAAATAGTCAGACAAATAGTAGAGATCAGAATAGTCAGACAAAAAGTGGAGTTCAGAATAGTCAGGCAAAAAGTAGAGATCAGAATAGTCAGACAAAAAATAGAGTTCAGAATAGTCAGACAAAAAGTAGAGTTCAGAATAGTCAGACAAAAGTAGAGTACAGAATAATCAGACAAAAAGTAGAGTTCAGAATAGTCAGACAAAAAGTAGAGTTCAAAATAGTCAGACAAATAGTAGAGATCAGAATAGTCAGACAAAAAGTAGAGTTCAAAATAGTCAGACAAATAGTAGAGATCAGAATAATCAGACAAAAAAGAGTTCAGAATAGTCAGACAAAAAGTAGACAAAAAGTAGAGTTCAGAATAGTCAGACAAAAAGTAGAGATCAGAATAGTCAGACAAAAAGTGGAGTTCAGAATAGTCAGGCAAAAAGTAGAGATCAGAATAGTCAGACAAAAAGTAGAATGCAGAATAGTCAGACAAAAAGTGGAGTTCAGAATAGTCAGACAAAAAGTAGAGATCAGAATAGTCAGACAAAAAAAGAGTTCAGAATAGTCAGACAAAAAGTAGAGTTCAGAATAGTCAGACAAAAAGTGGAGTTCAGAATAGTCAACCAAAAAGTAGACAAAAAGTAGAGTTCAGAATAGTCAGACAAAAAGTAGACAAAAAGTAGAGTTCAGAATAGTCAGACAAAAAGTAGAGATCAGAATAGTCAGACAAAAAGTGGAGTTCAGAATAGTCAGGCAAAAAGTAGAGATCAGAATAGTCAGACAAAAAGCAGAGTTCAGAATAGGCAGACAAAAAGTAGAGTTCAGAATAGTCAGACAAAAACTAGAGTTCAGAATAGTCAGACAAAAAGTAGAGAGCAGAATAGTCAGACAAAAAGTAGAGTGCAGAATAGTCAGACAAAAAGAAGAGTTCAGAATAGTCAGACAAAAAGGAGAGTGCAGAATAGTCAGACAAAAAGGAGAGTGCAGAATAGTCAGACAAAAAGTAGAGTTCAGAATAATCACACAAAATATAGTGATCAGAATAGTCAGACCAAAAGTAGACTGCAGAATAGTCAGACAAAAAGTAGATGTCATATTAGTGAGATAAAAAATAGACAAAAAATAGGGTGCAGAATAGTCAGACAAAAAGTAGAGAGCAGAATAGTCAGACAAAAAGTAGAGTGCAGAATAGTCAGACAAAAAGAAGAGTTCAGAATAGTCAGACAAAAAGTAGAGTGCAGAATAGTCAGACAAAAAGAAGAGTTCAGAATAGTCAGACAAAAAGGAGAGTGCAGAATAGTCAGACAAAAAGGAGAGTGCAGAATAGTCAGACAAAAAGTAGAGTTCAGAATAATCACACAAAATATAGTGATCAGAATAGTCAGACAAAAAGTGGAGTTCAGAATAGTCAGACAAAAAGTGGAGTTCAGAATAGTCAGACAAAAAGTAGAGATCAGAATAGTCAGACAAAAAGTGGAGTTCAGAATAGTCAGACAAAAAGTAGAGTTCAGAATAGTCAGACAAAAAGTGGAGTTCAGAATAGTCAGACAAAAAGTAGAGTTCAGAATAGTCAGACAAAAAGTGGAGTTCAGAATAGTCAGACAAAAAGTGGAGTTCAGAATAGTCAGACAAAAAGTGGAGTTCAGAATAGTCAGACAAAAAGTGGAGTTCAGAATAGTCAGACAAAAAGTAGACAAAAAGTAGAGTTCAGAATAGTCAGACAAAAAGTAGAGTTCAGAATAGTCAGACAAAAAGTAGAGTTCAGAATAGTCAGACAAAAAGTAGAGTTCAGAATAGTCAGATAAAAAGTAGAGTGCAGAATAGTCAGACAAAAAGTAGAGTTCAGAATAGTCAGACAAAAAGTAGAGTTCAGAATAGTCAGACAAAAAGTAGAGTTCAGAAAAGTCAGACAAAAAGTAGAGTTCAGAATAGTCAGATAAAAAGTAGAGTGCAGAATAGTCAGACAAAAAGTAGAGTTCAGAATAGTCAGACAAAAAGTAGAGTTCAGAATAGTCAGATAAAAAGTAGAGTTCAGAATAGGCAGACAAAAAGTAGAGTTCAGAATAGTCAGACAAAAACTAGAGTTCAGAATAGTCAGACAAAAAGTAGAGAGCAGAATAGTCAGAAAAAAAGTAGAGTGCAGAATAGTCAGACAAAAAGAAGAGTTCAGAATAGTCAGACAAAAAGTAGACAAAAAGGAGAGTGCAGAATAGTCAGACAAAAAGAAGAGTTAAAGTAGAGTTCAGAATAATCACACAAAAAATAGTGATCAGAATAGTCAGACCAAAAGTAGACTGCAGAATAGTCAGACAAAAAGTAGATGTCATATTAGTGAGATAAAAAATAGACAAAAAATAGGGTGCAGAATAGTCAGACAAAAAGTACAGTTCAGAATAGTCAGACAAAAAGTAGAGTTAAGAATAGTCAGACAAAAGTAGAGTTCAGAAAAGTCAGACAAAAAGTAGAGTTCAGAATAGTCAGTCAAAAAGTAGAGTTCAGAATAGTCAGACAAAAAGTAGAGTTCAGAATAGTCAGACAAAAAGTGGAGTTCAGAATAGTCAGGCAAAAAGTAGAGATCAGAATAGTCAGACAAAAAGTAGAGTTCAGAATAGTCAGACAAAAAGTAGAGTTCAGAATAGTCAGACAAAAAGTGGAGTTCAGAATAGTCAGGCAAAAAGTAGAGTTCAGAATAGTCAGACAAAAAGTGGAGTTCAGAATAGTCAGGCAAAAAGTAGAGATCAGAATAGTCAGACAAAAAGTAGAGTTCAGAATGTCCACACGAAAGATCAGATTTATTTGACATGTTTTCAAAAGTAGAAAAATAGAAGATTTTAATATATTAAAGTGAAGAAGTCATGAAAATGACTCATCATTCATTTACACAAACATGATAGCCCTTCATTCAAGTATTCTACACTCTTAATAACAGTGATTGGGTTTCTTGGGTATTAACACAAAATTGTTTTGAAGATTTTAAAACATTCAACTCTTGTTACCATGAAAATGGGTCATGGTAATTCATTTCAACAAACTTGTTAGTCCTCCATCCCTGCCACAATATCAGTACACCTGTCTTCTTGGTTATCAAGACGATGTTGCTAAAAGATTTTCAGACATTTGACCCTCATAATCTTGAAAATGTGTCAAGGCCATTCATTTAAACAAACTTGGTAACCTTCCATCCCATCCCCAGCATGCCACTGACACAATATCAGGTCACTGAGCCTGTAAGTTATTGAGAAGAAGTTTCTAAAATATTTTATGATATCTGACACCTATGACTTTGAAATTAGGTCAAGGTCACCCTTCTGAACAAACTTGACCATCTTCATCCCAGCTACTATATGCTCAACAAGCCTAATATCAAGTACCCTGATCTGAGTCTGTTGAGGAGAAATTGTTGAAAGGGAAAAGTTGACGCAGGATGGATGAAGAACAAATAACAGACAGACACCTGATGTTGTATTTAATCTCATTTGCCCTAAATATGTACTGATGCAGATACTCAGTGCTATTGAAAAAATATTGTTATCATTCAATTTGTCTTCCATTAATATTTATATTTTTATATTTATTTTTTCTTACTAAGTGACTTTTTAAATTACGTAGCAAGAGAGGACAGCTTTGCATTTTTGGGAGATTTATAAAGTGAAGTTAGGAGTACATCAATTGAAAAGATATCCCAAGTGGAAGGGGAGATAACTAAGTTAGACTTATGGTTCGGATATTGTCAATTATGAAAAAATAGAAATTATGCTTTGAGTTTTCATACCAAACAACAATGAAATCTTCAGTGATAAAGAATCAATTTATTTACACATCACAATCAAATCAAAGACTTACCGAAATTCATCACTTCAGGCTCCAGCTGCCGCATCTTCTTCGGTGATCAAATATGCCGCCGCAACTCTATTTTGACCGGAAATTAACAATGACAAACCGGAAGTGCCTGACTCGCACGATTAAAACGGTGTTGCATCAACAATGTAACTACC
The DNA here is from genome assembly GCF_031769215.1 of Ylistrum balloti. Lineage (NCBI taxonomy): Eukaryota > Metazoa > Mollusca > Bivalvia > Pectinida > Pectinidae > Ylistrum > Ylistrum balloti. The sequence goes on from NW_026782496.1 coordinate 88,826, forward strand.
ATGGCAGAGGGGGGTAAAAGCACTGCCTTTTCGTCAAATTGGAGTTCGACGGTGTTGTGCAGGTATATCAACTTAAAGGATATCTTTGGTTGTCAACGGCCATTTTCAGAAGTACTTTGTTGATACTGTCTTCAACTTGAAGTGGTCAACCGCAGGGGACACTTGTTGTACTGTATACAGTACGTGTGTGTCTTACGGTGAACATGACCGGATCGAAAAATCGACGAGAGCAAAAACAACAGACACGACGAGATTACGTCTTCTTTTGTTGTAAATGTTTGAAAGAACTATGATGCTATTTCAAATGGTCATGAACTCACTAAAGTATTACTCAAATAATGAAGGACTACTGCCCATATGAGGGGATGATCCCAACCTGTTTAACCATCTTGTTATAGACATTGACTGGAAAATTTCCTTTGGTCCCCCATTTTTTATCGTCTCTCAACTCAAACTAAACTTTCAGCCAAAGGTTTTGTGTCAATAATGCTGGTCCAGAGAGTTTTGAACTATGCATGATTTTATTTTTTCTTGGTCATCAGCAGCTCAATTAAATTATGCAAAATAGCAGCAGCAAAAACAAGTCATATTATAAGGTACTCCAAAACCCAGATTGGGAATATCCTTGTTAAACTGAAATTTTTACATACCAATATAATCCTCCATCACAGCACCAAACACCACATGTTCAGTTGTATTGGGAAACAATATTCATGGATGGCAAACACATTTTTACAAAGGCCTCATTATAGCCTCATGTTCTGTTAAAGTCTCAGAAAACTTCATATTAAAACTTTATTTGACACACCATACTTTAAATCCTGATATGTTTTAAACTGCTCTTACTGCAGAATTGATTGAATTACAAAGAATTAAGAAGATTTCTTTACATTATAAATTATGTCTGAGATTGGTTTCAATTTTATCATTAAAAATACTGCTTCTTCCATACTTGGAAATTTTTTTGTATATCAACATATTTTTCCTTGTTATAGATATTTCGTACATGGAGCGTGTAGGCAAGGAGATAAATGTAGCTACTCACATGACCGTCACGACAAGCCATCAAGCATCTGCAGGTTTTATCTCAAAGGATCCTGTACATATGGAGATGGTTGCAGGTGAATAGTGTATCACCAGTCTTAAATAGTTGTCACTTTACAGTTATAATTTAGACAATGTTTATTGATCAACTACTTAAATAGCAAGAAAGGGAAATCCTCTTGTCTGACAGAAGACAATTAGGAAGATGTATACATTTATTTCAAGCAAGTACTTCATTGCCTAGTTTCAACCCAAAAAAGGAATACTTTTGATTAATAGATACAATAACTTACAACACTGTTAAATAGTGTATATTTTAGGCTAATATTAAGAAAAACATGAAATATTTCCTTAGGCTTTTTATATTGCAACTGCAAGGCATTCAGTGTCCTTAAGACCCTTAAGAATATGTTTTTGGCTCCCAAATTGAGTTTTGACTCTTTTTGAGTTCGTCAGCTTTTGTATTTCACACGTCTTGACTCTCCAGATTTGCATTTGGCTTCTGAAATTGCCAAATGCCAAAGGTAAACTGAATGCCTTGCGACTGGTTAAAAAGTTTGTTTCATTTATCAAACTCTGGTGTTATTCCCTGATACATCATACATGTAGTTGTGCTATGTGAAATGGTATCTACTAGCAAGAAGAATTGTTGAAAACTTCAATCATTAGTATTAGACCCTCTCTGTTTGTATATTGATTGTTGGTGAACATTTTTCATAATTCACATCAATGATAGTAGTAATGCAGGTTGTTTAATACATATTCTGGGTCTGTTTCAGATATGACCACGTGAAACCAAAGTCTAAGATTCCAGGTTCGAATGTGCTTGAGAATATGCGGACGACTCCATCAAACAGACCTCTACCCATAACTTGTGTAGATACAAAACCCTTCGGCAATATGGTATCTCTAAAAAAATCAAAACAGGATGTTGATGTTGTATCAATTTCCTCTCCAAGGCCTCCAGATGAATGGGTCAAAGCCACAGAGTTTGTGCCTGGTCAACCATATCAGTGTTCTTCAGGTAATTATTTTACCATAACAACTGTATATGTGAGATGAGTTATACTTTGTAGTTGGCCAGCCATGTACTTGTGCTTTTTATGTTGTTCAAATATTTGTGTTCAGAGCTCATCTGGCAAATTTTGCAGCTAGCCAGTGACCAACCATATCATTATATTTTAGACAATTTTGATTTGATCTATCTCTGTTCTTTAGGTAGATTCTACTACCAGGTACTTATTGTAATGAACAATAAAAAATGTTAGATTCATGCATTCAGTCAGGATTGAACTGTTTAAACAAAATTCAGGCTAAAGGTATATTTAATATATCCTGCAATATTTCCATGCTTAGTGATAAGCCTACCCATATCTATTGCTGATCAGGAACATACACAAATAACCTCATCACCTGAGTCAGAGTTACTGTGTTTTTAAAATGTTCAGAAGGCCAACATGTATTTATGAATTGTCACAAAGTGGGTGGATGATAAATTCTGAGTAAAAGTAGGTGTGTCCTAATTCTGGTTCTTCTGAATAAAAGTGGTTGAATGATAAATTATGACTGAAAGTGGGTGGACGGGCTTGCTGGAAGAAGGTAAGATATCATCAGTGTGCAGTCTTACAAAACAGCAATAGATATGGATAGGCTAATAATTATCAGGCAAGGGTTTATTGCCAGCTGAATTCAGGTAACAGAAATGTGTTGTGGATAAGCACAGTAATCTATACAAACACTGAAGTTTTTTCTTGAAGTTTTTATGGATATCAATTATTTTCTAGTCATGTAACTTATCACTAGGACATCAGGCAGATGTATTTTTTTATGGTGATGTGTCAGTTCAAAGTTCTGTTCTTTATTTCAGTTCCATTTTCCTACTCTAATGCCGTAGAAATTGGCAGTGAAAACCCCAAACCACTTATCATACAGGAAGGGATGGACCCTTACAGTGATTTGTCCAAACTAGTCTGCCCTTTCTTTGCCCAAGGTCACTGTCCCTATGATGAGGAATGTGCCTACATACATGGGGACATATGTGAAGTGTGTGGTATGCCAGTGCTTCATCCGTCTGATCATGATCAGCGGGAGAAACACAACAGTGTAAGGATCTGTAACTAAGTAAACAGGACCTTTTTCACTTTTTAAACATTTTTTTTCATTCTTCTTTTCACCACCTATCAAGGAAAAGCTTTAATGTATTTGACAGGTCCATTCATCCATCTGTTCATTTTTAAACCATTTTCTATCAAGCATGTTTTAAGATGCATTTTAGTAAAACTTGTTAAAATCTTTATGTCTTTAACAAGTTCCTCTTTATGTCATACATTTGACGTTAAGGTTAAGGTCACAGTGGCTAGAAATACTGTCTGTCCATATGTTATATATTATTATCTTGCTTGGATCAAAGGACCAATTGAGATTATGACATACTGTGACATCCTTTGTCCATTGACATTTCCTTATTAGCATCTTCTCATCTTTATTTATAGATTAATTTATATGAAACTTCCTGTAAATATTGGATACCAAAATAGCTAGACTAAGCTTGCATAATGTACGGTAGGTACCAAGTAAAATTTCTGAAATGTTAAATTCTACTTGTATGTTCAGGAATGTTGTAATATACAGTACAGCAATATAAAAATGTATGAAGCAAAAATTATGGTATTTCCTTGTTTACAGGAATGCATGAAACAGCTTGAAAAGGATATGGAGTTGTCTTTCGCTATTGCCCTAAGCAAAGACAAAGTGTGTGGGATCTGTATGGACACCATACTAGAAAAGGAGCCCCCAACAGAGCAACGTTTTGGAATACTGTCCAACTGTAATCATATATTCTGTCTCAGTTGTATTCGCAAGTGGAGGGGTGCCAGGCAATTTGAAAATAAAATTGTTAGGTATGAATTCTTTGGTCTCTTGAGATGAAGTCTCTGACCTTTTGCAATGGCTTTTTGTCTGCTATCCCTCAAGTGTCCATGAAAAATTGACATTTTTTACCTGTTCTGGAAACCCCTTACTAATTTTATTGAAATTTTGTAGACCTTCCATATCCAAAAGTAACCCAAAATTGTGAATTGTATGGTCTCTCCCCAGGGACCTGATGGCCAGGTCAAATTGACTGAACTGTGAAATATCTCCTGCAGATCCAGATATCGTAAAATTAATTAATTCTATAGTTTATATAGGATAATCATTTTTACCACTATTTATCAAATTTCCAATAAAAATAAGTCAAACTTTTTAAGATTTACTAGCATAGGATATGTGTTTGCTGGTACACACATTGACCCTAGCTGACTCCCAGGGGCCTAAAGGGCAAGGCTGAAAGTGTTTAATTTGACTTAAATTTAAAAGGCCCAGATAGCTAGAATCAAATTCTGTTCTTGGATAGGAGAGCCTTGAGATGCTTGACTGAATTTCATGATGTAAGGGTCTCGCATTACCCTATATGGAAGGTCTTCAGTTTAATGTAAGAAGCTTAGTTTTGAAGATAATTTGTTTAATTTGGAATGGAAATAATTCATACTTAGTTAATCAAAGTTTTAACTTGGGATGGCGGTTATAGTTGTGCACATACACAGTATTTCATTTACATTTCTTGATGTATAATGCTGTCCAAATTATCTCACTCTGTTGATAAAATGATTTCTATAATATGTCAAATATAACAAAAACTATAGCTTATACAGAGCTTGGTTAGCAGTTAAAGAAAAAGGTCCTCTGGCCACTTGTGAAATTTGAGGTTCCATTCCTGGGAGATTTCTGAAATATGTCTCAGAATTTTTCATTTTACCAAACCTTTAGTGAAGTAAAATGAAATATTTATGGCAAATGGGAGATTCTATTGATGACATTGTATACTTTGTATACATTTCAGAGGCAAAGGGCGACATATCACGAATAAGATGGATTTTATGTATTACATTTGTAGATTCAAAAAGATATTGGACATTTTTAGCTCATCTGTATTTAATGGTAATTATTGCCGTTTTGTCAATTATCTGTGAATTGTCTTTTATCATTGTTATATCTCTAGAGGTACTTTATCCGTTGTTTTTTAATTTCTTTGGTAGACTTCTCTCATATGATGTTGTACTGTTTCAGGGCCTGCCCAGAATGTCGTGTAACCTCTGACTTCGTCACTCCTAGTAAATACTGGGTGGAAAGTGAGGAGGAGAAGAAAAAGCTAATACAAGGCTATAAGAAAGCTCTAAGGTAACCTATCACAGCATGTTATGATGGAAGGAGGAGGGGGTTTTCTGTAGCTCTCCTGTGTGTCCCTCCCCAACCATCATTATTAGCCCACCATCTAATAGATGGTGGGTTATTCAAATCGCCCTGCGTCCGTCGTCCGTTCGTCCGTAAACAATTCTTGTTACCGCTATTTCTGGAAAAGTACGGGATGGATCTTTCTCAAATTTCATATGCAGGTTCCCCTTGGTCCCTAGTTGTGCATTGTACCTTTTGTGAACTGATCCTCATTCAAGATGGCCGACAGGTGGCCATCTTGGATTTTGGAAGTAAAAGTTTGTTACCGCTATTTCTGGAAAAGTACTGGATGGATCTTTCTCAAATTTCATATGCAGTTTCCCCTTGGTACCTAGTTGTGCATTGTACTTTTTTTGGACTGATTAGAATTCAAGATGGCCGACAGGTGGCCATCTTGGATTTTGGAAGTAAAAGTTTGTTACAGCTATTTCTGAGAAAGTACTGGATGGATCTTCCTCAAATTTCATATGCAGTTTCCCCTTGGTCCCTAGTTGTGCATTGTACCTTTTTTGGACTGATCCTCATTGAAGATGGCCGACAGGTGGCCATCTTGGATTTTGGAAGTAAAAGTTTGTTACCGCTATTTCTGAGAAAGTACTGGATGGATCTTCCTTAAATTTCATATGCAGATTCCCCTTGGTCCCTAGTTGTGCATTGTACCTTTTTGGACTGATCCTCATTCAAGACGACAGGTGGCCATCTTGGATTTTGGAAGTAAAAGTTTGTTACCGCTATTTCTCTTAAATTTCATATGCAATCAAGATGGCTGACAGGCAGCCATCTTGGATTTTGAGAGCAAAGTCTTGTTACTGCTATATCTGAGGAAGTACTGCATGGATCCTTCTGATATTCTGATGACAGGTGGCCATCTTGGATTTTGAATGTAAAAGTTTGTTACTGCTATTTCTTGAAAAGTACTGGATGGAACTTTCTCAAATTTCATATGCAGGTTCCCTTTGGTTCCAAGTTGTGCATTATACCTTTTTGGACTGATCCGAAATCAAGATGGCTGACAGGCAGCCATCTTGGATTTTGAGAGCAAAGTCTTGTTACTGCTATATCTGAGGAAGTACTGCATGGATCCTTCTGATATTTCATAGATATTGGTTTCCCTTGGTCCCTAGTTGTGCATTGTACCTTTTTTGGACTGATTTGAAATCAAGGTGGCCCCTAGGCAGCCATCTTGGATTTTGATAGTAATACAGCACAAGCATATTGTCCATTATCCACCTGTAACTGACTGCTGTCTAATAATACTTTGGGATCTTTTTCAAATGATATTTGCTAATAGGTGTTTAATAAAAATATCTTGTGCCATCATTGAGTACATTCAATGAAGACCAGTTCATGAACATTTACAACACCTGTAACAAACAAAAAAAAATAAACAAATCTTCAAGAACTGAAAACAGATCCTCAAATGGTGGGCGCCAAGATCCCTCTGGGATCTCTTGTTTATCTAATCTTAACAACTGATGTCCCTCACTTCTCCTTTCCCTCACCCAACCATTGCTGTCCCCCATAATGTCTAGAAATCTTATGATGTCCTTCACTTCCCCTTTTCCCTCACCCAACCATTACTGTCACCCATAATGTCTAGCAATCTTAACAAATTTTGAGAAAAAAAGAAGTTGCATTTACCTATAATCCAAGTAATAACTGTCACTGTTTAAAATTGTGTATTGTAAGCTATTTGTTGTCAAATTGGTTAAAATTGATACGATGTGCCTACTTTGCATGCCAGTAGTGTACATGTCAATATATTTGTGATATTAACATTGATTCTACTTTTGATGAACATTGAATACCTGGTGACCAGTGCATGCCCAATGGGCATCTTGTTGTCCCTATCTGCCCACCTTCTCTTCATTCTACTATTAATGTCCCTTTCTGCACCCCGTCCCGGGGATACTAATGTATTTTATTTGGTTTTGTTGTTTCATGTGTTAAATTAAGCGTTTTATCAAGTGATTTTTATTTTGTTTTATAATAATATTTGGCATCTATTAGTTTGATGTTTTTACATACATTATTTGGCCCTATGTGACATATTGTGTTTTTAGGCTCCTATGATGAAACATTTGTTATTATTGAAGAAATGTTTTGTTTGTTTCAGTGCTAAACACTGTATGTATTTCAAGAAAGGAGAAGGTGAATGTCCGTTCAATGATAAGTGCTTCTATCTACATGCAAATGCTGATGGTTCAGTAGCAGCACCAAAACCAAGACAACGAAGACGAAGGCAAAATGCTGAAGGAGATATAGACTTGGTGTCTCAAATAAGTTTATGGGATTTCTTTGAAGAGAGAGAAAACAGAGTGCTGCTTTTAGAACTAGAAGAGGAGTTAGATAATTTATTGCTAAATCTTACACTAGGCGACATGGATAGCGATAGTGATTTTGATGAATTTTGGTGATCCTTGAAAATGTGATTGTTTTTCCCTTGGACTGATATCGGTTCTGTACATTTAAGCATTTATACTGTCACAAAGTTTAGAATATTCCTCCAAGTAGTGCTCATTAGTGGGGCTCTGTAAACATCTGTTGAGGATATATGCTACCTGTGTTATATGTCAGATTTGTCTTCCTCATCCATGTCTTTTTTACCTTCATAAAAGATCTTTCACTGGTGAATGATGGAACTCCTTTTGGAAAGAGGTATACAATAGAATATAGTACCAATTACAACATTAATACTAAACCTCTTGCAGCAATGTCATGTAAAGCCTTACAGTGTAGCTTATATCCTTAGTACCATACATATCACATTACCAAGGTAGCATACAGCCTTAAAGTCAAATTTCCAAAGCCATCCACATTTGTTGTGTCAGGAATGGAAATATTAATTGTAATCAGCACACTTATATGTCTCAACTGTGATAGTCATTGATTTGCATAAAAAGACACATCTTATTTCCTGATAGGTGCAGTATTTACTTTGTGGAACCATAATAGTTTTTGAACAGGGAAAAGACAAGTCTGTCTATTTTAGCAGATAAGCATCAACAGGCTAAGTTGAGTTAATATTTGGTCATTTAGAGGTGAACCAAACTTGGCTTAGTGATCTGCCATTTAGATATAAACTGATAAACTTATTTCTTTTTTTTTTAATATCTCATCACCTTTGCATTCCGAATGAAATATCAATGCCTAGAATTGTTTCTTTCTTAATGTATGTGATTATAACATAAGTTGGGTTTTTTTTTATCTTTATGAATCACACTGCTAATATCATAGATTGCTTTAAAAAAGGGAAAGTAAATAAAAATTTGTTTACCATGTTGATGATACTACATCTCATATCTAATCATTATTTGTATTGTCATAGCTACTCAGCATGGACACTGTAGATATAATTGATATCAAAAACAATGGTACAGTGTAGATTTATCAACGGCATTTTTTTTCTCTTAATTGGAGAAAGTTGTTAAAATCATCTTTTTTAAATAAGGATGCAGAATATTTACAAATGTTGATGAAAGTTTACTGTTAACTTTCTTTCTGAACAGCTGATGTCTCCAACAGGCTAGTCCTAGATTGTGATTTTTTTGTTATAATTATGAAATCTTGAAACCCTGAATTCATGATTAATTGAATGTTTATATCCGTTGTGATGTCTGTGATATTGTGTTAATGAACTGAGCATGAGCATTCACCTGGTCTGTCCATCTGTCCGCCTGTCTGTCCTTTCATTGATCTATCCAATACACATTGGTTAGACATTATGTTTCGGTCTGTTTCTCGGCTAAAGCAACATCATGGTAAAACTTTTTTTTTTTGACTGATTTTGTTATTATTGTGTTTATTTATATTAAGTATATCACCTTATAAACAACGACAGTTGGTTTTCACTAAAATATGCACTTAAAGAGGTTAATCAATATGTATAAAAAGCAAAAAATCCTGATCTGTAGAGTCTAGATATGTAAATGTTTGCATCATATATAATAACGCATGCACACTAAAAAAGGCTTCCCTTCTGAAATTGTTCGGGATAATGTTAGTTCATAATTTTTTATTGACTTTGAGTTTCCAAATAACATTTGCCAATCAATAACAAAAGCCAGTGTTGAAAAACAGAATTTTACTGACTGTGTCACTACTGACACTGTCATTTCTGCCATCCATCATGTGTTCATGTTTTCAAAATGAACTGCTTCCCTTTCCAAAACTATCAGGTGATGGACATTTGACATAATTTTTGAATATCACACTACCATAAAAACGTAACTCGAAGTGTATAAAACAGTACAATCAATTACAAAATTAATGTTTTTACCAAGATTTGTTTTACGATGTTTATTTTTGGCATAAAGCATTTTTTTGTACCGTATTGAAGTTATTGACTGAAGGAGAAAGAGGTTACACAAGGAGTGGTTTTAATACATTGTATGGCATTCATTCGAGTAAGTTATTTTTCAGCATTTACAAAAAGACACAAGCTTGATCAAGTAATTTTGTAACTTTTGGAAAATAACAAACAAGAGTGAGAGAAATACCATGTATAAAAGTCAAAAGTTTTGCTATCTTCAAAATGAAAAAAAAAAAAAATGAAAATCAAATTGTTTTGAAAACAATAATGAATAAACTACTTTCTCCATGTTTTCATTTCTGTTAGTTGGTGAAGTGCCCTTTCAGTCTAAATTCATCCTGTCGGCCAATCAAAACAAGCCTAATTGTTATACCACATGTGGTATTACATGTTTCTAAAACAGTTCTGATGATTAAATGAGGCCTTGGGAGTTAAATAACGCTCGCCTGTTGTGATAGAAAGAGATTTATATACTTTCACTTTCTATTATATAATTTCATATATTGACCTTAAATTTCACAATAGAATGAAAGTAAGAGCTCAGATATTTATTTTGTCAAATCTTATGTGTTCAATTAAAAAATCAAATATCTGGTTGTGATCAGAACAAATTGATCTCAGATTTGAGTACTGTGACAGTTGGGTTTGGGCTAAGGTAAGTCACAGACTATAGTTACCAGGTAATTCTTTGGATTGTATTTATCCATCTGTACAAACGTCAATTTGTGTTTGTCCATCTCTGGTTTTCCTGGTCAGTAGAAAAAGATAGCCTGGCCTTTGGTATGCTATACACTTAAAACCATATTTTTCTTGCAATAAGCCCATATCAGGTAATAAGCTTGCCAGCATTTATTGGTGTTCAGTGAATATGAAATTATTTCATTTATATAATAATAATAAGCCCATCCCATGACATCCAGAGTCATGAGAATGGTAGTGTTACAATTTGCTCGTTATCTCTTTTTTAACTATGCCTAAAATACATGTATTCTTTAAAAAATATTGAAAAATAGAAAACATGTCCTACCTTTCCATAATATTAGAAATGAAAGAAACAGGGTGTGTTTTCTGACCAACGTGTATTCCAAGGATTGTGGTCAGATCAGGAAAATGAAATAAATTCTTGTTATGCAAATTCATGTCATTTTTTGTGTTTATTTATTGATCAGCTTATTATGATTAGGTCAAGGTTGTTGGTTAGTCAATTCCTTGACCTACATTCAAAACTCCTGAGGTCAAAAATGAAAAATGTCAAATTTCTCGTAAAAGACCCATGTTTGCATTTCTTGGCATTGCTATGAATGACTCGCCAGTGGTTTGCTTGTTTGCTTTTGAAACCTTTTTAAGCTTGAAATTCAAAGAGAGACAACAATAGTTTCATGGAGCTTTTAAATCTAATGTGAATATCCAAGATGTATGCCTTGCAGATCCCTTCTTGGGGCATTTTGTGCTTCTCTTGAGTTTTTGATCTGATAAAAAGGACTAAACGGTTAGATTTTGTTATTTTTCCCATGCCTTTGATTTACATGCAGGCATTGTAATACTTAAAATTAGACTACAATGATAAAGAGTGTCAGCTTCAATCTAACTCTAGTTGACACTCGCTGTTTTGTCTATCACCCATCACTGTTTAGATCAGAGATGGCCGAGTTCATGACGTGACCTTTCGGAACCTCGTTTTAACCGGCGGGTTTAATATGATTTACTATGTATGATTATGCAATTAGTCAGATCTTAATTTGCCAGTCATGTTTCAATTCCTACTTTGTAAGATGACCTTTTGTTTCACGCTGTATGCGTGACAGGTGAAATAAATGAATTTGAATTAATCTGAATTTAAAATTGCACGTGCAAAGGCATTGTTTACACTCTCCAAATTATAATGATATGAATTAATGTTAGATCGCTCCTATTTTATTTAAAATTGGACGTTGTTAATAAAACATATTATAGAATAACAGAAAGTACACAATTTTTAACAGATATTTAAATTTTTTATTGGTTATGAATTGAAGTTCTAACCATTTGGTTTCTTTAATCAATGTAAGTATAATCCTATGTGCAATAAACCTCCTAGAATCACAGGATAAGATTTTTCCGGTTCTATATAACAATTCACTGAATAGCTGCTAAACATAAAAATTAATTGATGTTCTAGATCATTCTTCTAACATTCCCAACTCCCATCCTCTGCCCCTGCAAGCATATCTAGTAAGTGTATATTATTGTAACCTTTAGATTTGAAAATAATATCTTATTCCTGTACAGGTAAGTAATTACCAAAAGGTTTTATTCCTGACTGTCCCTAAATTGAATGATTATAATTCCTAAATGTCCCAATAGTATGTTTGTTGTTATAGTGGCTAGTGTCCCAAGGTGTTGTTTCAACAGGTAACTTGTCCCCAATAATACAGGTAAATAGGATGTGACATGTGATATTATATAGATAAATGTAATTGAGAGATGGAAAAAATACCCACAATAAATATATTTTTTCCCTAAATATTTTGAATAAAAATCAAAGTTAATTGAAGATTTATAAATGTGTTTCTAATTTAATAATTGTAATTACTATAAACTCATAATTTATAATTAAATATTTTATCAATGGTTTTAAACTATCACTTATAATTTTTATTCTTCAATTAGTAAATAAGAAATTCTCATTACTGGATGTCAATATGAACACTTCACACCAAAAAGATGGTGGGGTGAACATCCAAGCTTGGAGTGAGAGCTTGTGAGTAATGAAGCTGCTGATGAGTTGAGTACATTGAGGTGAACACCCAAGCTTGGAGTGAGAGCTTGTGAGTATTTGAAGTGAACACCCAAGCTCGTATAGAATATATATATGTAATAGGGTCGTATTTTGTATATTGGTACTGATTTATGTAGTATCTATATTTTGTATTCTGGTATATATATGTGTGTGTGTGCACTGGTTATGTACATGTGGGTATTATTTATCATCGCGAACACATCGTTAGTGTCACGTTTTACCTGCGCGCGTAACGTTTATACGTATTAGCGAGCGCGTCCCTTTGTGTAGTGTATATGTATGTACATGTGTACGTGAGTAGTGTTCACTGACCGACTGGACACAAGACAACGTGACGGACCTTGATGGAGTTGTTTGATTGGTTGAAAGTTTCTCCTTGGTATACGTCTTTTGTCTTTTACTATATCGGGGTACATTTGAATCCTGGCTTGCGGGTTAGACGGGTGTTCAAATGTCAGGTTCTCGGGTTTCGTCTTTATGGTAAGTATTTCTTCTAATATAGTCTCATTGTGAGTGACGAGTGTTTGTATGAACAATACAATTGTTGCAATAATGTTTTAACGGTAACTGAACGTTCAGGGTAATATTTGGAATAAACGATGTATATATATATTATAATATTCGTAAATCCTTTACGCGTTCTGCATTTCTTGCTTGTTATATATAACTGACGACGAGGTGATTTTTGAGTGTTGTGAACTTATATATGACTTGTACGTTAGCGCACGATACGTGTTGTAAGTGTGATTTTACATTATTACTATTGGAACTGTCATGTTGTAAAGTATTTTATTGGATCTTATATTTTATTCAAATGTAGAAGTAATAATATTGTTTCACTCGATGAAATGAATTGTTGAATATGTTTCGAGAGATTTGTGAAGTAATGAGAGTGTGTGGTTATGTTTTATTGTATATTCCAGAATGTCTATTTTACATCGATCAATCGATTAAACATTGAACGAACCCAGCGGTTTTGTTTTTTTGGCACAACACCGCCCGCTACATATATCACTGAAGTTTTAATGAAATATCATGGATTCCAACTTCATCAAGTCGGATTCAGCTATATGGTAAAGAACAACTACCGAGAAACAACCTAGTGAGATGCTGCATTCGAACTTGCCCTGCCACAATGAACACTACCAACGACATTCCAGTAAAGATGAGTCAACAGCACAACCACCAACCAAACCGCTTTGAAGTAGAAGTGCGGGAAGCCATGGACAACATAAAGAAGAGATGCAACGATGAAGAAGTACCTGCCATCTATGGCGAAGAAGAAATCGCCGTGCTTCAGACGCCTGACTGGACAGCTGACAAACAACTAATGGTGGAACAGATACCGACTTTCCCCTCCTGCAAGACATCCCTATATCACAGGAGAGCAAAGCTTCATCCAAGTTTACTGACCTTTAGCCACAGATATCGCCCTACAGGACGAGTGGACACAAACCAATATAGGTACCCAATTTCTGCTCTTTGACGACAACAGTGACAATTCGAGAATTTTAGCCACAACCAATAGCCTGGAGATCTTGTCGGCGACTGGCACTTTGTATTGTGATGGAACATTCTACACATGTCCAAGGTTCGTCACTCAACTATACACCATCCATGCCGAGATCGACTACCAGATGGACCCGCTTGTGTTTGCATTGTTACCATGGAAATCACAGATCAAATACACCAGAATGTTGGAGAATCTGAAAGCTACAATGGAGGGTCTACATCTTCAATTTAACCCGACCGTCATTTTCAGGGACTTTGAATCTGCTGCCCAGAACGCCACCAAAGCCGTATTCCCATGGATTACAGTGAAAGGATGTTTCTTTCACTTTACCCGGTGCATTTGGAGAAAGGCCCAACAACTAAGACTCCAGACGCACTACAGAGACAACGAAGAGATCCACTGACTTGTTCGCCGTGCTGTCCTTCCCCTCCTACCACAACACGGCATTGAAGACTACTGTTTCAATGCATTGGGTGACCTTGAAGAAGTTGAGATATATTGCTGAGCATCTGACTCCTGCTGGAGAGTTTGGGTCTATCAGCATGATGAAAATCTTCTCCGAAGCCAAATCCATCAAAGGCACAAATCACATTCAAAATACAATGTGTGGATTGCGTTTGACAGAAATAATCAAGATGACCCTGTCAGATATTACTACTGTGTCTGTCCAGAGGGCAAGCGAACCGTTGGAATGTGTGCACGTGTTACGTGCATTTTGTATTTCTTGGGACATGTTCAGCATCAAGATTAAACTAACCCAGTCCATGCAACACTCAAGTTCAAACAAGCAATCACTTGAGCAGTTCTGCTATACTAAAACGCAATGTAATGTGCTTCAAACTGCAACTGTTCTATCTCGTGTCAGATTCTCAAATTGCCACAAATTATGGATCGGAACTGACAAAGGCAAAACCCGTCACTAGTAGTGTACATAAAAGAAACGTTTCTCCTGAAATAGTGTGATATGTGGTATCAAAATGTTGGTTGATATAATGTGCACATATTAATGACATAATTTATTGGAATTGCCTCATGATAATGCACTGGAAGGATGCTAATGTTAAATTCGCATATACGTTGACATGTCGACTCCACCTTTGTAAAACAGATAAACTTAAAGTATTGATCTAAAGATGGGGGATACTTTATACTTGTCTGATGGACAAAAAAAGAAAAATACTTTTATGATAGGGGATACGATATGACGCCTGTATTGAGTCGGCCGATTTTGATGCGCTTTCCTTTTTCATCAGAAATAAAACTATTTTCGTTTCTAATTTCTAAGAAGTCACGACAGAGTTTCTTCTCTTGAATAGTTAGTGCCATGTGCAGAAAAATAACCCCGAAGATGCAGGAACCGAATTCCGCCATAAGTTGCATTCATTTTGCTCCAGCATTGTTTTCGTTTTATTTTTTTTCGAGATTTGTCTGCCATAGTGTAAATATGAATGTATATGAAATGTTTTTGTATATTGACAAGTAACCCTGGTCAAATACTGACCATGATATATTAAAGAAATAACTTGTTATCGCAATGATCGGTTGAACGTCAGACTAGTAAGGCTGTGGTCCAAGGTTATAATCCTAGCGGAGACCTTGTTATAAATCATGACCTTTTTTACATTAAACATATAATATTGCTACCAGTGCAGTATTGGCAAATCATGATTATATTATGATCATGCTATATCTATTAGTGTGAATATTTCTGTTAGTGTGGATAAATATATATATAAACATGGTAAATGCCAACTTCCGTTGGAAAGAATGTTACCCGAGCCCGAGTTTGAATACATTGAAGTCATAGGGTCAACAGTGCGCATTGGGATATCTGTATTGTGAGCTTATCCGGCACCTGTGTGATGTTTACTTGTACGCCCTTGCCATCAGATGGCAGTTAGGAAGTTTGGTTTTACAATCCAGACCTGTCATTCTTGCGATACATGCACGGATAAGCGTCACACAGATGAAGGGCAGAATACTCGGTTACCATAAACACTCGCCAAGGGTAATGACGAATTCATGATCGTCAACCATAAACAAAACCCATGATAGTAAACAGTGGCAACAAACATTAATAAAATAGTTTATCACATTTCCATCAAAAACTTAACTCTTATGTCCTATTGGAATCTAAATCAGAAAGACAACAAAGACTTGAGCATATCAATATATTTTCACATATACATGCACTAGACTAACCCAAACTCTGTTTCTAATGCGAATAATGACATAGGTCTTAATTTTTTACTTCGTTACCGGGAAATCGCTTTCTACCAATGGTTCCTTACGAAAAAAAGGAAGTATGTCATATCCGACCCTGGTAAGGGTTTCCGAGAACTTTTAATGCAATTATGTGCATAATTTACAACCTATAAAAAAGTAAAATGCAAATGGATCTATATCTTATACACGCATACCACGAACCCCAGTGGTAAGGCTAACGAGGCCTTAAGGATAAACAACCGGATATGTCTGAGATGTGATGTAGAACTCACAAAGCATTGGTTTATCAAAAATGTCTTTAGGTTAAAGGAGTAGCATGCCCACACTGAAAGATATATCATAAACACTGAGAGTCAGTGTAGAAAACGAGGAAGTAATATTAATCAGTATAGAAAGACGCAGTACAATAAACTAGGTTTCGGGTCGTGATGACCTTTGGCCTTCGTATTCCATCTTTCGAGCGTCGTGTGCTAACTAGCTGGCAGATATTAATCATATTCCTCCACAAGTATCGTTGGGCCAAAGTCAGTTCAAAGTTGTGAACTTAACGGGTCTGGGCCCCAAGGGAGCCAGGGAAAGGGCCTCAAAAAGGCAATTTGATATATCCAGCATTTTTTGTTTAAAAATCTGATGAACAACGTGAAACTAAAATTCTTTCACAGTTGTGAAGCTCTAAAGTGATGAAGAATTCAAAGCTTTATTGCCTTTGGATGTCCTCTTGGATATTTCCTTTATTGTTGCTTTAAGTCCTATTGACAGTCAGGGTAATTTAAGGCAAGCCAGGTTTGGCTGGGACAGGAAAGCCGCAATTCATGGAGAAAAATCTCTGACCTGCGGCAGTACCTGGCGACTGGTCTATGAAGGCCTCTAACCCATGACGCATAGATAGAGGGTAGCAAGGCCATTTATTATACATACTTGATTACAAGATTCCTTGGGACATGATGATTAAAAAGGTGAAATTTATTGTTCTAGCCCCGGAAACTATAGGAGAAGCCTCCAAATGCGCAAAATATTAAAAAAACAAAATAAATGCTATCTTCATCTATATAATGCCGACAAAACTGTAAAATATATCAACATTGAAACCACGTTCGGTTTCTTTTTTCTGAGCAGTTGTGACAGCAAATATCACCATTTTGATGTAAAGTACACTTAAGTTAAATGCAAATTTTTCATACTTATTAGGATTAACTTCAACATACACTCCCTGAAAAACCTTGATGGTTTTCATTGTATCATATTTGTTCGTACTATCACTGCTGCATGTACACACGTGTCTTTATAGATAGTCAGATGACCGCGTAGGCCTATGGGGCCTCTTGTTTTATTTCAGTTTGTTTTGTTTTTACTGAAATTATCAACGTCCTGGCAACAGACAGGGTGTCATCAAGAGGCTCTTACGGCATTCAGTAAGATACAGCAGGGACTTTTCCTGTATACAGGTACTCAAAAGTCGACATGTTATTATAAATGTCTCACATATTATGACGTCACAATACTGGCTGCTCGGTATTTTTTATCTCGCCCAGATTCAGAATATTAGAAATCAAATTCATACTGATACATTCCTATTAACAGAAAACGATAAAAGAGACGAGGCGACAACAGAGACAATCCGATATAATATGAAATGAACTGCAGCGAGAACAGGAAAACATTGTCAGAGAACCGAGTGATCCTGACGATACTGACTCCGAAGAGGATGACAATTGTCCTCGGAATCTTCCACCCGAACCAAAAAACAATCTGGACGTTCAAGAAGAAGCTAGGCTTGTCGTTGTTGGGTGGCGTGGCAGCTGTTGCGGCTACACCATTAGTGTTTGGTGCTGTTGGATTCACTTCAACCGGAATCTGTACTGTAGTAAATTAACATGAAGATAATCCTTGGTCATTTGACGTGCCTTATGGTGACCTATTTGAATTGTCTTTTCTCGGACGTTCTGCCTTTTGCGTCGCCTGCTGTACGCAATAAGTCACCGCAGTTACCATACCATAGACTTTGTCTTTAAGAAAGGGTCCGTCTAGATACACATTGTATAAAACACCCCATTTTCGTATCATTTATATTTAATTCCCGTAGACTATACGCGGCGTCCGTCTTCTCATCCTTCTTTAGCTCACCCTGTTAAAAGGACCTGTGTGATTATGTCGTGGCGCGGCGTCCGTTGTCTGTCGTCAGTCTGTCAGTGTTCCTCTTGTCGAGACAAGTCATGAACGGCGAGGCGGATTTTGATCAAATTTGGTCAATATCATCATCTTTGTATGGCGGGTCTGAGGCCACAGGAACTCAAGTGAAGGACCCAAAGGGGATATTTTTCAAATTCTTTAAACCCTTCTTCCCTGGAAACAACAGGGTTCAGTTCAAATTTGGTCTGAAGAATTCTTTGGGGAAAATAAATCTGTTTGATTAAAATAGTGGGGCAAGAGTGACGGTGCCAATTAGAGCAAATACTTTAAAAAAAAAACCCTTCTCCTGTAGGAGTGTAGGATCTAAATTATCCGTGGATGAAGAGAATTAATTTTGTATAAACCGTCGCTCTCGGTCCCTTCAGCAGAAGGGACGGGGCAGAATAGGGGATATTTTGTTTTTTCCCAACGAATTACGGGATTCCGTCCAAATTTGGTCTAAGGCATTCTTGGGGGATGGGGAATACATTTTGTACAAATGACGGGTCTTGATCCTCTTTTCCCAATAGAAGAAATATAGGAAATTCTTTACAATTCTTCTGAAGGAATGTTTAGATTCCGTCACAATTTGATCTTAGTTATCTTTCAAAGAAGGGAAATAAATTTTGTTTAAATGGTGGGTCTCGCCCCTTTAAAATCCTTCTGTTGGGATGCCAGGATTCTGTCCCAATTTTGTCTGAAGCATTTTTGAAAGAAGAAGATCAATTTTGTGTTAAGGGTGATTATCGGCCGTATGGGGCGGGAGGGACGTCACGCATTAGGGGAAACAGAACAAAAATCTTTAGAACCTTCCAACTTTCGTGGAAATGCATAACTTTTGTCCCAATTTGTTCTGACGCATACCTGGATGAAAGGAATCATAGTTTGTATAAACCAGGAATCTGACAAACTAAACTGCCTAGATGAATGGCATTTGGCTGTTTTCTGGCATGAAGCTCATCATGGCCTCCCATGTTTACAGGTCGCAGATGTCAAAATTGTTAAAACTCTCTAAACAACATCTTATTTTCCACGACGTTTGGCTTGCCGATTCCTGGGATGAAGCCCGACAAAATATGAAAAAATAGCGTTTTTTTCATGGTCACAAAATTGCGTTGTATTGTATCTCTCTTTAGCTTTGAAAACGCCCAGAAAATTATCAATGTTTATCATGTATTATGAAGAGCAATGAATACACTGTAGTGATGGTTATTAATGCATAAATGATTAATTAATTGCATCTATATCCATATCTAGTATATTATTTTCCTGTCTTTATATCTCCAATGACTTCAGACCCTATTTGTTGTAATAATTATTTCTGTTCTGTTTCCCTATCTGAATGACCCACCTGTTCTATGCACTCTGTAAACAGACAATTTTCCAGTTTTTGCTTCTAATCTTCCTGAAGCTTATGTCCGTTTTTCCTTTCATATTTTGATAAGTTGTTTCCTATGTGTACCGTTAAACGTGTTTGGTTGGTTTTTAGACTCTGAATGTTCCTGAGTACTTCTTTCTGTGTTTCTAGCGAGTCTGATTGGGTCTATCTTTATCTTCTCTATTTAATACTTGACGTTGTCTTATCACCTTATTTGCCATTTTGCCTACTGATGACACTCCATGTGTCGTCAAGAATTCAAATATTTCTTCCTTGTCCGATTTTAACCGATCTTTTCTATAATATTGTTGCAGTTTCGGTATTTCAAAAACACTTCAATTTTTGTTGCTATTATTTTACGTGTCCATTTTCCATGTTTCTTTGCTATCAGTTTCTTGTACATGATGTAAGTGGCCTTTTAAGCTTTCCTCGACAATATATTTTGAACTTGTGATTCAACGCTTTTGCATGACCTCCGAATTTGAAAAAAAATACTTCCAATCTTCTATTTCATGATATTTAATACAAAAATATTCTTTACGTCGGTTACAGTTCATCAGCTTAGCTTTCTTGTCTTCAAGTTAACCCCTACAAATAGTACATTTCTTTATTTTTTATCAATCAATGGATCTTCTGACGGCTTAGAAGAGCACGGCTATACTGACTGTTCCTAGTAACCGCTTCGCCATGGCGAATTCCGGTTGTTTTGCCCATCTTATTAAATATCAGTTCTGTATCTCTTCATAAACCGTATCCATCCGACTCCCAAAAGTTAATTAATCAACATCGCTTTGCCGCACGATGGCAAATATCAGCAAATTACAGTTCTGTCGTTACAGAGCTAAAAGTTACACGACTGTCTCCATGCCTTGTCCTTGTAAGGGATACGGACACTTTCCTTTAAATCTAGATATTTTAGACATTGCTACAATGTAAAGATGATGCTACTTGTATAATTTGATACCTCTGTTATGAATTTTAAATGTAACTCGTTTTGTTTTATTAATTTTCATGGTCATTAGCTGCTGTTATTACCAACGGAGAAGGCGTGGCTGCAGGGTCGACTGTGGGTGCAGCAGCTCTCGGAGGCAATGTTGCTGCCGCGGTAGGGACTACTGCGTCCGGGGTCACCTTTTGTGTTCTGGAGAAACTTTCTTTATTTAAATTAATCGATTAATTTAATTACACTTGCCGAACACAAGTACAATATTGATTGGACTTTCGGTTTTGGCGTAGGTTAAGGTGCGTTTGTGATCTGTAGAAATATTTTGAATGAGGAAATGCTGAATATTGAGAAGTTTTACACAGTAATTCTTTTTACTAGTTTGAAAACTATTTGATCAATTGGGTACTAGATATTAATCAATTTACGAAGATGACATTGATGTATTAGACAGCCCTGTATAGACACTCATGGATGGAAACCGCCGATTTCTTTGTGTTCGTTATGATCAATAATAAAATTAATAAAATATGTCTATTCATTGTCTTAGGTAGTGTTTGTTTTGATGTTTTGACTCACTTGGTCCAATAAGCTTATGGGATATCGCAGCGTCTGTCTGTTCGATTTTTTCTATAAATCTCAGCTAGTCATAAACTACTCGGCGACCAAAGTTTATCAGAACCATCCTTGGGTAAAGGTAATGTCGGAATGGCGTGGCGCAAGAGAAGGAATATTTTTTTCAAATTCTTTAAAATGTTTCCTCCTTAGGTATATCAGTTAAATGTTCCAATTTGATCTGAAGAATCCCTGGGTAAAGGGAATAATTTTCAAATCATGATAGGTCTCGACTCCTTGGGGCAAGAATCAACGAGGAATTGAGCAGAATCGTTAAAATACTTCATCTGTAGAAATGTCAGGAATCAGTTCAAGTGTGGTCTTAAGCCTCTTTGACCGAAGGCGATTCAATTCTTATAGACGGTGGACCGAAGGCGATTCAATTCTTATAAACGGTGTGTGCGCCTCTTCTGGGGCCAGGGGATGGGACCCAAAAGAAAAAAAATATTGCACTTTTAAATTCTTCTGTAGGAATGATTGGGTTTTGACCTGATGTTATTTGAACCATCCTAGGGTGAAGGAAATGTTGCATACATGGTTGGTCTCGGACACTGGGAACCAGGTCCCCTTTGCTCAAAAGTAAGAGTAGTAGTGAAAATCTCAAATTGCTGCCACGAAAGAAATAAGAGTGTTAAATGCAAAATTAATTCTCATATATATATCAAGGTGACCTGTCACAACAAATCAACTGCTGTGAAATGATAGAAAATGTTTCAAATATGTTACTATTCATGGTTATCTCTAACCAGCCCCATAACAACTACTGCCAGATGGATTGGGCCTTATTGGGGAATGGTAGCATTTTTTTGAAAATTTTGTATGAATGGTTGATTTTCGTCAAATTTGGTCTGAAACATCGATGCATTTAGCTTTCAGCCCTAGGGACAGAAAAGACATTGCCTAATAGGAGAGATATATTTTAAACTTTAAAAATACTTATTTTAGCAATTTTAGCAAACTAAACCATGTGAGCGATACATGCTCAATGAACAACTTGCTTTATATAACACAAGGGCACGCGTTGACTTAAACAGTCTTCAGTTTGTTATTATCCGAGTAGTCTTTGACTAACATAGAGTAAATACTGAGGATGTCATCCTACTGTATGAAATCTGGGCTGTGTGGACAATATGCCACCTGATCACCTCAGGAATAAACTACAGTCGATTGTGAACCGGATATCACGGTAAAAATCTTATTCCTTTTAGTGATTGTGAGTGTTACTTACATTTATGTTTCTATGCTACCCCGAAATCTCGTTGTGTTGTTTTAATTGTGTAACGTACTGTTGCTCGGATATATATATATTATATTCTTAATTTTAGCATACGAGTCAACATTTCCAGGGGAAGATAATCAATTAATGTTTCCCGCCGACAGGTGGTGTTTTAACCGGAAGTAAATGCCACGTCCGTTTTAGTGACCGGCTTCGTGATGTGTTAGAAATTACGTTATTATCAATTCAGTTAAGACTTATAAGCTTACTAAACCCCACAGCGAAGTAACTATTATCGCATTCTATCATCATGGTAAGTATGAATCGGATGTTCAATCACGACGATCTGTTTCAGACAACGACTGGAAAGCATGTATACCTTAACAATGTACTAGATAAGTTTTGCATCCAGATGGCCAGTCTCCCTTCTTGTCACTTAAAATTGATGGCCCATTTATGTTATACGTCATTTCGAGTCATTGGGGAATTGTAAGTTCTTTTGTAATAATGTATTTTGAGGTAATTATGAATGATGGTATTTGCCATTCATATGATACAGTGAATTTCTGTGTTATCCTGGACAATCAAATTACTGAAAGATGGCATGTCCTATGTATGATATCTACTTCTGTTTCTAATAAGGTACCCATGTTTCACAAAATTGACAAACTGAAAAATACAGCATATATATGAAGATTAGTGTGTATGTACACATGTCATGTTCTTCACTGAATGAATATAGGCCTAGTTTTGAATTTGCGAAAGTGTAAATAGTCCGAATTATTTATACATTTTATCAACTTTTATATTTAAGCCTAAAGTCGATAAACGTCAGAAATCCAGCCCTTTATAAAGTGATCAGTGTGGTTCAGCATTCAAACAATAATTATGCAAAGAAATTGTCATTTACAGATGTGTAGTGCACATGGATAGAAAGATCTTTGTAGATAACAAAAAGCTGATAGAATGCCTGAATAATGCAGACTAAAGTGTACACTTCCCAGTCCAAACGAGAACTGGAACAAAACTTGAGATATGTTTATTGGATTTCATGGCCTATTGAACCATAAAAGTTTTATGATAGAAACCTTGTATATAGACACTGTGATTCAGAAGGTTAGGTGTTTAATCCATTGTTGTTATTTAATTCATTACATATATGTATCACTTTTAACACTATACTCTCTTGACTTTTCTTCACTTCCTCTTGCAGGTGTCTGTTATTAATTCAGTTGATACAGCTCATGAAGACATGATTGTAAGTATAAAAATTCTTTAAAGAAGAAATACTTATGGAACACATAGTAAATTCATGCATACAGACATGTTGTACAATGCTGTCTTATATTGTACTGTGCCAAAATTAGAATATTATACTGTGAACTATCATTAGTTAAATATTGCATAATTTTCAGTGATTTTTACAATTTTAATTGGTTTACAACTTGATGTATGATTAAACTAATATTCATTTGCATTCATTCTGTGATACATTGTTTTTCTGTTTAGCATGATGCACAGCTTGATTACTATGGAACAAAACTGGCGACCTGTTCATCAGATCGGACAATAAAGATATTTGATGTTAAGAGTGGACAACAAACACTTGTGTCAGAACTGAGAGGGTTAGTATCACATTAAGATGTTGTGCACTGATTTTTGGGACTCACTAAAATTTTGGGACTCATGAAGATTTGGAAATTGGTTTTCTGGACTCATCTGGAAAAATCCTACAAAAAATACTTTTGTATAAATCAGATTCTATTGTTACAACTGAACTCTTGTTTATTTCCAGCTTCATTATCACATTACAAAAAGGAACGTACTGCAAATACAGAAAAAACCCATTTTATCTGAATCACATAAGATTAAATAAGCATACATTCTGACCCTCAAGACATAGGGTCTACAATATACAAAACTTTGACAATAGGATACATTTATGTGTAATCTTTAGCATGATTTTCACTGATGATTTAGGTGTAAGGATGATGTAACCTGTTTCGAGATGTGAAACATATTTTATGAAATGAAGAATAATGGCTACTAGTTCATGTTTTGTGTGAGGAGTAAGGGCAGTGTGTAAAACAATGAATAAGAAATGCCACTTTTTCTGTGTAAAGAAATATGATCTGAGTAAGTATTTCTTATATCTAAATAAAGAATGAGATGCCCAGTAATTTTTGTGAAAAGTTTTATGTGATGAGTTGAGAGCACTATTTCTAAAATTTTGATTTGTCCAGTAACAAAGAGATATAGTGTATTCTCATAATTTGAGTGTGTCCCATAGGAAAAGCAGGAGTTCAGAACTTGAATATCACTAAATGTCACTTTTCCCTGTAGATCTGTATAAGAAATAGTTATCTGAGTATTTTTCAAATTTGGATAAGGAATAAGAAATCCTACCTTTTCCTGTTTACAAGTTTATAAGAAATAGGGACATTGTTTTTTTCAAACAATTACTGGGTAGGAAAGACAGCAAGGAGCAAAGTGATTTTACACTACAATTTAACCAGGAAAAACAAATTGCTACCTTTCAAGTTTTATAGGAATTCAGAAAGTTTCCTGTATTTATTCTACTTTGTCCAATATCTCAAAACCATTGAATAAAGAAAATAATTTTTCCCAATTAATAAGGAATGAGGACAGAGCTACCATGTGTATTTGGTATAAAAGTAATAATGAAACCATTTGACAATCATTAATGAGGGGACAAAAATTTGCTACCTTTTTTCTGTACCCTTTTCCCAGTCCAAACAATTTTTAAATATGTTCTGCATCTGTTTCATTAAGTGTTTATCTATTGTCAAATTATTTTTTTTCAGACATGATGGTCCAGTATGGCAGCTTGCCTGGGCACATCCTATGTTTGGTAATCTGCTAGCGTCCTGTGGTTATGACAAAAAGGTTATCATATGGAAGGAAAGCAATGGAACCTGGGGAAAACTCTATGAATATCCTAATCATGATTCATCAGGTATTTCACAACACTGACAGAGAAAAAAAATTGAAGTGTCATCAGGTAGTACATCAAACACATCTGTACAGCAGATAAATCAGGAGTTGACTGTCGAAAGATATTATCATAGGTGTCCTGTTTTTGTATACTCAAAATCCCTAAAACAGCTAAAATGTCTTTTTGCTGACAAGGGATGCATACTTTCTTCCGTAAAAAATAACTTTCTTACTGTCTTTGTAAAGGTCTACAGTTATAACCTTGTTACATTCCATTCGTTTCAATTATTGATATCAGATTACCTGAAAATATAGTTAGCGGTTAAAGTCTCTGTATTTGTGTGCACACATTCAAGTAAATACATAAATGACAAACTATTCGTATCATTTTCATTGGTCAGGAACTGTGATCTGTTGTCATTTCAGAAATAATTTCTTTGTTATTTGGTTTTCAGTAAATTCTGTACAGTTTGCTCCTCACGAATTTGGTCTTATATTGGCATGTGGCAGTTCTGATGGGTCTATTTCAATAATATCCAGTGCAGGTAAGTCAGTTGTACTGATTGTCATGTTATTTTTTGTGATAATCATAAGAACACAGCATGCATTTTATCAGTGTCCCAACAATTGTTGCCGGATTTCTTCAGACAAGTCAAGAACGCAATTTTCAAAATTTTGATGAGTCCCATTTCAAAGAAATACAGTGGAATCTCAAAATTTGAGTAGTCTCACAGGAAAATCATTAATCTAGGACTCTAATATTCCTGGTGTCCTTTTTCTGTGAAGTATGCTGGGCTGTATACAATATTTCTTGCCCATGAGAAAGTTATTTTTCAAAAGTTTAAGCAAGTGTTTTTATTGAACTTTTAAAAAATGACTAACAAGAATGAAAGAACTACAATATAACAAGCATGAGATTGTGTGACTTGTTTCTACCACAATAAAAGATATTCTAAGGATAAATTGAGTGTCTTTGATATCAGTTGGAAATTAGTTTAATGTCAATGCAATGAGTTGATGAAAATCCTTACAGAAATCAAATTATTACAACAGTTGTGAACTACTGCACATTTTAGTTTTTGTGAGTTCACGAAGTGCCCTTTCAGTCAAAATAAACTTTGGAGTCAAAAGACTGGTAGGATAGATACTGTTAGTGGAATATATCATAAATTTATCCAACTGTCAGGTCCTTTAAACAGTGATCCGAGAGTGGAATTACACAATGTATCATAAATAGTTTCCATTTGAGAATAAATTTAGAACAAATTGGCAATAGAAATTGTTTTTTTTCCCATCATTTCCAAAAATCTGAGAAACCAAATGTTATAACTATATGTGTGTAAAATCATGGCAGTGAAGAAAATTATGCTTTTATAGTTAAGAATTCTGTCTATATGTATTTCACAATTTTGAAATTTCTAATCAAAAGTTTTGTTGGTTCAAGGTGATGGAGCATGGGATGCCAAGAAAATAAACAACGCCCACTCTGTAAGTCAACATCAACTGAAAATATAGAGGTCTTAAGGCTGAAATCTCTGATGACTGAGACAACCTGGCTATCAGAACTTGTATTAGTGGATATAGAAATTTACGATAGGAACAGTAGAAACAGAATGTAATGGAGTTGCAACTTCAGAATGTTTTGCAAAATAATTTCACTTACATATATCGTTTTATAAATTCAAATATCTTTAGTTTTATTTTGGAACAAATAGTTATAGAATTTTGATACAATGTATTTAGATCTAAATGCATTAGTATTGATTATGTTATAATTTTTAGCCTACTATCATCAGATTGTCTGTGGACAATCTTCTGTCTGTCTTCTGTTTGTCCATAAACAGTTTTTCTTATGGCTGTTTCCTGAGATGCAGTGAATGGATCTCTCTCAAATTTCCAATTTAGGTTCTCCTTAATCCGTAGTTGTGCCCGTTTGATTAGAAAAACAGATATGGTAGACTGACAACCATCTTAGAATTGGTAGTTAAAGATTATTGTCACTAATTCTTCAAGGAATTTCAAATTAAAAATCGTTTGTATTGAACAAAATCTTTATATTTCGTCCAGAAAAATTAATACTATGTTTTTAAAGTGTTCTTGACTGGTTTGGTTACAGATTGGTTGTAATGCTGTAAGCTGGGCACCCTCTATATCCCCTGGAGCCCTGTTAGATCAGTCAGTACGTCAGCAGGCTGTCAAGCGACTTGCATCAGGGGGATGTGACAATCTTGTCAAGATATGGAGGTAAGCGAGGATGAAAAACATAGTGGACACTGTGGCACTTTTATCTGTAAAACTGTCTATAAAACATGTTGTAGGGTCTGAAATGGTGTGAGAACATTATCACTCAAGTATCACATTACACAGCAGCTATGCACAGGAAACAGAGCACAGTAGATTTTCCAATCAACAGACTACAGTGTATCTTATTGAAAATTTGGGTGTCAAATTCTTAACAAATTTAAGCCTTCTCCTTATGCACCTGTTAAAATGCAGAGGTTATTGTTTGATTGATATCAGAAATTTACAATAGGGCCCATAAACACAGATATTGCTGACCCATCACACTCGGTCATTCTGACTGAAGCCAGGACATTTTTACATGAGACAATGTGATTTCTTAATGTTTACTACAAAAAAGGTAGAATTTTGGTAGAATTTAAAAGGGACAGATCTCAAAAAATATATTTGACACAAATGCAGTATTCGATTCGACAGTGTTGGAATACTCCATGTTTAGTTTACTAAAATAAAGAGACAACATCAGGACTGAACAAAACATTTAACTAATCTAATATATTCAAACCAAGTGAGTTTTTCTGTAACAGTAGATTGTTAGGAAATAATGGAAGAATGTTCCAAAAACACACTTTTTGAGTTTTGATAATTTCTTGATTACATCATCATTAGATTCATATGAGACTTGTATGAGCATGCATGTTTTATTAAATATTATTTACTTTAGGATAGCAGTACAATTCTTAGGTTCTTAATAATATCAGCGCATTGTTAGAATGGCATGTTTTCTGTGTGCAGTACACTAACAGATTCAAATGAATGTTTCAATGGCATCTGAAAGGTTTGCTAGATTTATTTTTCATGATAAATACACCCATTGTAGAGTATGATTTCTTTTGAACTGAATTAAAGTGATATTAAGAAGTCAGAATTTCTGACTTCATTTGAATGTATTCTTTCTCTGCACTATTGCTAACTTTGCCACTGCATAGCTCTAATATTTAATCTGATTGGTGATTTGATACAATGCTGAAAAGCCGTTAACAAACATGTTTTATATCTGGTGTAGGGAAGAAGATGGGCAGTGGAAGGAGGATCAGAAGTTAGACGGACATAGTGATTGGGTGAGGGACGTTGCCTGGGCACCCTCTATAGGTCTGCCAAAAAGTATCCTGGCAAGTTGTTCTCAGGTAAGGTTGATCAGAAGTTAGACGGACATAGTGATTGGGTAAGGGATGTTGCCTGGGCACCCTCTATAGGTCTGCCAAAAAGTATCCTGGCAAGTTGTTCTCAGATAAAATGGATCAGAAATTATAACAACATAGTGATTAGGTGATGGATGTCACCTCGGTATCCTTTATAGTCTGTGGAAAAGATTTCTGACTAGTTCTGGTGTAACTGGATATTTGATTACCCCATCCACATACATGATAGGGATGAAGTGTTCACGTTTTGCACATGCATGCTGGCCTTTCTGTCATCTTGGTTAAATTTTGTGTTAAGTTCCTTTGCTCTTACTCTAGAAGTAGATGAGATAGGAAATCTACATAAATGTACCAATGTGAGTCACTGTGACCTATATTTGGCATTTCACAAATCAGTTTCAAATTCATCCCTCTGATTTGAATTTGAGTTTAGTTTCTTTGTTATCAAAGTCTGCAGGTCCATGCATACATTTTACCAACATTTCAGTTATTAATTAGTGTAAAACCAATTTGAAGAATTAATTGAAATCTTAATATGTATAAATAATATGCACTTTCAGAGAGGTTGGTGAGGTGAGAGATATGTTGAGTGGTTGGTAATTAATTGAAACAATTTTACAGGATTTCCGGGTTATGATTTGGACTAATGATGGAACAAGCAGCGACTGGACATCTAAAACACTAAATAAGTTTAACGACGTTGTGTGGCATCTTAGTTGGTCAATCACAGGAAACATTCTGGCTGTATCAGGGGGAGACAATAAGGTAACATATGTCAGCATTAATGAAAATAGGGATTTTCCATGTTAATTATTACTTAATAATGTTAGGAGACGTTTTTTGAGCAGATGATAAAAAATAGACTTGAACTAGTTCTGATTATAATTACTTTTTTTTTTTATAAAGTTCTGCACTTGCTGCACTGACAAATGGGAGAAATATACAAAAGTTAAAGTGCAGGGAAAGTTTCCTAATATACAATATAAGATGTTCTCTCAGAACTGAATTTTTTTACATTTTGTTGTTTTCAATTCTAATTTGTAAAGTTTTGACCAGAGGTTTGACCTGTTTTTAATGATTGTGTTTTCAGGTCAGTCTATGGAAGGAGACACTAGAAGGGCAGTGGGTGTGTATCAGTGATGTTACCAAAGGTCAAGGTCAAGTCACAGACAGTCAAAAGGGCTCCTCAAGTTGATACAGTAACCATAGTGATTCAGTAACAATCTCAGCCAGGACTGTACTGGGGACCATATGTGTGTTATGACTTTGCTATCCAAATCACCAGACAGGCACAGACACATATCAAATGGTCCCCAAAACAATATGCCATAAAATTCTTTGCAATTTTCATTAAGATTGTATAAATGATGAAGATGGACTGTGTGGACCTGTGGTTGGGGCACATTGAGGAGACATGGGTGTTTTGTAACAATCCTTATTTCAGTCCTCAGTGATTGTAATGGAGACATGGTGCCAATTTCTATTATTTATACAAGCATTAGGACACTCCTATAAGGGGTGTGAGTTTTCAGCTATCAGGGTTTGTAAAAGCCATCATTATTGAATATGGATTTTTGAAATTTTACGGTTCATTAGATATGAAACCACGGTTTCTCTGCAGAAAATGTGTTTCAAATTTTCGGAATTTTGTCATATACTAATTCTATGATTGAATATGAAATGAAGAAGGGACTGAATGTTCACCAATTACAAAGTATCTGTGAGGGATATTTTATGACAAGTTGTTTCCATCCAAATGTTAAAGAAAATTTTCATTGAGCTGATAAATAGTGCTCATTTCTTTAAAACCTTAGTATCATACAGAATGTATAATACTTTATACTTCAATTTTGTACCTTGATCTCAAATCACTGACTGGTAATGTGTTTGATTTCAGTGCTCCATACGAGGATTAAGATAGGAGAGTTAAGTATCTCTCTATCTAGGTTGTAAATAATGAAAAAGTACAACTTGATTAAATCTAGGGCTACACTTGTATCTCACAACAGTAAAACTATAATGTTCTGTAGAGGTGTTATTGCGATCATGTCTGGCATGTCTACAAGGAACTCTTGTGCAGTAGACAAGACATTTGTAAAGTCTGGCTTAACAGCTTTCATAACTTTCTCTAAATTAGTATTTGTTTTCAAAGAAATGGAGTGCCCCACTTGAATTTGGTTTAATTGAAATTCTTATCACTTTCCACAAAACCAGGCACAAAAAAAATTTTGAAAGAGGTCTCGTTTTTATTTATTGATTTTTCTTATTAGAATTATGGTGATATGCTGATCATTGAACTAAGAAAGTGAACTTTTATTCATAAGGGGCTCACCAGAACTCATGAAGTGCTTTTGAGGACTAAGATAATACATGTACCAAAGAAAATTTTGAAATGTAAAATAACAAGAGGCTTAACCGAGTTTACATGTCATGTTGCTTTCTACACAGAAAATCTTTTGAAATTATTATTCATTTTCATAGGAAATACTTCTTATGCTTGCATATTGATATGGCAAGAATTTGTTGTGTTGATGTTGTGTGGAAATGCACTGTATATTGAGGTATTTTGAGGATATTTAAATCCTTACTATTACAGTTGTCTGTCTTGGCACCATCCTTACACAACTATTTTTGTTGCAAGGACATAAAACCCTATAACAGTAAAAACAAAAATCAATTGTCGCAACATTATCAGGAAATTCTGTATTATAAACATGATATAATGTACATGTAATTGTGCATGGCTCTTTGCAAATGTATTGAGAATATTCATGAATTTGAAAGAAAACACTGGTTTGTGCCTCAGTTAAAGTCTTTTCTGATAAGTAATGGACTTTTAACAAGTAAAGGTAAATAACTTAATATATCCAGTGTATTTTTAGGTTATTTCAATTCTAACTGTTATAGGGGTCTGTCTTGACATCTGTCCTTATATGAGCCAGGCTGTAGTGAGGATATGTAAATAACTATCAAATTACCATGTGTACTGATAACTGTGTGCTGAGAGAGAGTGGAAAGTGAGAACTGATAAAAGAGAATACCACTATATATAATGTAGATGTTGGTGTAAATACAGTTTTTGAATGACTAATACTGCGTTCTAGTTTTATTAGAAGACATACAACTTCACACATTTGTTATAATTGAAGAGATGGTCATTTGGATTATGATTCCTCTCAATCTATATTTCAATTTGTCCATTCTCCTTTAGTAGATATGTAATGAGTAAGAAATACAGTGTACACTGACTTTTGTATCACCATGATCAAACCATCTGGACAGATCTCAGTGGCTCCTGGTTGATTTTTTGGTACAGGCTAGTCCAACTCCATTTTAGACTTGTCGGTACTATTTGGTACAGGCTAGTCCAACTCCATTTTAGACTTGTCAATACTATTTGGTACAGGCTAGTCCAACTCCATTTTAGACTTGTCAACACTATTTGGTACAGGCTAGTCCAACTCCATTTTAGACTTTTCAATACTATTTGGTACAGGCTAGTCCAACTCCATTTTAGACTTGTCAATACTATTTGGTACAGGCTAGTCCAACTCCATTTTAGACTTGTCAATACTATTTGGGACAGGCTAGTCCAACTCCATTTTAGACTTGTCGGTACTATTTGGGACAGGCTAGTCCAACTCCATTTTAGACTTGTCAATACTATTTGGTACAGGCTAGTCCAACTCCATTTTAGACTTGTCAACACTATTTGGTACAGGCTAGTCCAACTCCATTTTAGACTTGTTGGTACTATTTGGTACAGGCTAGTCCAACTCCATTTTAGACTTGTCAATACTATTTGGTACAGGCTAGTCCAACTCCATTTTAGACTTGTTGGTACTATTTGGTACAGGCTAGTCCAACTCCATTTTAGACTTGTCAATACTATTTGGTACAGGCTAGTCCAATTCCATTTTAGACTTGTTGGTACTATTTGGTACAGGCTAGTCCAACTCCATTTTAGACTTGTCAATACTATTTGGTACAGGCTAGTCCAACTCCATTTTAGACTTGTCGGTACTATTTGGTACAGGCTAGTCCAACTCCATTTTAGACTTGTCGGTACTATTTGGTACAGGCTAGTCCAACTCCATTTTAGACTTGTCGGTACTATTTGGTACAGGCTAGTCCAACTCCATTTTAGATTTGTCGACACTATTTGGTACAGGCTAGTCCAACTCCATTTTAGACTTGTCAATACTATTTGGGACAGGCTAGTCCAACTCCATTTTAGACTTGTCGGTACTATTTGGGACAGGCTAGTCCAACTCCATTTTAGACTTGTCAATACTATTTGGTACAGGCTAGTCCAACTCCATTTTAGACTTGTCAACACTATTTGGTACAGGCTAGCCCAACTCCATTTTAGACTTGTTGGTACTATTTGGTACAGGCTAGTCCAACTCCAT
Organism: Ylistrum balloti; assembly: GCF_031769215.1. Classification (NCBI taxonomy): domain Eukaryota; kingdom Metazoa; phylum Mollusca; class Bivalvia; order Pectinida; family Pectinidae; genus Ylistrum; species Ylistrum balloti. Next base: position 122,103 of record NW_026782496.1, read on the forward strand.
TTTAGACTTGTCAATACTATTTGGTACAGGCTAGTCCAACTCCATTTTAGACTTGTTGGTACTATTTGGTACAGGCTAGTCCAACTCCATTTTAGACTTGTCAATACTATTTGGTACAGGCTAGTCCAATTCCATTTTAGACTTGTTGGTACTATTTGGTACAGGCTAGTCCAACTCCATTTTAGACTTGTCAATACTATTTGGTACAGGCTAGTCCAACTCCATTTTAGACTTGTCGGTACTATTTGGTACAGGCTAGTCCAACTCCATTTTAGACTTGTCGGTACTATTTGGTACAGGCTAGTCCAACTCCATTTTAGACTTGTCAGGGTACTATTTGGTACAGGCTAGTCCAACTCCATTTTAGATTTGTCGACACTATTTGGTACAGGCTAGTCCAACTCCATTTTAGACTTGTCAATACTATTTGGGACAGGCTAGTCCAACTCCATTTTAGACTTGTCGGTACTATTTGGGACAGGCTAGTCCAACTCCATTTTAGACTTGTCAATACTATTTGGTACAGGCTAGTCCAACTCCATTTTAGACTTGTCAATACTATTTGGTACAGGCTAGTCCAACTCCATTTTAGACTTGTTGGTACTATTTGGTACAGGCTAGTCCAACTCCATTTTAGACTTGTCAATACTATTTGGTACAGGCTAGTCCAACTCCATTTTAGACTTGTTGGTACTATTTGGTACAGGCTAGTCCAACTCCATTTTAGACTTGTCAATACTATTTGGTACAGGCTAGTCCAATTCCATTTTAGACTTGTTGGTACTATTTGGTACAGGCTAGTCCAACTCCATTTTAGACTTGTCAATACTATTTGGTACAGGCTAGTCCAACTCCATTTTAGACTTGTCGGTACTATTTGGTACAGGCTAGTCCAACTCCATTTTAGACTTGTCGGTACTATTTGGTACAGGCTAGTCCAACTCCATTTTAGACTTGTCGGTACTATTTGGTACAGGCTAGTCCAACTCCATTTTAGATTTGTCGACACTATTTGGTACAGGCTAGTCCAACTCCATTTTAGATTTGTCAGTACTATTTGGTACAGGCTAGTCCAACTCCATTTTAGACTTGTCAGTACTATTTGGGACAGGCTAGACCAAATCCATTTTAGACTTGTCATTACTATGTGGAACAGGCTAAACCAACTCCATTTTAGACTTGTCAGTACTATTTGGGACAGGCTAGACCAAATCCATTTTAGACTTGTCATTACTATGTGGAACAGGCTAAACCAACTCTATTTCAGATTAGTCAGTATCAATTGATTCAGAGTATCGCAATTACACGTCAGATTTGTCAATATCATTGGTACAGTCTAGCCCAATTGCATTTCAGACTTGTCAGCATTTTTCAGTATATTTCAGACTTGCTAGTATCACTGGGTACAATCTAGCCCAACTGCATTTCAAACTTGTCAGTATTATAGTAGCAAACAAACTCTTCCTGTCATCGCAACATTAAAATTCTTGGGAGAGAAAACAAGATTTAACACTGTTGAAGAGTTAGTTTATTTGTACACATAACTTTGCACCATAACAATGAAGACAGCGGATATTGCACAACTATATATATTTTTATATATATACGATGACTAATTATGATGAATTTGCATAATTTTATAATGGTGAATATAATCAACCCAGCATGGTTTCCAACAATTTGCACAAAATTTTCTTCATTAATTTTTTTCAGATGAGATTATTCAATCCCACAATATATAACAATATTTGGAACTAGAATCCAAACTGGTTGCAATAATTGAATCTTATGACCCTCTTAGCATCACACCAAATAAAAAATTGCTTGGTTTTACATAAGCAGGCAGTTTTTGTCATAATGTATACAGTATTTATTGAGTAAGTCAAAACAGACTAGCATATCTGTGAGAAACCATATCATGAATATCTCAAAAGTTGATAAAGTACCATTATTATCATTTCTTCTTTTTATCAAACCTAAGAATGTTCCTAATTTCTAGAATGTCTGTGTACAAACTCTGTCATCAACATTGAGTCGGTGAGGACTTTGTAAATATGCTTTGTGCCACACTCATGATATTCAATTTACTTAGGCTAATAGTTGTGGTGCATAAAAAACTAAACTGCCAACATTTACAGTGTTAATCTACAGGAAAAATGACATATTAATTAACAAAGAAATTAACATTGAGATTAAAAGGATATCTCATATAATGATCTACATATATTTGGATTTCATTTGTGTATAAGTAAAAATATTAATAAATAAAAAAAATAATATGAAACAACCAGAAGTAAACGAGTAAAATACAGTAACAATAGGCCCCATGGGCCTGTATCACTCACCTGGTATTCAATGTTCATCTCAAATACACAAGCATTTCACAACACTTCATCTAAGAACACATCTGTCAAATATGCTTCTGGACCTTTTGGCAATAAACCAAAATACTGCTAATCATTTAAAGGTTTTGACAAAATACCCATGTGACCTTGAATATGGGTAAGGTCATTTCCAAACATTTGTCAGCCTTGATCTCTTGACACTATCAGACAAATATACTTCTGTGCCTTTTAGTTAGTCAGAAGAATTTTGATTCCTATGACCTTGAATATGGGTCATGGTAATTTCTTTTCAAAAGCTTTGTTGGGATATTACACTAGGAACTTATCAGTAAAATATTGTGCTTCTGTGCCTTTTGGTTAATCAGAAGAAGTTGTTTTAAGGTTTAACTTATTTGACCCCTGTCACGCTTCATCCCAGTAACCCACTACAAATACCATGACATTCGGACAACGGACACTGAGCCACAACATAGCTCATCTGGCCTTTTGGGCTGGGTGAGCTCAAAATATAAATGCTTAAAGGCTATTCACAATCAATATAACTCAAAACTTGAGGCAAACTTTCTGGAACAATAATCAAGAGTTTCTAGCAGGGAAGCAAAAAGTTTTTTCACAGGCATTTACCCTTCAGTAAAAGCATAACGTTAGTTAAATCCTTTCTTTTTAACTATGAATTCTACATATAACTTTGGAATGTACATACTAAAAAAAAAATTGACACTTTTCAAATACCACTCCACTGAACAAATACTCTTAATTTTCACTGACAACCCTAGTGTATAAAATACAATCACTCCGATGATCATCCTTTATAGTTATATATGATAAACCCTGTATATCCTACAAAGTGACTGAAGCATTCAGCTATGTAAGAACTCCATCCTCTTGGTGTCTACAATACACATAAAACAAAGAGACATACATATGATCAATTGGAAAAGGCTGGAGGAACCATTACCATTCAACAAAATAAAACAATTACACAATATAAATCTAACATTCAGAAATTCAACGTCAACAAACAAGGGCTATAACTCAGATAATACAACAATAGCTCCATGGGGCTTCTATTGCTTGGAATACATACTAACAATATCACTTGATTTTTCACCCTTTAAGATAAGAAACTATTTTATTCGTTCAGATGGCCTTAAAGGTCAGGCAAGATTTTCATCTTAGTACATCAACTCAAACATTGTGACACCGGAATGTACTCCTTTTAAACAATCAACATTATTTTGCAAAATTTAAACATTAACTTGTCAAAACTTTTGTAAATGACGCTATTTTCAACAAAACGTGTTTTACTTCAATGAATTCCTAAGTCTTTTCCTCGTTACTGTTCTTGTCTACAATCGTATATGGATTACATCATGGGAAAATTTAAGTTAATTTACAGACATAAAGTGCATGGTAGTAATTTCACAATTATAACTGTTGCTTACTATTTTAAAATCTTGATAACTCTGCTGGAGAAATATACATTGCCTCATATTTGTTCATCCTTCTGAAATGTCAAACAAAACAAAAAGACTGTTTCACATTTTTTTGTTCTTTTTCAAAAAAATGTCAATGAAAAGAGAAAATCACTGAAATTTTTACGAAGATCTATTACCCGGAAATAATGATATTAACCATAATTTTAGGAATGGTAGACAGTAGCTATTAACCAGGAATAATGAAATAAACCATAGTTCTATGAAAGGTAGATAGTAGATACTAACCAGGAATAATGATATTAACCATAGTTCTAGGAATGGTAGACAGTAGCTATTAACCAGGAATAATGAAATAAACCATAGTTCTAGGAATGGTAGATAGTAGCTACTAACCAGGAATAATGATATTAACCATAGTTCTAGGAATGGTAGACAGTAGCTATTAACCAGGAATAATGATATTAACCATAGTTCTTGGAATGGTAGACAGTGGCTATTAACCAAGAATAATGATATTAACCATAATTCTAGGAATGGTAGACAGTAGCTATTACCCAGGAATAATGATATTAACCATAGTTCTAGGAATGGTAGACAGTAGCTATTAACCAGGAATGATCTCATTTGTATACAACATTATCAACCAGATGATGAGGTAAAATACATATATTATTAGACAGTATATGGTTTAGTATTTGTCCAGTTAACCGTGAACCAGTAGCAGTTAGTTGTTGCTATATTAGGTAAATATTGTAATGCTAAACTGACCTCTAGGTTACTGGTAACATCCTACAGGTGTTAACTAAAACTCAATCACGTAACAATATCTGTGTTCTATATGGTCACTGGCCTTTCTTGGTTTTGTAAAGTTAGTTATTGGGTTGATACAATTTTCAGACCAGCAAGACTTACTGGCTTCAAAATGTTTAGTAATGCCTTCACCAGCTTTCAACTACAACTGAAGATAGTTTAGTATTGACTTCACCAGCTCGCAACTTCAACATAAAGCCTTTTGGTATCAACTTCATCAGCTATCAACTACAACAGAATCCATGTTCTACATCCATCCAGCAAAAGAGATTCTTGTTTTACTACTGACTAAATGTGGGTTTGATGATGGAAAACTCTGATGATAATGATAAAAACACATCTTTGCCATAATATTGTCATGATAACATAAAACATTCTCTAAAAAATCTCATTCTACATAGCTCAACTAACATTCACAAATTATAAATAAATACTTAATGTTCTTTAGAAAAATCCATAACGTGAAAGTGATTCTCATTCTACCACAATTATGTCCTCATGGTTACAAAGTCTATAACTCAGTTCTCACACTCGATCTCTTGTCTCATGGAGGAAGTTAGACCCAACCCAACATCCAGGTTAGTGAAAAACTATTCCATCTAAGTATTGTAAAAAGATTGAAAACAAATAACTTTACTACAATAGAGTTAGAAAATACAACTAGTAGAAGATTTGAACTACGCACACTTATGACCAAGAGTTAAACAAAGCATAGCAAAATTGACTTTAATACATTGTTACCATCTTGTGTACTTTTTATAGTTTGTTCACCATCTTGTCACACTATTTTTGACTTTCGTATACAAAGGATTCTAGCACAGTCGAAAAAAGTTGGTCAAGTCCTGACCTTCTTGTACACTACGTACGTCAGAACTAGAACTCTTAACAGTGGTCATTTGTCTGATGAAGGTGATCATGTAGTCATCAAAATGTCACACTCAAATCTTCTACTGGTTGTGTTATATAAATAAGAACTTCTATTGATATAACTTACCCGAAGAAAATGTTAAAAAAAAAAAAAACTTTAATGGAATTCGCTTTTAAAAAAAATCAGTTCAGAATTTTGTCACTTCTGAGTTTCATTGTTATTTGAACTCCAGAATTACAAAAAAAACAAAAAAAAAAACAGAGTATAATGTTATTTCACCAAAATATATACATTGCATACTGTCATATGATGTAGATAATCATTAAATCTGTCCTGGTGTTGTACTAGAGCAAAGCTTCAACCTGAGCACAAGTATCGAGGGAGCTAGTATATATACATATGTATCTGTAAGTCGACTTAAACCTACGGTACATATCTACATACAATAAATATTTACACACGCTGAGAAACCAGTAGATATACAAGATGAACAATCATTACATACAATGAAATTGTAAATATGTATATTATCTATTTTGTGTAAATTGCAAAAAATTATTGAATACGAATGCAAGTATATCACACCTATGATTTTTATGTTATGGAAGACATTTCACGCTAAATGAAATGTGAATTAATGTCCCCAGTAGTACATATGGAATGGTCAGTTTGTGAAATTAAGTATGTGTGAGATAGACAAAACATCAGATCATATAACAAATTTGTTCCTAAAGCTAAGTATATGCTTTACTAAGACAGCAAGTATCATAAGAATTTTACAAAAGTATCTTCATATGACCAGTGTCTTTCACAGGAATAAATGCATTCTAATATCAAGTTAAAATCCATTGGTTAAAAAAGTGAGAGATACAGGAGACTAAATATACATCCACGACCATAATAATCTTAATAATCCTAAATTAGAATTTTAAAGAAAATAATTGTACAATGTAATATAATTCAGAAATTGCATTTCACAAAATCATTTATTCATAGGAATAGAATGTCCTCTAATCTAAGGATGTTTAATTTTTTACACACCAGTTTACTCAAATGATCCCTGGCAGCATACTGACCATAAAGAGATGGAAAGTTTACTTCTCTTCAATAATCAGTTTTTTTCTATTATCAGTCCCTTCTACAATCCTGTTGTACAGACTTGTCAAATATCATCTACTTTAGGTTGTATACATAAGTTAACTGTTCTCACGAAACACATCTAGGAAAATGATACGTGCCCTCACATGATATAATTATCCCTCTCCTGACCGCGACTGTGATCAGTATGGCTATGAAAGGTGAATGAGACCAGTCATTTAGTAGTCCTGCTTATCTAGATTGATTGACCTTCACCTCTTTTCTGTGACACGATATTTGCAAATCCTACAACTTCCTGCACTGTGACCATCTTCTGCATTATAACCATTCTGCCAAAAAATTTTCTGACTTATAACACCCCTTAAACTGTGCCGTTGTCTGATCTGTGACTTTTTGACCTTAGATAACCTATGACCCTTACATCGTTTTCTAGCCGACCTGATACTTTTGCCATGTGTTTTAAAAAATTAAGAGACATCTTATAAAGTCCACATTTTTTTTATATAACAATATCCAATGACAGATATCATCGGCTGTGTTATGTTAAATATTACACCATGCCCATCATAAAGACATTCATTTCAGCATACCCAGAAAATCTGACAACAGAAGTCTTAGAAAACATGTCTCCATTGTTCTTCTCTTGTGGTTGGACTCCACTTGCATTGCTGTTGCCTGCCTTGCCTCTACCCCGTAAGTGAGCGTTACACCTACCCTCTGGCTGTTCTATCCTAGTAGTCAGACTCCCCACTACTTGCATTGCTGCAATTACAGCTGCTTGCTTCGCCCCCACCTTGGAAGTGGCGAGCAGTATGACTACCCTCTGGCTGTTCTTTCCTAGTAGTCAGACTCCCCGTTACTTGCATTGCTGGCAATACTGCTGCCCGTCCCACCCCCACCTAGGAAGCGTGAAGTATGACTATCCTCTGGCTGTTCTATCCTAGTAGTCAGACTCCTCCCTACTTGCATTGCTGGAATTACAGCTGCTTGCTTCGCCCCTACCTAGGAAGCGTGCAGTATGACTACCCTCTGGCTGTTCTATCCTAGTAGTCGGACTCCTCACCACTTGCGTTGCTGGCATTACTGCTGCCAGCCCCACCTCCACCAAGGAAGCGAGCGGTACGACTATTTTCTGGTTGAGTAACAGACTGAGTGGCTTCCTCCACCTGTAAAATATAAAGAGCCAAACGGTTAACTAATACAAACTACAATAATCCACTTAAACCTGAGGTGTCCTACATACTGCCTTTCTTGTTCTGTATTGTAAGTGAATCAATAAATAGGAATGAAAAGTTGGAAGTAAATTATTGAGTTATCATAGAAAATAGATTTAGGTGATAATTCAGTAACGATATAACTCATTGCAATATCTATTCCTAAACCTGTAATTGATTGATAAGACTTAGTGTTTAGTGTCCTGTAATACTTATGCGAATTTTCTTCTGTACATGCATGTGTGACATATTACACCTGTAATAATAACTGTCTGACCTGTATAAACACCTGTATACATACCTGTGTGACACCATTTTATACCTGTGTGACATACGCCTGTACACATACCTGACACACACATGTATACATACCTGTGTGACATATGCCTGTACACACAGTTGTAAGATACATCACACCTGTATACATACCTGTGTGACACCATTTTATACCTGTGTGAAATACATTTGTACACATACCTGTTTGACACATCACACCATATATACATACTGTAAATGTGGAAATTTACGTGACAGGGAAATTTACACTAATTACGCGAAGGTTGTTAGATTACAAAAATTTCTCCAGTATTTAAAATTTTTGACATGCTTAAATTTTGTAGATGAAATAAAATGAAAATTGGTTTGCGATACCTTGTTTTATTTTATTGATTTCTCAAACACTTCATTGTAACATATTACAGCAAAATCAAATAAACAATCCGTTACAAAGTTCTGCTTCAAGTCAAAGATTATTGTTACACAACAGAATATATACACAAGACAAGCAACAATTTTCATTCCATTTGATTTCATTAAGTCTAATAATTCCTGATTTCTGTGTGCCTTGAATATGTTGAAAACAACAAGGGTTTTCTGATCAGCCTGTCGTAATGGTAAGTTTTTGTGTATTTTCCACGTACGGTAAGATTATCTTCCCAAAATACTCTTTCATGCTGCTCCATAGTTCTATAGATTTTTAAAAATTTAATCACTTTTTTAATTGTTTGAAATAATCTGATAAGTTTTTTTTTTTACATCTTTTGCATCCTTCCATCCAACAATGATTTAGCCCATTCCCTTGTGAGTTCTATATGACCACCATTCTCTGCCAGTAAGGACTCATTGTTTTGGTTTATCAACACACCTTTACCAATGCTTTGCACTATATTGGTGTTTACAACTCCACCTACTTCCCTTAAATCTTTGATGAAATCAGTTACAAGGAATCCAATTCATCACTTAGAAGTTTTGGTTGCCCACAAGTTTTAGATTCAACCCTTTCTAGTGCTCTGTCGTATTGTGAAGAGTTTGCTGGTAAATATAGTTCCTTTTAATGGTTCGCACAGAACTTGAATTTATTTTACGTACAATTACACCACTGAAATGTTTGGCAGCCCTGCTTGGTCCTTTATCAATTACATATAATGAAATTTTGGCCTTTTGTTCCGAAGTATAATGGGAATATATCTATGTTTTCTTTCTGGACTCGGGAGTTTTGTACTCAAATTCCTTTATAGATTTTACCAACTCACATCTAACGGTAGTATCTACTAGGTTTGGTTCAGGTAATCCATAAGTCCTTTTTTTCTATGTTTTAGTTAAAACCTTAACAATATGACACTGACATATACCATGATGTAAAGCTGTGTGAAGGTTGTGTGTGTATCTTAACTGTATTTCTTATAATATCCAAGAAACACATTATCCACTTCAAAATACACAAAAACAGCAAGTAGTCATATGTATGGAAATTTTTGCTAATTCTCCGAATGTCATTAGATTGAAAAAATAACCCCCACGCATATAGTTTATCCATAAAAATCATAAAAATGACCCCCCTACAGAGATTTCCACAGTTACAGTAACTGACATGTGTGACACATCACACCTGTATACATACTAGAACAGTACTTACTGTATATGGTTTATGATACACTTACCTGCAGGCGGCTGCACACTGTCTGATAAGTCTTGGTATTCAGTGTACTTTCTGGCACACCTTGCAGTTCAAAATCAGAGAAACATTTCTGTAAGAAGAAAAATAGGTATACAAGCTTAACTCATTCCATCTCAGGTAGCGACTGACTGATCTCTAAACATTTTTAATGTCATCAAAGAAACCCTAACCCACAAAACATTGTATGGTGATCACAACAGTTGCTGTAGTGTCAGTAAATGTCTTACCCTATTTATGGTCATCACACATGTCAGCTGGTACACGTGTAGGGAGAGGTCAAGCCGGTCAGTCAGCCAATCACAAATCATCTTCATCTGACCTGTGTACCATTGCTACAGAGAAATCATTTTTCAGTTAAAATGTAATACAGAAGCAAACAAACAGAATCGTGAGGAAGTTTGTAATCAATTTGGACCAACATGGATTACGTTGGGCCAAGTTATAACGTTACCATAGCTATAATAATCATGACATGCAATCCATATCTTTACATATTTGCTTTTAACCCATTCCTGAGATTTCTAATACATCTTTAAATGGCTGACTTAGTCAAGTACTGCCTTACCTCAAATATTGATAATGTGAATAGTTCATCAGCGATCTTTTGTCGAAGTTGCTCCAGATTGCCCCTCATGAAATCTACATAAGATTTTCCTAGTTCATTCACTGGTTTCTGTAGAAGACATCAGTATATACATAGTATACATATATATATATATACATATATAGAAGTTGATAGTTAATAAAGGAAGCATTGCTGTTTCTATCTCCAGACATTTGAGAAAGGGTGAGGTGGGGTTAGGGTAGACATGGGGGTTTGCTTTTTTTGCATCCCTCTTAGATTAAGCTGAGTAAGTAAAAATGAAAGGCCCCCCCCCCCCTCTTGACTACAAAGGTTAAAGATTACTCCCAGAACATACTTAAATTCTAGTGCAGTTCTATCATTATAAGTAAATTTACTTACTGTGAGAGACAAAATGGAAGAGAAAAAAGTCCCCTCATCATATCGAGCCAACTTTGCAAAGACCGATTCCATAACCTGTAGAAACTGTTAAAATCAAAAGCATAAGTTAAATGCATTATGCCTGTATATAGACAAACACAAAATCTGTCTCTTAAGGATTACAAAATGGCTAATTTCATTGATACTGAAGTAGCATTTCTTACAATGGCTAATATTGATCTTTAACTAAATAGCATGTTTCACAATGGCTAACTTCATGAATTTTCAAATAAACAGCATTCTCAACATTGTGTATTTCATCAACAGATATTGATAAAAGGCCCCATTCTAAGTAAACTGTTGGACACCTTATCTTAGATATTGACATATCTTGCCCCATTCTAAGTAAACTGTTGGACACCTTATCTTAGATACTGACATATCACGCCCCATTCTAAGTAAACTGTTGGACACCTTATCTTAGATATTGACATATCTTGCCCCATTCTAAGTAAACTGTTGGACACCTTATCTTAGATACTGACATATTACGCTCCATTCTAAGTAAACTGTTGGACACCTTATCTTAGATACTGACATATCACGCCCCATTCTAAGTAAACTGTTGGACACCTTATCTTAGATACTGACATATCTTGCCCCATTCTAAGTAAACTGTTGGACACCTCATCTTAGATACTGACATATTACGCTCCAATCTAAGTAAACTGTTGGACACCTTATCTTAGATACTGACATATTACGCCCCATTCTAAGTAAACTGTTGGACACCTTATCTTAGATACTGACATATTACGCCCCATTCTAAGTAAACTGTTGGACACTTATCTTAGATACTGACATATCAGGCCCTATTCTGTGTGCATTCATTAACTAACTTACCTTGATATATAAAACAAATCAATTTTTTAAGGACATTAAGATTAATGCTTGTATCTATTTACTTTTGATATTAAGTGGTATGACATATTAGCCCCATTCTAAGTAAACTTTTCATTAACAGAAATAATAAGTTGTTCTGTGTGCATTCATTAACTAACTTACCTTGATATATAAAACAAATCAATTTTTTAAGGACATTAAGATTAATGCTTGTATCTATTATTTTGATATTAAGTGGTATGAGTTAGGACTAACATTTTCATTAACAGAAATAAGTAAGTTGTTAAGTTTGAAATATTGATAAATACTATATATATAAACATATGGACAAAAATAAAAGAAAATATCAAACCTTTTCAATGAGACATTTGACCATCTGCATCTGGACACGGTCCAGAAATTCTTCTATTTTGGTGTGGTACTGATGCTACAAGAAAAGACAGGAAGTCAATAATTGGTAATAATTATCCTGTTTGTGACTAGCTGTATGTCATCAGGCCCTGCTGATGTACACAGGATAATGAGTTATTGGTCTATTACTACACAAGATAGATTAATAGTAACTGGTAATAATTATCCTGTTTGTGACTAGCTGTATGTCATCAGGCCCTGCTGATGTACACAGGATAATGAGTTATTGGTCTATTACTACACAAGATAGATTAATAGTAACTGGTAATAATTATCCTGTTTGTGACTAGCTGTATGTCATCAGGCCCTGCTGATGTACACAGGATAATGAGTTATTGGTCTATTACTACACAAGATAGATTAATAGTAACTGGTAATAATTATCCTGTTTGTGACTAGCTGTATGTCATCAGGCCCTGCTGATGTACACAGGATAATGAGTTATTGGTCTATTACTACACAAGATAGATTAATAGTAACTGGTAATAATTATCCTGTTTGTGACTAGCTGTATGTCATCAGGCCCTGCTGATGTACACAGGATAATGAGTTATTGGTCTATTACTACACAAGATAGATTAATAGTAACTGGTAATAATTATCCTGTTTGTGACTAGCTGTATGTCATCAGGCCCTGCTGATGTACACAGGACAATGAGTTATTGGTCTGTTACTACCCAATATAGATTAACTACTGTCCCTTTTACTTCTAAGACATACAATATCAGGCCCTGCTGATGTACACAGGACTTGGTCTAATACTTCACAAGATAGATTAATAGTAACTGATAATAATTATCCTGTTTGTGACTAGCAGTATGTCATCAGGCCCTGCTGATGTACACAGGACAATGAGTTATTGGTCTGTTACTACCCAAAACAGATCAACTATTGTCTTTCTTACTTCTAAGACATACAATATCAGGCCCTGCTGATGTTCACAGTAAACAACTTCTAAGTTAAAGTTAAGATTACAAAAAGCTGACAATTTCTCTCCTAAACCAATCATAATGTTGTTAACTATCCAATGGTAATGCAAATATCAACATCTGAATAAAATAACACTGAAGGGTATCAATGGTCTGCTGATTCCTTTCTTAACAGCCAAGCTCATCCTGAGGAGGGATCTCTCTGTAGTAGATTGAAACTATGCATACTTCATTACACACATTGCATGCTTTCCAAAGCAACTAGTGCCTTGCAAATGGACACAACCATAACAGCATAGAACAATCCCTGCTCTCGGTTTCCTGAGAAACATGAACAGCATGGAGTAAGGATTGAACCATAAACCTCTGGTTTCCAAGTGAGGCTACAAAATCAAAGGCTTGAAAAAATTGAGCTACAGTAATTCCAGTAATATTGAAAGGTTGACTTGCATGTTCATCATCCCAGGGGCTGGACACCAATAGAAATCTACAGTTAATATGTTACCTACCTGATGTTATTCAGGAAGAAATGCTACAGATAAAGACAATTATGAAGATGGAGACAGACAATATTATAATGTTACAGAGCCTATGATAATGGAAATTCTATAATTAACCCACTACACACAACAGTTTACTAGAGAAGTATCACTCTTTGTTATATATTATAGACAAACAAGGAACGATATTGACAGCAGTGGGGTCAGCAGGTCTTCCATCCCTGGTTAACTTTGATTAAAAAGCAGGTGTAATGGGAATAAGCAGGTGTGGGATGACAGGTTTGAAAGTGGTGGTGGGTATACACACTACTGATATATCATACAACATGTAGAGAAATGTTACACTTCTATATATCATGTATTATCTATTGATGTCTTAGTACTCTTGACAACTCATTCCTTATCCCTGTAAACCAGAATAATTTAGCTTTTTTTAAAAGGTCATCTGTTCCTGGCTATGTAGATTTACTAGTGAAATGATTACCATTAAAAGTTTCAATAAAAAAATGGCAGGTTAATATTGTATAAGTACCACATCTGAAATATTCCAAATCACAGCATCCAGACAATCAAGCCATAATAAACTTTGGGTTCATATCTAAAATATTTGAAAATTAACTGATAGGAAAATTGGGTTAACGTTTTAACACCCTTGCAATGAGGATTATATACAGACAGGTATGTAGGGAGGACACCCATAAAAGGTATTTAAGTCTGAAATATGAAAACTAGCAATTTTCTTTATCCTTCCCCTTAATATGCGAGTAACTATTGAATGTTTTTCAGTTCTAGCTTTAAAGTGTTGGCCTACAAAGAAAATACAACTGAAAGAGCAAAATAAATGATTAGAACTTTGCACATGAATGCTGAGGCAGGATTATGGGATGGTCTGCACAAAAGACAGGTTTAAAATAGAAACATGCCCACATCTGGTTACAGAACAACTGGTATGTACAGTAAAACCTTGTTACACTGCCACGTCATCAAGCAGAAATTTGGTATTGATTTTATAACATATTGGGAATCAAAAACAATTATCAGAGCAAAAGAATCCATGGAAAGCGGTGAGCACAGCATGAAACAAGTGGCATTATAATATGATTTTATTGTAAATGGGTTATTAAAGCTATCTTAGTTGCATTAAGAATCGTGAAGACTACATATACAAATGTACAATTATCTAAGCAAGATGGCAGCTGTCTTACAAATTCAGAAACAAAAATAAAACAGATTTGAATCTCATTCTGAGGGGACAGCATTGTTATAAAGTTCTACCCATAAGAAAATGGTAGACTGAAAATCTGGACATTCCAACCTTTCAATCTATAATTATTTTCGCGCAATAAGCCCATGTCTGTAAATAAGTCCATCAATATGTTTTGCAATATCAATAGATATGCCAACAATTGGAAAAGTTTTGCCATCCCCTCCTCCCACTTTCAATGGGCTTTTTGCAGGATAAATATGGTACATTGAGTTATGTAGGCTCCACGATTCTGCACCTAATCTAGCCATTGTACATGTTTTGGTATACACTGCAGGTAACTATGAACACACTTGTCTAGCTGAGGTGATACATGCTAAAATCACTTACCATGTTTTCACCACTATCCAGTGCACAAAGATGTAAGGCCTGTAGAACAAACAGTATTTTCAGGTGACAGAGTAAAAAGTGTTTTTAAAAGTACAGATGATTCAAAGAACACTACTGGCACTAACGACACATGCAAACCTTAATCTCAAATACAAACAATCATAAAAAGGTATAAAAATGTTCAATAAAAGATATCTTGCCAATTCTTCAGTGATAAATTCAAAAATAGATTCATGTGATGTGAAGAGATTAAGTACATGCAGTCCCACACTGGTCAACTCACCCTGTTTTTACAATCAATGATGACATTCATCATAACA
Source organism: Ylistrum balloti (assembly GCF_031769215.1). Classification (NCBI taxonomy): domain Eukaryota; kingdom Metazoa; phylum Mollusca; class Bivalvia; order Pectinida; family Pectinidae; genus Ylistrum; species Ylistrum balloti. The sequence continues at coordinate 137,434 of NW_026782496.1, forward strand.
CACATTTCAGCATACGTAATGTAATCTGTGCCCTTCCCACCTTTCTTCAGCCAAGCTTCGAATGATTTCAGTGTGCTGTTAAAAAAGAGCTGACATTAATACTGACTCCTATATAAAGGTAAATAATCCCAACAATTAAGTTACACATATCTCACCAAATATTTAAAAACCATGAAGTCAGTATCTTAAAACTGTTAAAATTTAGCTTGATTCAGGATTGTAATTCATGTGTATTTTTATTCCAGAAAAAATGAGTTCAGCTTGATCCTACGGGACAAGGTGTGCAGCAAACAGACCTCCTGTCTACCATCATACCTGAGGCCATCTGCTGGTGCTTTGTCTGCCATCATCAATATGTGCCGACGGTCAAGGTGCTTGGTGAACATCACACTTACCATTTAGCTGCAGCCTCTATCATGTCTGCCACCATCAATTTGTGCTTGGTGAATATTCCACTTACCGTTTAGCTGCAGCCTCTATCATGTCTGCCACCATCAATTTGTGCTTGGTGAATATCCCACTTACCGTTTAGCTGCAGCCTCTATCATATCTGCTGCCATCAGCTTGAGTCTGTGGTCAAGGTGTTCGGCAAACACTTCTTCCGGCCAATGTAAGTCCCGTATAAATGACTGGAGAGCATCCAGCTTCCATAGCATGTCTTCAGAGGTAGCACATCCATTTCTATGGCAAATCAATAACAGAGTTATTTTCAAAGCTTAATTTTTTCATAAGGTATGTATATATTTAACAAAAACAATCCCCTTTTCTTCTAGGGGATCCCTTTTTTTCAGAACCTATTGATCTTAAGATAAATTTATTTTAACTCAAGTGTCAACTAAACTATCAGGTATTATCAAATGTTTTAATAAGTTAGCAACAGTCCACCTGTACTTAACCCTGAGAATCCTCTTGAGATTCACCCTGTACTTACCCTAGTGGATTAAATTGTCCTTATACTGTAAGTCCCCCTGTCCTTGCCCCTAAGGGTTTCCCTTGCACTTGTCCCTGATGATTCCACTGTACTTACCCTTCTGGATTCTCCTGAACTTCCCCAAAGGGTCCACCTTGTCCTTGTCCCAAAAGATCCCCCTGTAATTGCCCCAGAAAATCTCCCTTGTACTTGCCCCTGAGATTTCTATTGTACTTACCCCTGAGGGTCCCACTTTTCCCGTTCGAAGCCCTTGTGTATGGATTGTGCTATTGAGGATTCCATGAGATCAACATAGCGTACCACTTGTGGTGCAAAAACATTTCTCAGGTGCAGGTGAAATTTTCCATTGCATAAACTCTCTGTTAAAAATAAATTCAATCAATTAGCAGTGACTTACTGAACACATTCATTAAATTTTTCTGCATTCTATTATAGACTTGTTCCAACAAAAACCAAGATGTCAAAGTTCTGAGATAAAGAAATAAGGTATTTTTACCGTCGTTCCTGAGGTAATCGTTGAGGGACTGAAACAATGGAAAGCTGTCCCATGTATCTGGAGGTTGCATTTCTAGTGCTGCATCCATGTCAACTGCGAACAGGGACCAAAATATCTCGGCATGTTCTACCAGCAGGTCGCTAAACCATGCAAATGCCTAAAAGAGATAATACATGTAACATAAACATGATCAGAAATTCACTTTATGTCTAGCTCTCCAACATTCATTCCTGAAACATAAATTGTTTGATTTAAATCATACAAAAGATATACAAAATATTCAGCATTTTAATTTTCGTGAATCAGAAATTAACTCAATTATTTTCAAAAATCAATCAGAGAAATATCATGATCACAGGAATATGTGAAATACATACAACAAATTACCATAAATTTTAGCCCATGTTACAAATTAAATAATTAATATACATTTTTTTCATGAAGGGATACATAAAGTTAGAAAACTTCACTTTTAAAAATATCTAAAAAAAGGGGAAAAAAAAGACTTTAAGCTTTTAGCACCCAGTACTAGTCAGAAGTTCTGAGAAACCAACCAAGAACAACCACCAAATAAAATGGAATCTTCGTAAAAAAATATTCAATAAAAAAAATCATAGTCTTCACTTAAGATTACTTGAAAATATATGCATCTGTAAGACACAAAAGCCCCTACTTCCTGTAAATTTGAACTTAAACTTCCCCTATTACTTGTAACTGTTACCTTTGAACTCCCTAACACACAAACTTATCAAATTATTGTTGTTGCCAATCTTTGTATAAAATTTACCTAAGTTCATATGTTGCTTGAGTGATGACAGTAATTCAGGATGGGAAGATCACAGATAATGCTATATGTCTATAATAGTGTTTTAATTTGAGATCCATTCACACCAAATTTGGTTTAGACAATGTGTGATCAATTGTAAGAATCATGTTATGACATTTCAGTAGGTTAACCTGTAGAACACTGATGACTGAAACTACACAAAAACTAGTAATCATAAAGCCTTTTAATTTTCACAGATTCTCCAGATAAAAAAAATGAATAAAATAAGAAGATAAAAGCACTGCTTAAAACCATTAAAAGTATTAATTTCATCTCAAATATTCCTTTATTTTCAAAGGACTTTTGTATCAATATAAACAATGCCTCAACACCTGTTCACACTTATGACATTTGTACTTAATATGGTCTGCAACTTTTGAAATTAGAAATAAAATATTGTTTAATCAAAAATGCGAATGTTGGTCAGCTAGATATATATGCTCAGCTACTGGCCTACAATTGAAAGAAACTGCACAGTCAAATTGCAAAGAACACACAGGGTAGCAAACACATCATACCAAATGCAAATTTTGTAAAAATAAATATTAAGTATTTTCATATATCTAAAAAAAATTGAATATACTTAAGGAAAAATAAACAGTGGATGAAAAGAACAGAAGGTTTTCATAAATTGTACAAATGATAATAGCAAATATCGTTCCTTAAACAGAGTTCCCATCATTTACGGTGATTTTGTCCTAACACTAATTTTGGTTTGTGATTGCAATCACAGATCCTTCAATAACAGTATTTGTCACACAACAAAACCAGATCATCAATTGACCAGCCTTGCAGAAATTTATCATATCCCTTCTCTTGATTTGATTGGACAAAATTTAATAAGCTCCTGTCTATCCACTTATGATATTAATGCAAACCTTGCCACAATTTAACAAGCCCTTTCCTGTTTCACTTTTCACAAGCCCTATACAAATCCAGTCACAATTTAACAAGCCTTTTTCTGTTTCCCTTATCACAAGCCCTATATAAGCCTTTTACAATTTCACAAACCCCTTCCTGTTTTACTTATCACAAGCCCTATACAAACCCTGTCACAATTTAACAAGCCTTTTTCTGTTTCCCTTATCACAAGCCCTATATAAGCCTGTCACAATTTCACAAGCCCTACCTGTTTCACTTACCGGTATCACAAAATCTAGCTGCACAACTTGCTCTACCACAATTTCAAAAGCCTCTTCCTTAAATTACTTTTCTATTCCGCCCCCAATATCACAAAAGTATTGGCTGAACCATGATAATAAGCGCCCTATCCTTACACCAAAGTACCTTGCTAATTTAGGATTACACCAAAGTACCTTGCTAATTTAGGATATCACAAACCAATTGACTGAACCATGATAATAAGCGCCCTATCCTTGCACCAAAGTACCTTGCTAATTTAGGATATCACAAACCAATTGGCTGAACCATGATAATAAGCACCCTATCCTTACACCAAAGTACCTTGCTAATTTAGAGCAGTTATTGGAGTTATGAAAGGTCAATCAGAAGTAGTCAAACAAAACCAAAATTTATCAACCAACATCTTTAACAATATATACAAAAACGATCAAAATTATACAGAGATCAAGGTAGATTAAATAACAATACATTACGATTTGACCAAGTCAGATAGATTAACAGTGAAAAATTCAGATTCCCAATAGGAAGAGACCAAGACAGATAAACTAACAATGCAAATTTCAGAATTCCATGGAAGCTATGAAAATGATGATGAAAATTTCAAAATAGCAAAATTCCAATGAACAGATAAACTACATAAGTGCCAATTAAGAAACAAGGTTTTCTATCAACTATCCTTAGCTGTGAACCAAAAGGCATGCACTGCAACCCTGTTGGTGACGGTCACACATGCATGCAATATTCCTATTTTAATTGAATGTTTGTAAGTCTTCAAAACTTCTAAAAGAGAAACTCTATTTTGGTGCCAAATATTTACCATAATAATTAAGACTGTATAAAAGGATACTATAGTATTATACAATAGTGTCTCAATGAGAAATAAAAGCTCAATCTGATAACAGGATTAATGAAAATAGCTGAAAGGAAAATTTGCACAGTGCCAAATTAATGGTAGTGGTGACTATGCCAATCAGTAGTTTACGATCTAGTAACAAGTAAAAGGATTTAAGTGTGCTTAAAAGTGTCATTTTAAATAAACTTTGGATGGAACATCAACAGAAAACATAAGGAGAGCAAATAAACACAGCAAAGACACTGTCTGGTCACCTGTGCAAGTGTGCAGCACCTCCTACTGGCTAGATTTCTGTGTATTTCTGTGTATTTGTGGTATGAATTCAATTGCGATGAGCTCCGAGATGTTCTTTAGTAGTCTAGTAGTTAGATATATTTGTGGTCAGTTGTAATGATTTCGGCAAAGTACAATTTTGTTATATATTCTTGTGGTATTTGTGGTGAGTCAACATGCAGTATTTTACAAAGCACAAAGCTACTTGTGTTTTTTGATATTTGTGATATAGTGACAGTGTGGTGAGTCAACATGCAGTATCTTACAAAGCATTCTTGTGTTTTTATATAGTTGTGGTATTGTGATATTTGTGGTGAGTCAAGGTGCAGTATTTTAAAAGCATACTTGTGTTTTGAATATTTTGGTTTTTGTGATACACTGATAAACTCAGGTATGATAAAATTGATTGTAAACTTAACTTGTCAAAGTTAAAAAAAAATTTCCAACCATGTACAAGGAAGATACCAACATCAGAACTCTCTAAGTATTCAACAGACTAACTTTCACTGAATATAGTGGTGGAATTAGGTATAGGAAATTTTGCAGATTTTGTCTCAACAGCAAATACATGTTATACAACTCCACCTCTGGACAAACTTTAGAAGTAACTCAGGGCAGTATGTAGAGTGTATACTCTTTTTTCAGAATGGAACAATCTGATACAAGTTTGTCAGTCATACCAAATGGACCATATTAGAGAAATATGCTGCAAACAACATGAAGAACAGCTAAAAAGGGGCCATAACTCTGTTTATAATGAGCAAACTGCCTGTATATAGCATTTGTACCTGTAGTAAACATTTGTACATAAGAAGTGGCCCATCAACCTGTAGTGCTCACCTGTTTCTGCAGCTTCCGAGAAGACTTTGCTGTTAGTTTTTACTTATGAACTTTCATCCATATTCCAAACTTATCATCCCTTCTTTTCAGTATTGCACAATTATTAAAAATTACAACCCTTGACGAGATGCTAATTCACAACTTTTTGTTATGATTTAAACACACCTTACTTCAACCTCACAACAACATCAATTTTATACATCAGTATAAACTTGATGGCACTTAAATCCAACATACTACTGGGTCCATATCATGACACTGGTCTTTTTGGTTATTAAGATGTTGTCTCAGGATTTTAACTCATTTGGCTTATGACTAATGAATTAGATCAAAGTAATTTGTCCATAGCCCTTCAGACAACATGTTATTGGCCCATTATAATGATTCTGGAACTCTCAAATCTTGTAAAAAGATTTCCAATTCATTTGATCTCAGTGACCTTGAAAACAAGTCAAGGTCATTCACTCAAGCATTACTACTGGCCCATTAAAAAGACTCCATGCCATCAGGTAATTCAGAAGAAGTCATTTGAAGATTTTAACTTATATGACCAAATGAACTCAAAAATGGGTTAACTTATTTGAACAAATTTGACAGCATTTCCTCCTATCACTGGTTACTGAGAAGAAAAAGAAAAAGTGCTTGAGTGGACTGATAATGATCGATACACTATGGCACAAACCAATAAATTTTTTCATCATCCAAAGCATATCAGCAAAGCCTTCATGTTTTTGTCTGACATATTGAAAAATATCCGTTTTCAAAAAATCACAATAAGGAACAATCTCTTTTCAACGTAGATAAAACAACATTTAAATTAAAAGTACTTATTCTAAAGCTTTATCTTTAAGAGATGATTGACTGTCAAGATTAAATAAAAAAGAGTTATTTTCTTTACTTTCTGTGCATTCTTTTAGGGTTATTTTGTTAAAAGTCTTGAAATTGTATAACATTCTAATGAGAAGGGAGGTAATACAAAAAAAACATATCTTAATGAAAAAAATTACACTTAAAATTCAGAATAGCGAAGGGAGACAATTCAATCAACCAAAACTTCCTGATAGAATAATTAAAAAATACTTGTATTAAAATTTCCAAACATCTAACAACTTTGAAGTGACTGGTGTGCATCGTAACATCTTAAATATCAGTTTAAAAAAAAAAAAAAAAAAACAGATAAAAATGCACAGGTGTTACCAATAGATCTAGGAAGCCGGCGAGAGAAAACAGGATCTAAACCATACAGAGACACACATTGTGATCTTTATGAAAATAAATAAAATAAATCATTTTCTGATTTATTAAGAAAAGAAATATTGATTGTATGTAGTATTTGAAGTGCAGAGTAAAAAATGTGTAATACACACTCAGGAAGTATGGGTATATAACTCACCGCGACAAACTGCTACCAGCAAAGAGGGTAAAAAGCACAAAATATGGTTAATTCATGCATGATCTGACATGAAACATATATGATATTGACGTGGAAACACACTTACGCTCTGTCCGACAAGAGGGGATACAAATGTATATAAAAATCTCTCACACATATGACAAACTTGACTGAACAGTAAGCTGGCATGGTTACAACACAAACTTGATCAACCCTTCAAACTGTGATATTAATGAAAACGCATTTGAAAATTTATTATGATTTTCAAATTGTACCTAAAAAAAATCTGCAACTTCTACTTCAATAGAATCTTAAAAAAAACCTTAAAAGAAATACAGCATGAGAGAAGAGTATATGGTTTTTTCCAATGTATTACATGCAAGCGGCAGACAATTTTATACAGATACCAGTAAGCCAACCATTGAACTGCCTTAAAACAAATACTTTTGTTTATTTCTCACAAAAGTGTGTTTTTGAGACATATGCATGCTAATTAAAAAAAAGATAAACATGGGAAAATACCATACAAGAGTATAAGTCTACCTTAACTTGGCTTTATCAAATATTACGAGTGCTGACCTTAACACAATATGAAGGGTTGACCTACATGTAATGACACCGTAGGAACACTGAAATCCCACACCTTTAATTTCATCCTTTAAATCTTTATTTAATCTTATTATTGAAATCTGTGGTAAAGGATTTCTCATTAATTAAGACTATATTTGGAATCCATTTAATATCTCAATTTCTATATAAAAATTAAAAAATCAACTCCTCAATATGTCAATTAGATTTAAATCAGTGATCATAAAAAGTAAAATTGAAGTCAATAACATTTATACATCAGCACTTTTCCTCCACCCTTATCACCCACCACCAGTACAGTCAATGGTTCAAGTACACCAGTGCTGGAAATTCAGAATCATTAACATTTTCAAATTACAGTTAAACATTCTTGTTAACATTATAAACATTTGTGCAACAGACAGTAATTTCTTCAAAAATGTCCTGAAAAAGATTAGCATTAGTATAATTTTTGAGAATTTTAATAAAAACTGATGCAACTAACTGAAACAGCTGTAATAGACAAGATTCAGTAGAGTCCTAAGTGAGGATCACAGCCGATGAGGCAAGATGTCTTTAATTAGCCTATAGTGGAAATAACTGCAGGTCAGAAACAATGACTTCAGCTCATAGTGTTAGTCACTACAGGCAAGGAACAATGACTTCAGCCCATAGTGGAAATAACTGCAGACGAGAAACACAGACTTTAGCCCAAAGTGGGAATCACTACAGGCAAGGAACAATGACTTCAGCCCATAGTGGAAATACCTGCAGACGAGAAACACAGACTTTAGCCCAAAGTGGGAATCACTAAAGGCAAGGAACAATGTTTTTAGCCCATAGAGGTAGTCCCTGCAGGTGAGGAACAATGACTTCAGCCAATAACAGAAATAACTACAGGCAAGGTTCAAATACTTAAGCCTAAAGAGTTAGTCACTGCAGGTGAGGAACAATGTCTTTCACCAATAGTGTTAGTCATTACAGGCCAGGAATGATGATTTTAGCTCAGAGTTAGTCACTGCAGGTGAAGAACAATGACTAAAGCCGATGATGGAAATTACTACAAGCAAGGACAATGACTTTAGCCCATAGTGGGAATCACTAAAACTATCTTTCATGTTTGTTTTGGTTCTGAAAAGTAACGAAATCTGAAAATGTACACTGACAAGTTGAGCTGGACATGCAGTTAAATGTTAGTTCTGAAGTGTTTCAACACTTCTTTGATCTGCCACTCCAGGTGTGGGTGACTTCTCCTGAATGTTTCAGGTGTTGATAAGTTACCTATGGATGTGTTAATGTTTTACCTACAGCAGACAACAGTTACCTTGTTTTCGCCTACATGACTCCACCTACTGGTAGGTTTCGTCTCACTGACGATAGTCAAAGTTCTGTTGGGTGTTAGAACAGAAGGCTGACAATGGAGTGGTTTGCATTTATGTGATAATCTGTCTTGTCAACAGCTTTGTCAAGCAAAAGGCCAATGACCTGGGAAAACATCTGTGTGTATATAATCAGAAACATTGAGAAGATACACAGGTTTGAATATTTATCCATTGCTGTCAAGTAGCAGGTTTAAAATCTGAAGCACTTGAAGCACTTAGTTTTCAATCATCCTATGAGACATAGGTATCTTGGGTATAAGGTGCAAGGCATCAACTCTATTGTAAGTCCCAACCCTCTGATGTACAAATATTGAATATTTCATTAGAAGACTACTGAAGTACATGGGAACAGAGGATCACATGACCGGCCTCACCTCAGCATGATGCTCCTCGTTCTGCTGAAGGACTTCAATACAGAGCTCAGCCAGGTGTAATACATCATCTAGCCTTTTTTTGGGTGTCACCTCGTCACTGTACGATTCTGTAAAAACACGAGACCTCTATTCACTCATATCTAAAATTCAACTTCTGACAAGAATCAATTGATTTTCTTTTTAAACTCTTGTTAATATTTTTGCTATGTTAAATAAATATGTGTGGCTAAGATACTACTGATTTCTTCCTATGACAAGGCAAAACAAAATTTCACTTATCTTTTACAGTGATCTTCATGTGAAGTAAGCTTGTTAAGTATTTTTTAATCATCAATTTATATTCCAGAAGATATGGATTCACATTAATCAGTATAAAGTCATGCTCATACAAATTTTCTGATGCATCCACATTGCTGCAACTAACAATACCTTCAAAAGAAATAACCAGCTTTTAAATACCTCACTCTATAATTCCTAGTATCTATGTGAATAGAAATCCAGTTACCTTCCATATCTATCTGTCTTATTGAATTAGAGACCAAGTTATCTCCCATATATACATGTCTAATGATATAGAGATAGAGTTGTCTCCCATATATACCTCTAATCAATTATAGTTATCTACCATTTCTATGTGTCTATATAAATACAGATTGGGTTATCTCCCATATCTATATCTTTAAGTGAATAGAAAAAAGAATAATCTCCCGTTACTATATATACATAAAGAGTTATCTCCCATATCTAAATGTCTTTTCCAATATAGACTGGATTTACCTGCCTATTTACAATTTTTCTCTGCTAGACTGCACTCATTGAAACCAAGACAGGCCAGAAGTGTTTTGGTCAAAGTTTTGACCAAAATGATCCTGATGGGTCAGTACAATTTGATTACATTGTAGTGATTGTCAAATAGACATTTTAATTTTTCAGCAAAAATCCCAAAAATCGCCATCTTGGATAGAAATATCTCATGTTAAACATAGATACTAGCCCATCAAAATGACAGGATTGATAACCCTGTCTGGGAGTTATAATTTTCAAAGTAAAGTCAAGAACATTTTTTAGAAAAACCATGGCAGGCAATCCAGTCTAGATTTGATATAGATAGTTGTCTTCCATGTATATTTTGGTTGTCTAAGTAAAAGAGATAGAGTTATCTCCCATATATAATGCCTCATTAAATACAAATAGTTATTTCCCATATCTAGATGTCTTACTAAATACAGATAGAGTTATTTCTCATGTATATATAGCTAATAAGATATAGACAGAGAGTTTTATCTACGTAAATAGAGATACAGTTATTTCCCATTTCTATATATCTAAGTAAAAAGAGATAAATAGTTATCCCTCATATCTATCACCAGGCAGACTCCATACCAACTAAGTCATTAAGATTCTGTTAACATTCAGAGCCTTAATCAACAGTGGCCAATCACAGTGTACCTCTGTCTCTGTAGATACTCTACCAAAATCTATATTGATCTATTGGAGAATGTGGATAGAAAAATGGAACCAAATACATCAAATGGAAAAAGGGATGTTATAGTTAAAATGACACATCAGCTGGAACTGGGGCAGGGGGTCTAATAAAAAGTGACTAATGCATAAATAAATAACACTGTTTAAAATAAAACCAATAATAAAATCAGTAAAACCACGCAGAAAAATAAAACACCAAAATATCAAAGCTCTACAGGCTATAATATCAAAGCATCACTTATTCAACTATATAAAAAGTAAACCAATGGTTTATCTCATAAAGGTATGTTGCACTGATATTCAAAAAGCTTGCCTTCCTGAAGTGGGGAAACTAAATGCCTTCTATTACAAAATTTCATTTGCAAAAGTGATTTCTTAAAAGCTAAATTTGAGTACTTGAAAATATGCCATATACCATCCAAAGAGTGATCATTAAAAAAGAAGCAGGTTTTTAGATTGTGTCTCATTTTTTTTCCAGCTATAAACACTAATCCACATATACAGTCTGAGGTTTTTTTTCTTGTGGAAGTATTAAGTTCGAAGACTTTGTAAAAAGACTGAAAATCATTTTATTCTCTGAAGCATATATATACCTTTCCATTTCAGAAAATAAAATTCTGATTATTTCAGAGAAAATATTGGGGATACTTTTTAAAACAATTACATCAATTAACTGTATAGATTTACATAAGTTAAATGACTGATCAGACCCATCATTTTGCAGGTATGTCTACAAAATTGCAAACCTTAATTTTCTCACAGTATCAACAACACAGTGAAAAGAAATAAAAAAAAATCTAAGAAATCTGACAAATGTCATACTTACCTGATCCTAAAGAGGAAGATATATAAGTAAGTATATTGAGTTAATGAGTTCAGGAAAAAAGGTCACTTAAATTGTCAAATTATGTGGATAATTCATTAACGTAGCATACCATCTGAGGTTTTCCCAGCTGTAACACCTGTTGTACTGTGAATTTTACAAATACAAACTGTGCAAAAACTGATAGAAACATCTTAGAATAGCAAATGTGATTTCCCTGAGATTTGTCTGCTGTGAAACCAATGAGAAGAGGATTTACGTCAGTAGATTTCTTATGTACTCTTCTTCCACCAGTTCACATGTCCATCAATCAATACACCGATAGAATTTAACAATCTTAGTATCAGTAGATTTTCTCATGAATTTTCATTCAGGAAAGTGCCAACAATGTATCTCATAGTTATCTTTGTTTCTGCTTTAAAAGCCACCAGATCTGAACATTTAACACAAATTCTTATGTTTATTTTTCAAAAGTGCTTCAGTAAAATAAAATCATGTTCTGTACAGAAAAGTGCTTCAGTAAAATAAAGTCATGTTCTGTACAGAAAAGTGCTTCAGTAAAATAAAGTCATGTTCTGTACAGAAAAGTGCTTCAGTCAAATAAAGTCAAGTTCTGTACAGAAAAGTGCTTCAGTAAGAGCAATGTGTGAGTGTGTGTGATTTTTGTATACAAATGTATAGTGAAACATTACTACTCTAAGACCTGTATACTGATTGACTATTTTGAACTTCACAAAACTATGGTATCGTAAAACAACTAAATTGTGTCATCAAATAAATTTTTCTAAGTGCAATATAAATGATAAATAAAATATTGTGTAGCCTGTGTCTTCATTTCAGCTGTTAGTGACAAGAGTATGAAGCTATATAATGTCTTCTGTTTCAAAAGATATCTTAGAAATTTCATCACCCCTGGTTTAAAAACAGTTGTCAATGACATGATACAATTTCTGAATAATCATTTCTATGAAATAAAGTTTCCAGAAACAAATGAACAAGCTCAGAGATAAATTACATCATATGTAATAGAAGTGGATGAATCTGATAAATGAGACAGTCCATTTTTGGTCTGTTTATTATATATGGGATATCTGGAAGCTGCAGTCTGAAGCCTTCAGTAAGGAAGGGAAACTGACTCGGCCAACACCAGGACTAAACCTATGAGGTACTAGTTTGGATAAAACACTTTAATGATCCAAACCATTCCTGAACTTAAATATGATTCACAACTTTATTGTTATTGTTACAGCTAACAGAGATTTTTTTTCTAAAACTGCAAAATAAAACATTATTTCTTTTCAAGTTTTGCATCTCTTGTTAAGAATAAAGGATGTGCTTTCTAAATTACTGTATTTTCCAGGTTATAAACTGCACCAGTAATAAAGCACAGAGACAATTTTTAACAATTTTTTCTATTTGATCCACATATTAGCCATACTAGAATATAAGTCACACCCTTTCTTATGATGAGGTAACCTTTATGTTGACCAAAGTTTGTTGATATAACAGACAACAGATGTAAGTTTGTAAATGAGTTATACACTGATAATCCTTTATTTGATTGATGTGCATAAATAGCAATTATCAAACTTGTTTGGCTTGGGTGCCTTCACAGATTATCTACGCACAGATATAGGGCCTGACGTTATGTATGTTTATTTATCAATTTCTTCATCATGGTATTGTTAAATATTAGTGAAGGCCCTTGCATGCTGACATGAAGTTACACAGTGCTATTCCTATTGTAAACAAGCATGGCGGTCATTCTAGAATTTGACCTATAACCTGATGACCTATCGACCCAAGGATGCAACAGGCTATTGTAAACTTCCCCTATGGCTTCCAACTTAATTAGAATCCAAAGCAACCACTAAAGTTCTGATGATATCATTGTGATTCATATTAAAAGGTATGATTAATTATATCGATGAGAATGTTGTTTCTATTTCAATCTTAAGATTATCCTGTATACGATTGCAAATGACAGTTCTAGACGATCTGTTTCAGTCACAAACACGTGACGGATAGGTACTCGTGAAAAACTGGTCTGCTTCATTTCTTTTTTCTTTCTGCCTATCTATTTTTGTCCACATTTAAACTGCGCTGGTATATAAGCTGCACGCCTGATCGTAAAGGAAAAATGTCAGAGCTTGAAATCCATAAAATATGGTAATTAGGTCTGGGGCCCAGTAAATCTTGATATACCATTAAAACAAAATATTTTTATTTGACTTTGATCTCATCATAGTATCTACTTGCAATGATTACCCTGTCTACAGCTATACACTACTGGACATCTGTACAAAAGAAACAAAACCATAGTGCTCTCTATAGATTTACAATAGTGACAGAGAATCACTACATGCAGAAAAATCAAGTGCTAGTGAAAATCTATTGTAAACAAAAAACATTTAATCTTGGAAATTGCTACTGTCGGAAATGTGCTATCACCTTTTCTTCCTGAATAAGCATTAATTTAATGAGCAAAAAAACATGTTTTTAATAGATTCTACAAAAATAAATAGCAATAATATTGTCAATATAGATATATTTTTTAACATACTCTACTGCCAAATAAATATATAATAACATCTTTAATACAGCTCTCAATATAAAACTGGAAATAATTTTAAGATCAGAATTTCAATTTAATGAAATACAACTAAAAAATTAAAGCATCATTTTTTTTCTACATCATTTCAACTTAGTTGCAAAACATATTTACACTGCAGTCATTACAAATTTAAAATACAATATTTTCTCTCAAAAAGCAGTTAAGCAGGCATTGCTAAATTCTCTAATGTTTTATCATGAAGTCCATGTGTTAGTGCAAGGTTTAGACCTGTCCCACACATTATATAATACACAAGCCAGACAATTCCGAATATGAGGTTATATCATTAGAAACAGGGTTCTTTCTCTGTTTTGAATACCAACCTTCGATCTTTGCATATTCCGAAATTCTCGTGTAGTTTACCAGAGCAGCATTTTCGAGACAAAGCTTGATGACATTCCGTACTTCTTCTGGTGGAACGGGTGTCACAATGTCCTTCATCAAAACCTACACAGGGACAAAAAATGGCTACAGACCAATTTATGGAAAATCAACAAGTCTAATGTTGTTACTCAAAGTATCGTTTTGATGACATGAACCAAGTTTTTTTTTTTGCAACAAGATTGGTAGACATACTACAATAGGAATTAAAAAAAAAAAATATCCAATTTGAAGCAAAAAATACAGCATGGCTCCTAATAGGGCATAAAACAATAACAATACCAACTGAAAATTCTGAATTCTGTTTCTATTTTCAGAAATTCTAGAAATATTTCTGGTCCTATTTCTATTTCCAGAAATTCTAGAAATATTTCTGGTACTATTTCTATTTTCAGAAATTCTAGAAATATTTCTGGTCCTATTTCTATTTCCAGAAATTCTAGAAATATTTCTGGTACTATTTCTATTTTCAGAAATTCTAGAAATATTTCTGGTACTAAATGGTGACTCCTGTCAGTTAAGATAAGTGTTTTTTGTTTGCTATTTGTCAGCTGATCTATCACTGCACTTTAAATTGCTACTTCAAATCCTGGTTTAGCATATCTATCAATAGTAATAAATTACCCTCTCTAAAAGTGACAGAGTTGCCTTCAGTGCCCCTTCTGGTCTTCCAAATGGAAAGCAGTACCTACAATGGAAAATTTTTCTATATATAAATATAGCTTAAACATGTTAGCTTCAAGAAGTGATTTATAGAAATTCTTTACACCAAAATCAATTTACAAAGCCTGTATGAATAAGATGCAGACACTCCTCAAGGTGTACAAACTTGACCTCAACCTGAGTAATTCATTTGTCTAAACATTGATCTATTGACTAAATTCTCTATCTCCTCTTCATTGAAACAATTCTAAACAAGCCACTGAGTTACCAGTTCTCTAGTACCTTTTCATTAGAATATATCTAAACACAAAACCCGAGTTATCAAGCTTCCTATTAATTCTAACATGAAATGTTAACATTTCAACATTGAGTAAAATTTAATATCCATTCTAAAAGGAAACTGTTTCCAAAGTATCCATGACTAATCATTCTTTTCTGTACTATAGTGCAAACAAAACTTTAAGGAATCCTGTCAATATGGTTTTTTGTAAGAATCTTGTAATTAAAGAAATGAAAGACCAAAAACAGGTAAAACACTCTAAACTATGGTAGAGTTTGACTTGTTGACACTCTTAACTTTGACAGAGCTTGACTTGTCAACACTCTTAACTATGGTAGAGCTTGACTTGTCAACACTCTTAACTACGGTAGAGCTTGACTTGTCAACACTCTTAACTGCGATAGAGCTTGACTTGTCAACACTCTTAACTTCGATAGAGCTTGACTTGTCAACACCCTTAACTATGTTAGAGCTTGACTCGTTGGGACTTACCTGAAGTGAGTGATCTGATTTTCCAGTAAAATCCTTAGCCTCTCTTTGATCTCATCAAATTTTGACTTTTCTCTTAACAGGACGGTGCCTATTCCATCAGGTCTGAAAGTATAAATGCCACCATATGTATAGGGGTTGACATGTTGTCTGTGTTAGTGAAGGTTTTATGTATGTAAAGCTAGTGGTGTTTCAGTTGTTTTCAAGGTTTTCTATCATGTATTAATCTGACAACATTATTATCATACTATTGTTGAATATGCTCCTGTCACTTTTGTATATGAATGTGAAATGTGGTTAATTAAAACATCAAAGATATCCCAGATGGATTTTGGTGCCCACCATTGTTTGATCTTTATATGCTCTTTGAAAGTTGGATCTTTTCTCTTCTTTTCTTTCCTCTGTTTTGGCTTTTAATGATACATAATTTGAACATTTCTCTAAAGAAATACCTAGGTAACAATAATAATCCTCAAATGCCAAATACAAGATGGTTACCTGTCAGCCATTTTGCTTTTGTGATCAGTCCCAAAATCAGACATGCACAACTAGGGACCAAGGGGAACCTGCATATGTTATTTTAAGGAGATCCATACTGTCCTTTTTCACAAAAAAAGGATGGTCACCTCTCAGTCATATTTTGTTATTTATTTTCTTTCTCTCTGATAAGTCCCAAAATCAAACGGGCACAATGAGGGACACAGATGATCTCATGAGAAAGATTTATCTAGTACTTCTCATGAAATAACGTTAACAAACATTCATTGTTGAATCCGAGATGGCTACCTCATAGCTTTATTTTTTAGAATTTTTTATTTGTTTATATTTTATCTCTCTGATAAGAAGTAGCAATAATTCTTCCCAGTCTGACCACAGACGACGGACCATGGACATAAAACAATTTGATAAAGCAGTGTGACCCTTCCATCCATGAAGACCATTTGATTCTACCATATCTGGGTACCGAGAAGATTTTTGAATTTTTGAGTGAATTTGACCCCCTATTGGCCCATCAGTCCCTTGGGTAGCAGTACACAGTTTCTCGGTGTGGCCATGGGTGATTTTTTTGCTCATTAGATTACCCCATTATAAAGGTTTTAATTAAAAATGGAAAAAAAAAATCCTTGCTAAAATTGGTCCTGTCATGTTAAAGTGGACAATGTGGGGTTTCATTTTTTTCAGGATAATATTTTAGCTTTGTGTTGGAGATTACTAATTGGGCAGTCTCGAATCTGTGTCTACGCACCAAAAACTAGCTTTACAGGAAGTGAAATTTTCATAGTGTTTTCATGTGGTCATGTTATGAAGAATTTCTGAGTTGGAATTTGCTGAAATGTAAGTACTTTGTTACCAAGACAGTGTTGTTGATTGTAAGATAGGTGTTTAGAATTAAATTTCTTCTATAAAGTTGTAGTGTTAGGTTGAAATTAGCAGTATTTTTGCATTTTTAGCATTTTTTCAGTAGGTAACCATGACAATCAAATGTCAGAAATCAGAGGAAATTTTTTTTATTACACAAATTTCATCTCTCTACTGTTAATGCAATTGTTATGTAGTTTATAAATATATATACATGTATTGATGTATTTTTCATAACCAATCTGCTATACGTGTATATCTCAAACATGACAAATTATTTCAGGAAAAATGCAAATTAACTGTTTACTGCTACCTTGGGGTCAGCCAGTATCAATATCTGCATACCGTCATGCTGTCATCCTTTGCTAGTAATTCTAACTAAGTTTGAAATATTTCCAATGGAAATTAAACAAATTATGCTCAATATCGTATTTTTCCTATATAAACTATAGAAAACTTCTATGGAGTCATGAAATTCATAATCTTAATAAAGCACCTTAAGAAGAATATTTTTGAAATTTGAATCAATTTGTCTCCTACTCCTTAACACCACCTCTCAGGCCCTTGAGTGGTGGGGACCATATAAATTAATATTTTGATTCATCTTTGGCCAGGGTGGGTTTCTGAAAATTTTTTTCTGAAATTGGTTCTGAGATTTTAAGAAAAAGTTGACAATGTCAAAACTTTAAGGATAAAGGAAATTACAATAGGTCACCATGAGACTTAGTTTCAGGTGACTGAGAAAGGAAGGAAGGAGATAGGATCTACTTACTTTTTTTTGACGGATGTATGAGGTGCAAATTTATCATCTTTCTTAGACATGCAAAGCACATACTAACCTATTTCCATGGACATGCGAGGCACAGAATGCAAAGCTGTAGTGTATGAGGGTAGGGTCGATCATCACACCCTGCTCTGCCCGCTCCAACAGGTCACTCAGGTAACACAGGTGGCGATGACAGCCACGGACACCATATCTGGCACAGTACTCATCTAGTACAAACACCTGACCAGGACTGAACCAGCCCTATAAGATAAAGGTCAAATCCTTATGAGTAAGGGGGTCATCAATTTTTTATTTTAATATTTATTCAAAACCTTCAGCAACCAGAATAAAAAATTCACATGAAGTATTCTTTAAATAGGAATATATCTGAAAGAAAGGTTTATCCGACAGGGACGTTGAGAGAGGGCAAGAGGGATAAGGAAAGTAAGCAAGTTACATATGTTATAGGTCTTTATTCTAGTAATTTCTTGTCTAATTCAACTACAGAAGCTATTGTAATTATATAGCCATTGGCCCATATCTCTTAATAAGTACATCCATTTCCTGTACAGTTCTGCAGAAATACTACTCTATACAGGAAACCATTGTGGTTTAACTTTGCCCATTTTCACTATTTTGTCAATAAAATAAATATAAAATGATAGTAAATGTTTTAAGTTAAAGCTTAAATATACAGTCAAACCTCGTCACCTTGAAATAGTACAGCCTAAATACCCCCTTTAAGTATTTTAGTAGTCTTGGCCAAATTTCAAATCAAGCATTCAACGTCACTTGAATAGAGTAATTGGATAACTCAAAGTTTTCCTACAGTCCTGTAGACTTTGAGCTAATGAAGTTCAACTGCCTGTTATTATGCTTTGAGGGGGAATGAAACACTGGACAAAGACAAATTTTTTTTTAATGAGGGATGAAAACAACCCTGGAGAAATGTTTCTCTCAAATGTAGTATTATACTGTCAGGTCATAAGCAAAACTGTTCTTTGATTCAGAGTGTATGTATGGGCTTATTACAATATAAAGTAACTGTTCTTTGATTCAGAGTGTATGTATGGGCTTATTACAATATAAAGTAACTGTTCTTTGATTCAGAGTGTATGTTTGGGCTTCTTACAATATAAAGTAGATCAAGCCATTGTAAATATCTTCATGACAAAGTATTTCATTGTTTCAGGGTTAGGTGACAGTGACGAGTGTCAACAGAGGAAGATAAAACATGAGATTTACCAGACAGGTGTAGGCATCATTGAGTCTGTAGTCTAGTGTCAGAACCTGCAGTGTTGTGAACAACTCATGGTGGTCAAAGATACAAGGGTTTGCCTGAACAAACTCATCCAGGCCATGCTTTCTGGCACGATCAGCATCTGTAAGGTCAAAGATACAAGAGTTAGCCAAAACAAACTTGTCAAGGTCATGTATCTGGTACAATTAGCATCTGCAATGGTAAAAAAAAAAAAAACCTAGGGGGTTAGCTTGAACAAACTTGTCCACTCTCCTGTAACAGTCGAAGGTACAAGCCATCTGTTTTTCAGATCAGTCTCAAAATTGAAAATACAAATTTTCAGAAGACTCATTCTGTACATCTAAAGAAGTAATGATATCAATCTTTCACTATCAAAATGTAAGATGGCACAACTAGGGACCACATGGAACCTTTATATGAAATTTGAGAAAGATTTACATAGCACTTCTCAGTAAATAGAGATAACAAAAATTGTTTTAGGATATAGGATTGGCCAAGGGCAAAAGCTGTTAGGAACACACCAGGTAATAGAATCTCATTGATTTAAATCTGATCACCAGAAAATATTTACATATCTGTAACTTTTAGAATAAAAAAAATATCTGCCCACACACTGAAACTCAATGCTTTTTGTGACCAAATTTCTGTAACTTTTTGGCTTCAATGAACTTGTCTTCTATGAAATTTAAAAGGCAATATATGAAGCAATCCTAAGTTCTGAGTATATATGAAAGAATATATCATATGCCAGAATTTTATAACTTTTTTAACAACAAGCTCATGGATTTTATAACTTCCATATACCATAATTTCCGGGATATAAGTCGCACCCCTATATAGGCTGTAGAGCCAATTTTAACTGATTTTTTTCAATTTGATCACCATTTTAGCTGCACCATTCTTACGATGTGGAAATCATTATTTTGACCAAAGTTTTCTGATGTAATAGAAAACAGAAGACAATTTATCAAGATCATTAGTCAAACAATAAAAGTTTGCAATCATTTTAATTATGTACTTTAAACATTATTCTGATCTTCAAAAATACATAAAATACCAAATATTGTACTCATTTGGCTTGGAGCCTTCAAAGATTTTCTATACACAGATGTAGGGCCTGACATTATGTATGGTTTACAATATCTCTATTGGTGTCTGTATTGTTAAATATTAACAAAGGCCGTTGCATGTACACCAAATTCTTGTAGTCCCACAATATCTAGTATTTACACCAGCCTATATATATCTAAAACAGTCATGGTGGTCGTTCTAGAACTTGACCTGTCACCCAATGACCTATAGATCCCAGGGTGCAATAGGCTATTGTAAACTTCCACCATGCCTTCTTGTAACTGCTGATAAGTAACCACAAAAGTCTAGAAGATGTAATTGTGATTTACATCAAAAGGCATGATTCATTAAATCCTTGAGAATATTATTTTTATTGCAATCTTCAAATCATTCTGTATACGATTACAAGTGACTGTTCTACACGATTTGTTTCAGTTACAAACTCATATAAAATGCAGTTCCGTCTCGTACTGGTACTCTAAAATTGTTTTCCACATCCTGCTGATTTACTTTTTCATTCACATATAAACCACACTGGCATAAAAGCTGCCTTACTCAACTCATGAGAAAAAAGTTGCTGCTTATAATCTGGAAAATATGGTAATCATGAAGTAACCTTAGAAAAATAAGCAACCAAATTTCTTCACAAAAGCAAAATAATTGAAAAAGCATTGAAAGATAAATTTAAAGAATTCAAAACCTGATGGAATAATTTTAGATACAGTAATAGATTTACAATCTGAAATCCCCCATTCCCACAGTGTGCAGGATAACTAACCCCCCTGCATACGAGAGATCTGGGTGTTTGAGATCTTGTTCGTCTGTACGACTGGTGGCACAGGTTTGTGCGTCTGTCCAGTGGCCCTGTAAACTGCCTGTACCCACAGTGTCCGTTCATTCTCATCCTCGGCAGCAAATGTCACATTGTCACCCTCCTTGACGGTATTAAAGAAGTATCTTCCACCCTCAACATCTGCCAACAGAAGTTCAGACATAAAGTAAATGGATACTTGGTCACACCCAACAATGGCATCCTGTCTGAAGACTTCAACAAAACATTGCACTACTAACTTGCATATATTTTCTCGTAGGTGAACAGATGACTTACTGAAGACATTTTAGGTATTAATCAGCATGTCATTTTCCTGTACTTTGCCATTTCACATGTCTGACATCTTTTTGTTACTTTGCTAATATGGAGTTGAATTTTTCAAACTAAAAAAAGTTTATTTGCATAGGTATAATTTGAACAGGTTTAATCCTTATTGATATTTTTGAAACTATTGGCAGTTTAACTGTACTGAAAATTGTCTAATGCTATTTCTACACTAATCTGAAATAAATCTGCAAGAGGACTTACTTTCAAAACCAAATCTTTTCAATTTAATTCGATACAATGATAATTACTACCAATAATGAAAACAGTATCTCTCAATATCAACAGCTTTCTAGGATTCATAAGTTCCATTATCTACTGTCAGACTTGGACTTTTACCTTGGAGGGGTTCACAGTAGTCCACAGTAAATCCATCCAGCTGCATCATCTCTGTAGGGTCTGGTTTCTTCTCCCGGTAACTACACATGGCAAATGTATACTGTGACACCTATCAATCAAAATTAAGGTATGACATGTATGCAGCATGTTGTAGCAACACAATGTATCAACCAAGTTGAGATTTATTGAAATAATTAATTTTTTGCAAAACTCATTATTTTTCATTTGAAGTATTTTCAAAAAGCGCAAAAGTTCTATGAGAAATAACAATAACAAATTTCATCTTTAATAATGAAACAGTCAGATTCAGAGTAAACTTTTTACCTGTACAAGAACAAAATATCTTTTCTTCCATTTCTTCCATACAGTCTTTCCCACAGCATAGAGGTATCTAAACAGGTCAACAATAATTTCTATACTCATTAATATCATAAAATAAAAGGTTCAATGGTCCTGTACTGCTCAGGATCATCTGTTGTTATAGTTCTCTTACAAATATATCTTATATGTGGGACTTTCAAATTGAGTTATGACCAACAAGGCCAAATTAACTCCAACACAAAAGGAAAGAAGTTATAAAGGCATAATATTGCTCCTTGTCTCGCATATCCTTACTGAATTATTTATGTGTTATATCTATATGACCAGTAATTCTTTTCCTTCTTTTTTGTAACACAAATTTGACCCATGCGACCTTGAAAGTAGGTCAATGTAGACTACACACTACCAACTTTCAAACAAAACAACATTATTTTCAGTATTTCAGTAATTTCAAATGTTAAGATTAATTTTGCATCCATGATATTGAATGTGGGACAAGGTCATTTATTTGAAAAATCCTTTGAAAGCCCTTCATCCCAGTACAAAAAACTAAATATCCTGACACTCAACCTCTGTTGTCCCTGAGAAGTTCTTTGAAACATTATTGAATTCATTTGATTTGTGACCTTAAAAGTGGTCCATAGTTAACATGCTTCTGAAACAAATATCATGAACCAAGACTGTTGAAAGAAAACCAGATGGCAGATAGAATTTTGGTAAATCAATTTCAACCTTAAAAATTTGCATGTATAGGTTTTCCAACTGAAGCATTTTTCTACCAGTACAATTTAACCGTATGTCTAGCCAACAACTTCTAATCTCATTCTGAAAAGCTACTAGATATCCATAATTCCTTACAAACTGTCTCCATCATTCTAAAACATGTATTGCTTTTGCTCCTTACAGTCTACGGACTGTACTGATAACACCTCTTTTTTTTTTTTTACAATTCCTGACTTACCCACAATGCTTCATGTTTTGTGGTTTGTCCATTCGAACTGCAATTTTGATCTTGAGATCATCAGGGCAGTTCTTGTTTGTCTGCATACGGTACCACTCAGCCATACGTCCACTGTTGGCTGTAGGCCTGATAACAACCTGTGAATCAGAACCAATTATCAGATCATATGTCAGATGGTAATCGTCAAATATTTGAATCTAGGGATATGACAATTGAAACCAAAATGTTGACCTAATGTTTACAGTACAGGTAGATGGATCAGTAAATAATATGTTTTCTTAACACAAAGTAGGATATCACAAGGCATATAATTAATACCTTAGTATGTCAAAAGTTTACCTGTTTAAAAAAATAAACCATGCACGAAATTCGAAGTCTTTGATTGCTTGACAGCAGTACCAATTAAGCTACAGTAGTATTACCCGTAGCTAATGATTGTTATTTCATATTCTTTAACCAAGACTTTGAATATATTTGAAAACTAAAAGTAGACAGTGACACCTAACTTTCATCTTTAATAATGAAAGTTAGACAACTCTTTGTTCACAGGTTAGTACACCTAAAGTGGTAAAATTAACACAAATATTGATTTTCACAGCTGCATGATTATATCACTGAAAACAGTTTCGAGTTAACAGTGACTTGCCAGCATTGCCTATAGATACTTATAACAGGAGTTAAAGTGGTACAATGTATATGCTTCTACACAAGCATGATTTATTTTGAAGTTAAGGGTGCATGCTACCCTAGAAACTTAATACTTATGATTTATATTGAAGTTAAGGGTACATGCTACCCTAGAAACTTAGTAATTGTGATTTGTGTTGAAGTCAAGCAAATATGCTTCCCTTGAAACATAAAACCTGTTATTTGTGTTGAAGTCAAGGGCATTTTCCAACCTAAAACATCACTTCTATTATTTGTACTGAATTGTTGGTATTATCTGTTATGCATTAGTAACACAGTATGGATTTGATAATTCATTTAAGAGCAATGATAATAAATGTTTGAGTAATGGTATATGAATGCAAACTATCTGAGTCAACATCATCCAAAATGGAGACAAAGTATTGAAAACCCTGATAGCAACTAGCAAGACAGGAGCCTGTTTGGGACATTGAAAAATATGTTGATTATAATATGATTATCTTTGGAAACACTTACATGTTTGACTGTTTAGAAATGACAGGTTTCATTCTATTCTCATTTATATTGGATACTGCTACAAAGGATTCACAGCTACTAGTCTACTTTGTATCGGCAAAAGTTGGCGTTGACATATTAGTATGCAGGATGTGGATTGAGACTTATGACTGCAGATTATTATTTTTAAAAATCAGTCTCAGTGGTGCAGTGAAACACGGTTTCTCTTTTGACAATACACATGCCAACATTGCATGCTCCATATGCTTGCAATACAGAGTTGGGACCTCGATTTGTGTCTGCCACCACACATGATGTCACAGCTAGACATGAAAGAAAACCTCACTCAGAGATTGTAATTACCTGGTGTGATCATTAATAGGTAGATAATTACTTGTACCTGTAATTACAAAACCGATCGCTGTTGATTAAGCCTAGTGTGATGAAAAGCGTTTGTGTACATAAGATCTATAAATCTAGGTTAATTGGACAGATGAATGTTCAGAAGATTGTGTCTGATGTCAAAGAAAACCAAGAAATGCACAAATTAGGCAGACTTTTTTTTTTTTCAATTGTATTGAATCTGTAATTAAAAATGACATTTTAATTAAAGCCAAAAATTGAGATGAAAATGAATTTTAAAGAGAATACTTTCAAATTTTGGACTTTTTATATCCTTGGTCTGACATGAAAGCTGAATATTTTGCATCTAATGAGAACTTTGATCTGGAAGAGAGTTTCTGAATTTTTAATTATGTAAGTAGAAACATATTTTCAGCATTGTCAACCCCCAAAACTATCTACACACATTACACATGAGTGCAAATTATTGCGTTGAAATTAAAGGTATATGCCACCATACAAATGTAGTACCTGTGATTTGTGTTGAAGTTAAGGGTTTGTGCTACCTTGAAACCTTTATACAACATTCAATTAATTTTTATTGGAGTATCAAAGATAATTTAAGATATAGAAGAATTTTGATCTTATTTAATTAATCAGAAATATTGATGCATACATATTCAAATATGTTGGGTGTGACAAATTTTGCATATTTATGCACTTTCATGATTTTGCTGAAGTATTACTCTTTTATCCTTAAATACATTATTGTACCTTGCCAAGCTCCTTGTCCTCCAGACTGAGCATGCCTGAGCTTTCTGTGTACAGCTTCACCTTGACGATAGGCAGAGGATGTGTAGTCGTAAAGTCTCCCTGGGTGTCCCAACTAAATGAAAATATAATTGGCCACTTTAAACTTGGTAGTGTACAAATTGATCAATATCTTGTATAAAAAACTCTGGAATAAATGAGTATATTCAATACTGAATACCACAGACTAGTATGATGTGGATTCAAAGGCATATGTACAAAACACAAAGACATCTAATTATTCTGAACACTTGTATACAATGATTTTAAGTCTCAGCTCCTGTGATAACTAAAAAAATAATCAAATTTGTTTTCTTATAAGACAAGAAGCTCAATATGGAGTACGTTAGCTTGGTATGAAGTATACAAGCTAGATATGGAGTTAATTAGCTAGATATGGGGTATTTCAGTTAGATATGGAATTAATTGATAGCTAAGTATGTAGTAAACTGTTAGCCAGACATGGAGTGTGTTATCTTATCTTTTAGTATGTTAACTAGATATGGGGTACATTAGTGAGATACGAGGTATGTCAGTTAGATAAGGGCTATATTAGTTAGATATGGGGTACATTAGTGAGATATGAGGTTTGTCAGTTAGATAAGGGCTATGTTAGCTAGATATGGTGTGGGCAAGCTTGATACGAGGTATTGCAGCTAGATATGGGTAAATTGTTCACTAAATATATAGAATGTTAGCTAGATATGGGTAAATTGTTCACTAAATATATAGAATGTTAGCTAGATATGGGTAAACTGTTCACTAAATATATAGAACTTTAGCTAGATATTGGTAAATTGTTCACAAGATATATAGAACGTTAGCTAGATATTGGTAAATTGTTCACAAGATATATAGAACGTTAGCTAGATATGGGTAAATTGTTCACAAGATATATAGAATGTTAGCGAGATATGGGTAAATTGTTCACAAGATATATAGAAGTTAGCTAGATATGAAGTATATTAGCTAGATTTGGCATATGTTAGCTCAAAATGGAGTAAAATGTTAGTATTATCCCATTATGATCATGAAGACTTGTATCTCGATGAATTGGTTACTACTGATTGTAAAATGACAATTCATTCGCAATCTAATCACTTATATTGCTTTGTTATAAACAGCAAAGTCAAACATGTCTTGGTGACTTTATAACTGAATTAAAAAATCACTGTGGAGAAGCTGGCTCTCACTTTGTTTATGAATCCAATTTTATTTGACCTTGGGTGATCTATCTTTCATTTCATTTCATTTCAAGAATCCAAAACCTATTTCATTTTTACTTTGGTGACATAGCTAACACTAGCTAACACACCAAGCTCTGACCATGGCAACCTCATAAACCTAGGTTTGTAAAGGTCAGCCAGCCAACTTTTGACCTTGTGACCTCTTACCTTGGTTTGGAGACCTCAGCCTGATAAGTGTGCAGTTTCACTCCTCCTTCTAGCTCCATCATACAGTACACTTACCTTGGTTTGGAGACCTCAGCCTGCTAAGTGTGCAGTTTCACTCCTCCTTCTAGCTCCATCATACAGTACACTTACCTTGGTTTGGAGACCTCAGCCTGATCAGTCTGCAGTTTCACTCCTCCTTCTAGCTCCATCATACAGTACACTTACCTTGGTTTGGAGACCTCAGCCTGATCAGTCTGCAGTTTCACTCCTCCTTCTAGCTCCATCATACAGTACACTTACCTTGGCTTGGAGACCTCAGCCTGATCAGTCTGCAGTTTTTCTCCTCCTTCTAGCTCCATCATACAGTACACTTACCTTGGTTTGGAGACCTCAGCCTGATCAGTCTGCAGTTTCACTCCTCCTTCTAGCTTCATCATACAGTACACTTACCTTGGTTTGGAGACCTCAGCCTGATCAGTCTGCAGTTTCACTCCTCCTTCTAGCTCCATCATACAGTACACTTACCTTGGTTTGGAGACCTCAGCCTGATACGTGTGCAGTTTCACTCCTCCTTCTAGCTCCATCATACAGTACACTTACCTTGGCTTGGAGACCTCAGCCTGATACGTGTGCAGTTTCACTCCTCCTTCTAGCTCCATCATACAGTACACTTACCTTGGTTTGGAGACCTCAGCCTGATCAGTCTGCAGTTTCACTCCTCCTTCTAGCTCCATCATACAGTACACTAACCTTGGTTTGGAGACCTCAGCCTGATCAGTCTGCAGTTTTTCTCCTCCTTCTAGCTCCATCA
Source organism: Ylistrum balloti (assembly GCF_031769215.1). Lineage (NCBI taxonomy): Eukaryota > Metazoa > Mollusca > Bivalvia > Pectinida > Pectinidae > Ylistrum > Ylistrum balloti. The sequence continues at coordinate 164,981 of NW_026782496.1, forward strand.
TACAGTACACTTACCTTGGTTTGGAGACCTCAGCCTGATACGTGTGCAGTTTCACTCCTCCTTCTAGCTCCATCATACAGTACACTTACCTTGGTTTGGAGACCTCAGCCTGATCAGTCTGCAGTTTTTCTCCTCCTTCTAGCTCCATCATACAGTACACTTACCTTGGTTTGGAGACCTCAGCCTGATACGTGTGCAGTTTCACTCCTCCTTCTAGTTCCATCATACAGTACACTTACCTTGGTTTGGAGACCTCAGCCTGATCAGTCTGCAGTTTTTCTCCTCCTTCTAGCTCCATCATACAGTACACTTACCTTGGTTTGGAGACCTCAGCCTGATCAGTCTGCAGTTTCACTCCTCCTTCTAGCTCCATCATACAGTATACTTACCTTGGTTTGGAGACCTCAGCCTGATCAGTGTGCAGTTTCACTCCTCCTTCCAGCTCCATCATACAGTACACTTACCTTGATTTGGAGACCTCAGCCTGATCAGTCTGCAGTTTCACTCCTCCTTCTAGCTCCATCATACAGTACACTTACCTTGGTTTGGAGACCTCAGCCTGATCAGTCTGCAGTTTTTCTCCTCCTTCTAGCTCCATCATACAGTACACTTACCTTGGTTTGGAGACCTCAGCCTGATACGTGTGCAGTTTCACTCCTCCTTCTAGCTCCATCATACAGTACACTTACCTTGGTTTGGAGACCTCAGCCTGATCAGTCTGCAGTTTTTCTCCTCCTTCTAGCTCCATCATACAGTACACTTACCTTGGTTTGGAGACCTCAGCCTGATACGTGTGCAGTTTCACTCCTCCTTCTAGCTCCATCATACAGTACACTTACCTTGGTTTGGAGACCTCAGCCTGATCAGTCTGCAGTTTTTCTCCTCCTTCTAGCTCCATCATACAGTACACTTACCTTGGTTTGGAGACCTCAGCCTGATACGTGTGCAGTTTCACTCCTCCTTCTAGTTCCATCATACAGTACACTTACCTTGGTTTGGAGACCTCAGCCTGATCAGTCTGCAGTTTTTCTCCTCCTTCTAGCTCCATCATACAGTACACTTACCTTGGTTTGGAGACCTCAGCCTGATCAGTCTGCAGTTTCACTCCTCCTTCTAGCTCCATCATACAGTATACTTACCTTGGTTTGGAGACCTCAGCCTGATCAGTGTGCAGTTTCACTCCTCCTTCCAGCTCCATCATACAGTACACTTACCTTGATTTGGAGACCTCAGCCTGATCAGTCTGCAGTTTCACTCCTCCTTCTAGCTCCATCATACAGTACACTTACCTTGGTTTGGAGACCTCAGCCTGATCAGTCTGCAGTTTTTCTCCTCCTTCTAGCTCCATCATACAGTACACTTACCTTGGTTTGGAGACCTCAGCCTGATACGTGTGCAGTTTCACTCCTCCTTCTAGCTCCATCATACAGTACACTTACCTTGGTTTGGAGACCTCAGCCTGATCAGTCTGCAGTTTTTCTCCTCCTTCTAGCTCCATCATACAGTACACTTACCTTGGTTTGGAGACCTCAGCCTGATACGTGTGCAGTTTCACTCCTCCTTCTAGTACCATCATACAGTACACTTACCTTGGTTTGGAGGCCTCAGCCTGATCAGTCTGCAGTTTTTCTCCCCCTTCCACCTCCATGGTACAGTAGACAATTTTACTGTTGGCCAGGGAACGTAGACCTTTGACCTCTACAACATGTACCTGTAAAACCAAGGTTACCTTAGACATGCCAGTAAACTAGGGCTTGTTGCACATAATTTTCACAATTTTACTCAGAGTATAGAATATACCAGTTTTTGGACTATTCACAGTTCTCAACAGAAAAGTAATTGCTGATTCAGACAAGTCATTCCAATTATCCACAATTCTGTATGTAAAGGAATATTTCTGAACATCTAATTTTGATTGTTGCATTTTAAATTTTAACAATTGTTCTTTGTTCTCTATGAGGTGTCAACTGAACTAACCGTTCAGTAATTTTCTGATCATGGGAGTTTGATAATTTTAAAGATGTTAATCTGTCTTGTCTTACCTGTCTGTAGCTCACTTTTGGAAGCCCTAATTTTTGTAAGCCAGTCATTAAAGGGTAAATCATATATATATTAGATACATTTTGTCGCTCGCCTCTGAACCATTCTGATTATTTCAATGTCTTCTTTTTTTTTTATAAGGATTCCACACATTTGAAGCATTTTTTAAGTGTAGATGAATTAACATCCAAGTGGACAATGGACAAAAAGTCTATTACCTGTAGGCTATTTGACTTTATTTGGTGGATGTAGACTGAAAAGTTTAAATATTTTTCCATATTGACTCATATGTCTGTTGAAATATTTTCCAAGAAAGTTGAAATATCATTTTCGGACATTTAGTAATCTTCTGTATATTTGGCTTTCATATATGGAGTGAAAGCTTACCTCAAGTGTGAAGGACAGGACCACGTCTAGTTTAGACAGTCCAGGTTCCGTGTCATCTGATATATCCATTTTGGATAGTGAAGAGGGATGTGTCCTGAAAATACAACAAAATAATTAAACTGTCAGTTTTTTTTGATAATTTTCAGAGATTCTGAAAAAATTAAAAACATGTACAAAAGTCCCGAAGGATACATCAAATATACATACATGACATTTCAAAGATTTAGATTAAAATCATCAAAGGTAAATCCGAACAATTTATCAAACATTTTACAATTATCAGATAATAATGAATTTAATATTTCACGAACAAATGCCATTAAAGAAGGAAAAAAAAAAAAAATCATGAATTTTTTTTTTTAAAGGAAATAATTTTAAGATCAAGTGCTGAAATTGGGAAAACATGTTAGTTTTGTTATTTTCACATTTTAGTTCAAGAAATAACTTAAGAGTATTGTTTTAATTTGAGAAGATAATAGACTGTGCTGGGTTTAGTTTTCTACTCTAATATTCTACAGTGGTTTTTTGATTTGAAGCATAGTGACTAAAGGCATTGTTAGGTGGTAAGACCTTTATTTTTATATAGGACTGACGTGCAGACCTAACAATTGAGAAGACTTCCTTTTAGCAAAATTCTTTAATTTATTTAAAACTATCTTTATTATTATATAAAACCATTTGGTTTACTTCGGTCATTCCAAACAATGAAGGTCAATTTGGTCATGTATTACAAAATTCACATATATTATAAAGAGCTCCTTGACAGGCAGTGGCAGCTGCAGCAAAAACATTTCAGCAATAATTTTAAAATGTTTCTACTGCGAAAATTCATTTTCAAACTCAAAGAGATTTACCAAACAATCTAGATCTGAAACTTCAAAAACAATCAGAATTCCATGAGAGGGTAAATGCATTTGAGATAAATGGCTGCTTTTTGAAAATAATGTCATAGTTAATGTATTGCATTAGAACTGACGTGTGATTCATTTCCCCGGTCCGAGATGGTTTTACTGGCACTCAAGACGAGATACTTGTCTGTTTACTGAAGCAACCTCAGTTTCCAAAATATCTTGTATTTTATCTCAAACATGACTGCAATGAAATACACAGCACATTTATGTCAGCTTGGCCCGATATTCAAAAGTTTACGAGAAAACCAGTTATTGATATCCACTAAAATGTTTGAATTTGAAACTGAAACTGCGTTCAACCAGAGAATCATTTCTCTTCTAAAATCCTTTATCTAAATATGGATGTAGACTTGCATGCAGGACTATTTTGGTTTATACGCTTTGGGAATTGTTTTTAATCATAAATTTTTATCGTAATCTTGTTTAAAAAGTATACATAATTTACAAAATGAAAATGTGATTAATCAAACTGAATTAGTTTACCATGAAAGCAAAACCAACATCAAATATAATACCAATACAAATTACAAGCTTCTATGAATCAAACTTTGCTGATTCAAATTCCATAATGTATCAAAGTTTTTGTTAAGTCCCAAATGTTATTCCTATATATCATCACTATCTTATCCCTTAATGACTCAAAGTTCTACAAATTTTTTGATGTATCAAAAGTTATTTCACAGAATGTTAGCTGTGATCATCGACACCTCACAATTTGAACAAAACATTTACCTGTACAGTATTGTATCAGTATTTTCAACCCTCTGGAAAATCTCACACATTGCTACCTGGCCATCAGAATAAGACAGCGAGTGCATAGTCAATTTCACAATGACTTCTGTTTAAAGTTACAGTTTTATTTCATCATTAATGAAAATGTTTTGGTGTAATATTAAAATGCATTTCTTTCATTTAAACTTGTATCTTGGTATTTATTGTTTGTTCAGGTAGAAATATTGTTACATCAACTGTAGAAATGAATATGAAAACCACCAGTGATTAAAAGTCTTGATGTACCAAAATGTTTTTGGTAGTACCTTGAACTTTGAAACATCGGAGTTTGCCTCTATAAGGTCATCGAATCATCAGCGATATGTCTGACCACTTCATGTGACATATATATCTTCATTATGAGATAGTAATCACAGGTAATAATTCTTTAAAATGAATGAGGAGACAAACACTGATACACAAACACATTTAACCTGGGTTAGTGATTTTTCAATTGCATTAGAGACTTGGATGATTCTTAAGGGGAGGTAACTACATCTAACAAACATATTATCCTGATTTAAAACACTTTTATCCTTGAAGATGCATTAATACATTACTAAAGTTTCACGAATATCACTTAAAAACTGAATTTGATGCCAGAATTGCTTGTAATGACATATAATTTCAAAATTCTCAAACTAAATGCTTTTTCTCATTTCTAATACCAGAGGTTCCAGTCAGATGGGACTGACTGGAATATTCACTCCTGCATCATATTTACTACTAATATAAAACAAACATCACCCTCCATGGAATACATATATTGCATTGTTTGCTCTTTATTTCAAAGCGTAGCCAAATCGACTACAGTACATTTAACCTTCTTGTATACTTTTTTTTATAATTTATTTACCATCTCATCTCATATTTCCAACCTTAGTACATAGGATTATAGTCCAGCTGGAAAAGCTGGTTGGTTCTTACAACCTCGTACATTACGTATGTCAGTGTTAGTACTCTCCATACTGGCCATTTGTCTGATTAAGGTAATCATGTAGTCATCAAAACATCACAATCAAATCTTCTAATGGTTGTGTTACTAGAATTTCTATTCCATAGTATTGGTTTGATGACCTAATGCTATAACAATCTAGTACTGATGTGGCTTCAGTGTGGATACGTAATAGAAGCATTAAAATTCCCCTGCTGATCTAAATATGCTCAGATGCAAAGAGTGGGGTCACTCTTCTCATTGATATTGGTTTAATGCTCTGCAGGTCATATATCAGGCATTTAATATCGAATCCTGGTCATTGGATCAGGTGAGGCCAGTTTGCATTATAATTTGGGGTGAATTTAAAATGTTGTGCCAGAAAATTAGTTCATTATCTTCAATCAAAAGGGATAAAAGTTTCATTATCTTCGATCAAAAGGGATAAATGTAAGTCGGAATTAAGACTGAATTGGCTTTGAGAAAGATTGGTTTGGGGAATTAAGTCTCACTGCATTTTTAAAGAACTTTGTTTTCTGATCATCATTCTCAAAATTCATAAAGCAAAATATCTATATAATGCTGTGCCAAGGACGGTAACAAATATCTTCCTATTAAAGAATACCTAGGTCTTATCAATACCAGATAGAATAGCCCAAACAATAACACAAGGAACACATAATGTGGTTTAAGTGATTCGATTCTTCCACAATTGATTCAGCTACAAGACAGAAAGCGTATTTAAGAAACATCTCTGGAAGTTTAAATCACATTGCACAGTGTGCTGAAACAGAAGAACCTGCCTGATAATTGCGTTACTGCTGACTGTGGAAAACAACACACCATCTGATCTATTTCCAGCCGATGGTTGTCCATTTAGAATCTCGCTCCTGACATCAGAGTAATGTGTTTGTGTATTTACCTCTCCATCCGATCTGCCATTTGTGTATGACATTTATTGCTCCTTATTCAGTGCTTGGAAGCAGGTAGACAGGCAACATGCAAAAAATGCTGTGCTGGGACACAACACTATAAAAGGCTATTATTGCATAGATGAGTTAGACAACGTAAACTAGTTTTGTTCTTGTATTGCCTACAAAGCTAATTAGTCAGGAAATCATTAACTAATAATGCTGAGGTTCCAATCAAGTGATTAGAAAATAACTGGCTGCCAAATGGCCACATGAGTTTAGGAGAACCATGATATGTCGTCCCTTGTAGATTCACACGGAGGACCACAAATCATTACTATTGAAAGATATCATTATATTGTATGAAGTTTAAGTATAATTTGATAAACTGGTCATACATATCACACCAGTGTTATAAAATTTATGAATTCAACATCCTCAGGTAAGTGGGTTGCCTTTTCTGTCGATCAGAATCACAAAGTTTAGGTGCAGGTGTGTTAAACTTTAAAAATCAGTTTACTGGTAACATACCATGTATACTTTATATATCAATGAATATTCACATTAATTTCTAAGCAAGGTGGAGACTAAATTATCTGTACTTCCTCAGAGATATCATGAACACAAAGTAATTTCATCTCGGTAGACATTTTGGAAGCGTTCTGATAGCAACACTTCAATTTTATTCTTTAATCCCATTTCAATTTTTTTTTGTTTTTTTTTGTGCTTTACATCTTATCAACAGCCGAGGTCATTTGTGGATGTGCCAGGTTTGAGTGGTGGAGGAAAGTCTGAGTTCCTGGAGAAAAACCACCGACTTGCAGCCAGTACCTTTCAACTGCCCAGCGTAGGTCTCAAACCCATGATCCAGAGGTGGAGGACTTGTGATAAAGTGTCACACATCTTAACCACTTGGCCCTCACAGCCCAACTCTCAGTCAACTGACAAGCTATTAAAAAGCTGCTCTCTTTCAACAATTTAGATGCAATTAAACTTCAATATGAAGTTTGTTAGATAAAAGAGTTTGTTAACCAGGTACATGATTGTATTAATACTAGCAGGAATAATGTGTTATTGATTTTGTAAAGTAAACTACAAATGAATGTCGACTACAAAGCTATTTAACTCTCATATCTAATTAGGTCTCTTCATTAAATGGCATTCAATTACGTTACTCAGGAAACAATCACCACCATCTGACTCATTTTCATGTGAATTTGAGTAAATGTGATGATATAGTCATGTAATGATACTAGAGATTGCCCTGTTGTGTCTGTCCTTGTTTAATACAATAATTGGGGAACTGTGCATTAGCCATGGTCTTCCACATTTTTCGATACTGAAACATTTACCAACAACTGAAATTGACACAATATATCTCTGTTATTATGAAATTGTTAGCGATCATTACTGCCAACATGTGTTCAGGAAATTTGAATCCCATTGAAAAACTTTTTTTTTTTTTTTTTTTATTAAATTGGATAGCATAAGAAATAAGTAAAGATATGTATTAAACTGCTTTCATTTGGCATTCACTGGCATTCATTTGATTATGCTTGCCAACTAGAGAAAGGCAACTTAATGGAATGAGCCTTTGTCCAGTTGGCATTTATAGGCTCATGGATGCCAACTGCAAGCAGTTCAATGCTTAAGTACATGTTGCATTGTTAAAGACATTATTTTTATAGTTGCAACTACAGAAAAATGGGAACCATGTGCAGGAAGATAGATACCATTGAAATAAACGGTAACCAATTAATAGAACAATTTTAATTTAGAAGCTATAGCTAGATAGGAGTTTTCAGAACAATATTGGTGCCCACCATTGTCTGGTCTTTATTTGTTCTTTGAAAGTTGGATTCTCCCACCGTCTTTTCTATTCTTTCTTCTGTTCTTGATCTTAATCATAAGAAATTTGAAAATTTCATAAGAAATAGCTATCATTATCTTTAATACTCAAATCCAAGATGGTTTCTGGTCAGCCATTTTACTTTTCTTGATCGCTCCCAAAATTATACAGACACAACTATGGGCCTAAGGGAATGTATATATATTATCTGAGCATGATCCATCCAGTGTTTCTCATAAAATAGCAATAACAAACTTTCAATGTCATAATCCAAGATGGCCATCTGTCAGCCATTTTGCTTTCTGATCAGTCCTAAAATCAAAATAGCAAAACTAGTGACAAAGGGGAATCTACATATGAAATTTGAGAAAGATTAATCCAGTTATTCAGTCTTTACACAGAATTTGTGTAAACACTGATGTTTTGTTTACAAGTACCTTGTAAATATTCACAAAATTATGAGAAGAAAAAAACCAGGACAGGATGCATTGGGATTGACAAACATTGCTAAATGGGGGTTATAATGACCATACAAGATTCACTTCAGTCAAGTACAATCTAATTCTTCCTATGCAATGGGGAATAACACGTCTGTTGAAACTGAAAGTTTTATGTGACAAACAAGTGAAAGAATTTACTTTTTGACAAATTAAAACCATAACATTCTTATTCTTTTTTAAAAATACATGCTGCATGTTCTCAATCTAATGTTATTATTGGGATAAATTTAGAAACAGTAAAAGACAGGATTTTAGTGACATTTAGTTCGTACAATTATGATGTCTGGTATTTGTGACGAGGGCGAATGTCTCCAGCAGCATTGAATGTAGGAGGATACATGGCTGAATATCCCTGAGGAATTAATAGTCCTACATATATGGAAAACTACCAGGCCACATATAAACATTCACCAATTTAAACATCAATACAAATTTCATTTTGTTGTTTTCACATTTACCACACAAGAAATGAGAAACAGAATATGTATGATCAGGAAGTAGTAAGAAATCTGTAGAAGCATTGCATGTAAAATTGGATTTTTTCTCTTGTTACCGAGCAAAATTAGAATAATTGAGAAGATATATTGAAAAATATTGAAGTGATGGCTTCATATATTTTTTAAAACTTTGAAATGTTTCGTTCCAAATCACCAATTACATTTATCACATCTGGCAGTCAAGGGATAAATTTCATTTGAATAGTTTCAATATCATTCAACTTTAGCCGAGGTTAAACCTGGTACATGATTTAATTGGGAGGTATCACAGAAACACTCAGCATAAATAAGCTGTTACAAATATTTAGCCAAACAGGAACAGAAATATTGATTTCACATTCTATACCTGTTTTGAATATCAGAGATATGGACTAGACAATACAGTAGAACTATAAACCAACTGTCTTTCATGTGTGATTTACTTTAACAAACAATAAAGACAATTTAACAGTAGTTAAATGCTGCAAAATTTTATTAAATAAGATTTATAATATAGCATAGTAGTCTGATTTACTAAATCAATTGTGGCAAACTTATTGTGATATAAAACTTGAAAAAGTTAATTATCGTCACAGTGTCCGGTGAAACAAATCTTTAGAGGGTGAAAGGTTAAGAACACTTTTAGTATCAATCAAGCTTTCTTTTAGAAGCTAACTTTTCCACAGCATTAAGATAGAAGAAAATGTTTAAACTGTTCAATAGGTTAACAATGAACTCATCATGGTTTAAAATATCAAACAGTAGTGTGGATTTCTTTGACAAACTTGAATTACTAGTGATATTTTGACAAACACTAGGTGACTCAAAATGAAAACAGGTGGGGATTATTTCATTTTTTATCAAATAAAAGAATGTCTGAGCATTTGAATGCTTTAAGGATTTTCCCCAAGGAGCTAAGGTCTGTCCTAGTTTACCTTAAAAGGTTGGGAACAGTCCTTATCTTCTTGCCCTAAAATACACACATTATTGCTGTAACACTATACACAATTAGTGTTCACACACTCAATCATAGTGTGAAATGAGGATATCCAGTTTAAGGTAAATTTTAGAAAAACACAAAGAAATCTATACATTCCATGCAGTACTTTAGAAGTTAGTGCAACAACACTGTCACAGCTATTAAAAACATCACATCTTAAATCCTGATAGTAATGACAATGATATATCAAGTGATACCATCTTTAATTGTTGAAGACTTCAATTAAGATATCCTTTCAGTGATCATTGACTGCAATGACAACAAAGCAATTGCACTGACCTTTACTGTATTTAGATGGAAAAGATGGACAATTTGATGGACTTTTTCAATACTAAGTAAAGATTGTTTATTTATTGTTGCTTTACATCCTGTTGTCATTTAAGGACGTTCCAAGTTTGGGTGGTGGAGGAAAGCTGGAGTTCTTGGAGTAAAACCCTTCACCTGCTGCCAGTACCTGACAACTGCCCATATAGACCCTGAACTCGCGACCCAGAGGTGGAGGGCGAGTGAAAAAGACAGTCAGATGCCTTAATCAGTTGGCTACCAAGGCCCTGATACTCAGTAAAGTATGTATTGCAATAATAAGTAAATTAAAGTTAGCATTGCAGTATGTACTACTGATTACAGAATGCAAACTTGTATGGGAGTTCTAGTCTATTTATCTGGCTGTCAAAGAACGTTCTTGTACATCTCCGGTTTCACAAACTTTGTATACACCATAATGCAGTCCATCTGTGGCTTGGCTGCAGTGTGCGTCATGTTAGGGTGATGACTTAATATTGCATGGCACCCTGGAATTTCATCTTCCAGTTTATTTTTTTTAAAAGCACACTCTGTTCTCATCTGTATTTTGACATTTTAACATTGAAGGCTGAGAGACGCAATGGTTTCTAATCTTCATTTTAAAAAAGCCTTTAGTGCATAAAACTGCATGCGATATTGTGTGTGAGCTTTTAACTTCCTCAGAAACCCAATACAGACAACTAACACTTTAACTGCACTTGTCATGACTCTGAGCCAACAATTTCATTTTTAAAAGAAAAAGACATTGATAACATTTGTCTAGCATGCAAGTTTTATATCTTAAAATAAACATCATACTTTCACATCAAGATAGAAAATCATCTTTCTTCTTCTCAAAGATTAAAAAAATAAAAGGGAAAACATTTCAAACATTATTTCATATCTTCATTATCCTTAATCATGACTTTATAAAATAAATTGAAATTTAATAATACTAAAACCTTCAATAAAACTCATATGTAAACCAATTCATGCATTTCATCAACCAACCAACACCTAACAAAATAGTAATACATATATTGGACATTTACCGTGACCAGAATATGAACCCTGACCTTCGAACTTCATAGATAATAGCCATGAAAATATTGAATACTCAGTGATGTCCCGTGCATGCATATGCGTTCAGAAATTGCAAAATCTGCGAAAAAAAGGTTAATTCTGTTTGGTAAAATTTTAGTTTCACTGACGACTCACCTTCAGTATAACATTATGTGCTTGATTAAAAATTCCACAAATTTCAATTTTGATAAGTGTCTTTTATTTCATTAAGATTTGATCTAAATATGATTTATTCTAATTAGGAAGAAAAGAGTGTGTATTGATGCTGTTGATATTTGTAACATTAAAGTTAAATTTCTACGACTATCATCTAAAAACTGATACATGTAATTATGCACACCCTTCTCATCTTCTGCATTTATTTATCATTGTAGTATACATATTAATGTTTATAACTGTTGAATCATGAATGCTTGATAAAAGCTTCAGCATCTATATGTCAAATCTTTTATAGATATGGCTAAAATATCTTAAATATATTGTCAGAGTTGTAAAATTAATTCTTTGGTGATTCTGAATTGTTTGATCAGTCTTCATCTCTGAATTTTTTTAACAAAGTACAGGAAAGGAATTCCAGCAGACAGAAGAGTTCTAAAAACATGAACAGTTTTATCAACATTTTAAAATAACTGAAGCAATGACATTAATCAGCTGATTTTATCTAATTTGTTATTTCTAACTTTAACAGAAACAAGTGCAGATTTCCTAAATATACTCTCGAGATATATCAAATACTTTTTTCATGTTTGACCTTTCTGCATGCACTTATTGAAATATTGACTTTCTACTCCTAGTTTTGAGTTCAAAATTAAAAAAATTAACCAAATATCTATCCTCTTCGAAACAACTTAAGAAAAAAAAACTTGCCAGTACAGATAGCCTTTAAGAGAAAACACATTTTTCAATGGTTATATAAAAACATAACAAAAATATTCATAATAATTTTGGCAATCATAATCTTCAAAACAAGAATCTGAAGTAATAACAATAGCCATAGATATTCATTGTATTTATTCCATTTATATAAGTTGTCTGGTTGTTTGAGATGTGAAGAGTGAACTTGCAGATTAGATGTATAGTGTTGAAGTGAACTGAACACCAAGGATAGATCCATATATTACAACTACACACAGAATTAGAATTTTCCACAAAATATGGCAGGAACATGGACAACCCAACTGAAAAACACTCTCAAACAAGCCCCTTCCGTTAAGAAGCAATGTATGAAGTTTGAGTCTAATTGTCCAAAGAAAACTCAAGTAATCCCACAAACTCTTTTTACAGCTACAATGAAATTGACCTTTGAACTTTTGACCTGAACAGAAATCAAAGCAACTATCTCTGGTAAGCTAAATTTATGGGAAAAAATTATATTTATAGTAAGTGGCCTTGACCTTTGACATTCAAACCTGAAAAGCAATCTCAAGCAAGCTCCTTAGGTAAGGAAGCAATACATGAAGAGTAATTGTCCAAAGAAAAGAAAACTTATCGCATGAAAACCAATCTCCTGTAGATGGTAACACTATCCTGGACTTTTGACCTTCAAACCTCAAAAGCCATCCCAAGCAAGCACTTTTGGTAAGGAAGCACTGTATGATGTTTGAGGTTGATTGGCATACATTAACTGTAGTTATTGCGAAAAATCTAGTTTTCTATTTCAGTAACAGTGACCTTGACCTTTGACCTTCAGACTTGAAAAGCATTCCCAAGCAAGCACTGTTGGTAAAAAAGTACAGTATGAAGTTTCCGGTTAATTGGCCAAAGCATACTCAAGTCATCAAGACAAAAACAATTTCCTATTTATAGTAACAATGACCTTGACCTTTGACCTTCAGACCTCAAAAGCGATCTCAAGCAAGCACTTCTGGTAAGGAAAAACTGAATGAAGTTTGACGTTGATTGGTAAAAGTGAACTAAATAATTGCGAAAAAAACCTTTGTGCAGACAAAGATGATGCCGACATAGTAATACCTCTATGTGGTGCCTTTGGCAGGCGACACAATAACTGAATTTTTTTTAGCTCAACATCATAATATGAAACCTCTCAGCTCAGTTTTGTCACAAATTAAAAGCTTTTTTGTTTTTTTATTTTCCTAGAAGAAAACTTTTATATACATAGTCAAGTGAGACTTTGTCATTATTTTTTCTCTTCTTTTTACTGGTACAAGTTTTGAAATATCATTAATGGTGCCTTAATGATTCCAAACTCCCTAAAACAGTTTGGTAGGTATCCCATCATTTATTGTACACATTCATACGAGAGTTTTCTCTTCTATTTCAGCTATGATTTTTAAGATATTATATCTCTTAATGATTCAAAATGCAATCTTCCAAGAAGTGCTTTCTAAATTTCTCTTGATATTAATAAAGATTTACAGAAAGGTGTCACAGGATGACATTTTATATATTTTTCTGATCTATACTTGGCATTTAAGTAAAGTTTAAGGAAAAAATGTTATAGTATTTCTGATCTACCATTTACAAATAGATAAAAGAAATTCTCGAGTAATAAATTGATAAAAGTGCCTGAAGAATTGTGCACTATGATATTCTACATGTATAAATACTTCACAGACTCTAATGCCATACTGGAGACCATACTGAGGCTCCAGCTAAGCTAGAGGCAGAACAACAGGTCATAGGTCAATATCCATCAGTGCTGCCCCCTAGCTCGGATACAGAGAGGACTCAGAGAGGAGCGTGCAGACACATCAATTGCTTACTTACAATAGTTTACCATAGATAGAAGGACAACACATAAGATCTAACAGCAAGGACGTACGTCTATATCTGAAATCAACAAGTCACTGTCGTAACAATTATAAATTCCGACTTGGGCTTACGCTTTTATCTAAAAACAAGTCAATGGCGAAACAATTATCAATTCTGACCTGTACATCAATATCTGAAATCAACGAGTCACTGTTGTAACAACTATAATCTGAATTATTATCATACACAAGTCCCTGTGAAAAACATTTATCAATAATATGTGTTGATAATCTCAGAAAGTAAGTCTACAATATTCCTTAATCATTGTTGGCCAAAGTCACTCTAGTATGATGTTTTATTAATATTACATTTTCAAATTGTTACCACTAAAATATACTTTTCACTAATCATTAATCAATCAGTCACGTTCTTTAAAAAGAATGATAACTGGTTGGAAAAGTCTGCTCTCATAAAAAACAACAGTTTATCTTACACTGATGATATATATATTTGTAAAAGATGTGCAAAAATCATCTTGGAATCTATTCAAAGTTACACATTATCCAGTCATATCACAGAAAGAAAAATTTCCATCCAGTGACTGAAGTATCAATACCCATCCTGAAAACAACATAAACTTTGCCCTGGAATGTTATGAAGAAAGACGTCTCATCAGTTCCTTTAGGCCATGTTTTAGTATTGTATTAACAGGGTTGTGATTACAGCAGCAGAACAGAGTTCTATCATAATGACCAATGTATCATCAGATATTACTTGGCAAAGCTTACCAATCAGAAAGACGCTTGCTAGACAACACAATGGGCCCAATAGACCTGTAATCAATCACCTGTTTTTTCAATGAGATTGGCAGGTCTGTAACCAACCTGTGACCTTAAATAGGGTCAAGATCAAATCTGCATGAACTTCATATCAGGCAAGGTCAGATACTATCAATTGAACATTGTGATTATATCTCATTTCATTTCTTTCCACAAATGAACTCTGCCAAATACCATGCTTCTGCACCTTTTGTTAGACAGAAGAAGCTCTTTTAAAGCTTTAACAAATCTGAATCCCGTGACCTTTAATAGGGACAAGGTAATTTCTTTTCGCAAACTTTGTCTGGCTTTATTCCAGGCATCCTTCAGCAAAATACCATGACAATTGGTCTGCTGTTTATTGAAAAGAAGTCATTTAAAAGGAAAAATTGATGCCGTACCGACGACGTATGACACACCCTGGCATAAGCTCACTTAGCCTTTTGGGCCAGGTGAGTAAAAAAAAAACTAACTCTTACAGGATTGAAAATCTTAATTATTCAAAGAAAGGTCACATTGAACAGACGCTGCACATATCTGAATCATACAGTAACAGTATAGGAGCTCAGAATAACTGAACTGCATTAGAAATAGATTGCAATGGTACATTCCTGTAAAACTTTTATTTTTTTGTCTCTTTCATTTTATCTCATTCAAAACTCTCTAATTTTAAAATCTTTGTTCTCATGTTAAATCATTTGCTTGGACAATAATGTGCTTAGAATGCTGATAACAACACAGAGTTACTACAACCAACACCACAACACAGCAATGAGATTTAATGTAAGGGGCAGGAACCACATGGACAGATTGTTTTTACTCATAAATTTCACTATGTAGTTAAATGTGCGAGTCAAGCTAGCTAGCTATCTGTATAGCCTCTTACGACAAGCATGACTTTACCTGTTGTAGCGTTTAAGCTTCTGTAGGCGGGAGTCAGTGCTGCCCTTGCTGACTGGCAGGCTCTCTAGATTGGCCATGAGCAGATTGATGGCAGACTTCAGCTCGTCAACGTACATACTCTCCATCTCCTTCACCACAAACTTTGGGTGCTTCCTCAACTGTAGGCAAAAAATGGGAAAATAATGGGTCCTGTTTGAAGTTTCACCAGTGGATCTCTAGTCTGCGTGTCTATCACAATGACTTTCTAACAGTTCTTTCATACTGTAATAATGTTGCTATACATCCTGTCTTTGTCTTTTCAACATTAAGCAGTCTGTCAAAACATTTTCATTTGCAAATCTTATACATGATCATTTCATTATACTTGATACAGCACTGCACGAGGATAAATCAAAAGGCTCAATGGGCTTGCATCGTCCATCTGGTATTCTATGTTCATCAAAACTATAATCAGTGTTTATCACAAATACGTTAACACATTAGCATTCAAAGTAGGCATATACAATCAATTTAAACCAATTTCCACAACAAATAGCTTATAACATTCAACTCTAAACAGTGACACTTAGGACTTGGATTATAGGTGAATGCAACCTGTTTTTTTTCTGGAAATCTGTTATGGTTTACCATAGTCTTTTACAGATTTCAACAAATTTGATACCTGTGACTTTCAATATGGTACAAAGTCATTTCTTTTCCGAAACTTTGTTGGGCTTCATCCTAGTAACCTATACACCAAATACCACACTTCTGTGCATTTTGATTGGTCAGATTAAGTTGTTTTAAAGTTTTATCAAATTTGACCTCTGTGACCTTGAATAAGGGTCAAAGTATTTCTTTTCACAAACATTATCAGAATTTACCCTAGGAACCTGTTGGCCAAATACCACGCTTCTGCATGCTATCATCAGTCAGAAAATGTTGTTTCAATTTTTCAACAAATCCAACCCCTGTGGTCTTGAATATGGGTCAAGGTCATTTCTTTTCGCAAACTTTGTTATGACAGCTAGATGACAGCTGAGCTAAAAAAAAACCTTCATGCTAGGTGTAATCTGGTTAAAAATTGCCACTCTAAGTTGGGATATTGTTGTCAATTAGAATCTTTATTAATAAGGTGTTAATGTAAATTGCATTGTAAAATGTTTCATCTCAAAATCTTCCTATATCATCTCTGTGGCTGGTACACCAAGTGGGTGTTATGTAATATTCAAAAGTAGAATTGGCACCAATATCAATGTCAGGAAGCATGAAGGTTTCTTTTCTCATTGATATCAGATAAGATTTTACGAACATTACCATGAAGCCGATGACAAAAGCATACCCAGTATACCATACAAATACCCTTCATGTCAGGATTCAAAACTGAATGTTCCCCAAAATGTTCGCATGTAATGTACACTTTCTATCTGTTTGTCTATCAATCGTCCCCTTATGTAATATTAACATCAGACAGTAAGGAAACTAAAAGCTGTTCTGTCGTCTGTGAAGAGATTCTCATAGCCTACAATCTGAGGAGGTCTGTCTAGGATATGACGACAATGATGTGTAGCAGGGGGAATAACTCTGCTTCGTAGACATGTAATTACATAGATGTCTAGACGGAAACCAAGATTTTTGTCAGTATTAAGGCATCACATGACAAGAGTTTAAACACTAGTACATGGTTCTGATCATATCACCCCGTTTGACATTTGATCTCCTAGACTATAAAACACATGCAAAATGTTTTCATAGTCGAAGTAATATCATACAGATTTGTTTTATGCCCAACACGATCCTACGGTGTCAGCCATGGTCAAGTCTTTTCCACTGTTCTAGAGGTACACTGATATCTGTAAGGAACTGCTTCATGTACTATAATGTCCTACAGCCTATGAAAAGGAGTTTATTCTGAATGGTTCTTGTATCAAGTAGCAAATTGACTAAAAACTAATATATATGTATTAATATTTTTGAATTATTCAGAAATACAAATGAAATAATAGTAATAAAAATCATGAAAAAAGTTACACCTATGTAAAGCGATACAACTCTGCAGTATATTTATAGATTGTCACACAGATAATAGCCATCTGTCTCCATATCACCTGAGCCATCTGTGACCACCAGCCTGTTGTGGGCGATGGTGAGCAATCATGCATGAACAGTGGTCAATTTTCTCCCTCACTCTTGTATGAATTCAATTTATTAAACAGAATGTTGGTATTCACACCTTTTCAATCCCACAGAGTTGAACAAATAAGAATTATTTTTTTCCACATAATTAACATACCGTCTCATTTTTGTTATGAATTCTTATATCAATAAGCACTCCCTATTGCATGACAAGCCTCTAACTGTTGTGTATTTAAACCAATATTTTGTATTACAGTGTAAAACACAATTGTGACATGAATATCGTCACTCATTTACATTATATCAATAGTGTAAAGCATATTGGAATCAAACTTTCACTGTACAGGATTTTGCTGTTTATCATTTCCCTTTGAGATCATGTAGTAATTAACATGTCACTTGTTTGTGAAAACGATATCCACATATAACATATATACTTCACTGACAAAACTCTTGGGTGCATTTCACAAAAATATCTATATTATACCTTCAAAATATTAGTTACCGTTCTACCACTTAATTAATATTATAACATTAATTATTCACAGACCTATTTATTCCTTTATTGATTTTTTCAATGATATACACTGTCCTACAATAATGTCAAATGCCGGTCATCATGTGGATGATCTACACTTAAAAGTAATTTTGTCAAGAAGATTACCCGTTGAAAGTTTTGACAAATTTGGAAACAGAATTAATAAAACTTAATGAAACTTGAGGTTTTTTAATGTAAAACCAATTTTCATGATGTAATACTTACCATAACTTTAGTATGCAAATACAGTACCTACACCCATCTTTGTATCCCAACAACAAAAGATTCAAAAGAAAAACAATCCCGCCCTCCCTACGATCCATGAGCCATCACGACAGGAACGCAGAGTGATCTCCCTTCCTCTAATAACCTTTATGGCATAAACCCCACAGAGGGGCAGCCAGGCAGATAAGGAAGAGGGGAGGATAGGGTGGGACTCCATAAAGTTATGGTAAGTATTACATCATGAAAATTGGTTTTACATTAAAAAACCTCAATTTCATTTCAGTAATAATTACCATAACTTTAGTATGCGAATTCGTCTTACCGTAGTGGTGACTAGAAGCCAGGCAGCCCCTTCAGCACAACCAAAGTAGTAGGGAGGGAGAACAGAGTGCTAAAGTGAAGGAAGGGACCTCTCTGTGAAAGAGCAGGTGTACCCACATGCCGCCGTACGGAAAGACATGGCCCGGGGCTAACGAGGAGGCCCAGCCACTGACTATGCCACCACCAAAGGTCCCAATGATACAGGCCTTCTGAGTGGGAAGCTAGGGATCACAGATAAAAATCTGTTAAGGTATCCCTGCCCTGCCAGAATACTGCAGACATGACCTCCTGAAAGGAGGACTCATTGAGAGAAGGGCCCAGGATGAAGCAAGGGCCCTGACCTCGTGAGACCGCGCTTTCACTCTCGCCCGAGCCAGATCATCAAAATGCTCGTAAGCATACTAAATCACCTGGCAAACCCACCTGGAAACCGACTGGGAGGAGATATCTCGTTGCCCCTGTTTAATGGGCAAAACAGACGGGATCGAGAGCCCCGCCCCCCCCTGGTTTTATCAAGATAAAACCTAAGAGCCCGACAAGGACAAAGCAACCTATCTCGCTCCTCCGAGCTAGTCACAGCCAGGATCCTGATGGGATCGTGCGAGAACCCCGGAACCTGATTCTTCGCTAAAAACAACTCTATTCATAGCAAAGCCTCTGATTAGGGCAGAAAGAGAGGAGGACTAACCGATCTCCTTCCTGCCATAACAAGCAAGAACTCTGGCAATAGCTGTACGATAGCCAGCAATAGTGCCAGGTGGCAGATAGCGGTACCTAAACAGAGAGATTAGGAATTCCGCAATCAAATGCAGAGGCTTCGAATGAATAAGCTTCCTTGCCGACACACCAATCACAGAAGATCATCCAACGTGACTGGTAGACGGCAGAAGAGGAAGCCCTGATTGATTGCTCAATGCAATCGGACACCTCTTGAGAAAAGCCTGCCTTGGCGTGGCTTCCAGAGATAGCCTCAGCGCGTGAAGGTGGAGGATCTCTGGTCAAGAGTGTGTCGTTCTGGGCCAAGGCTGGCGAAGGAGATTCGGTCTGGTGGGGAGAGCCAAGGGCTCCTCCACCAGAAACAACAAGAGCTCCTGAAACCAAGCTTGCCTCGGCCACAGAGGGGCTCTCAGAAGTAAGGAGCAGTGATGCTCCCAGAACTTCTGTAGAACCCTGCCCACCAGGTTGAAGGGAGGGAATGCATATGCATACGTCCCTTCCTATTCCAGAGAAAGGGCGTCCACAGCCCACGCCTTACGGTCTGGGACCGGGGAGACGAAGGTTAGCAGCTGGTTGTTCAGGGAAGTGGCAAACAGGTCTATAATAGGTCTGTCCCACGCCTGACAATTCCCCTTGAAAATCAAGGGACACAGCTGCCATTCCGTCAACACCGGCTGGTGGCGCCTGGAGAGTGGCCACCAACACACTCAGCCTGCCAGAAAGATGCTTGACCGCTATGGTCAACTGCATGTCCTGGCAGAGAAGATGGATGTGGATGGAGAGGGCACACAGGACATGAGACCTGGTGGCCCCTGTCTCTCCAGATACGCGACAACTGTTGTCGGTAGCCACACTTTGGACTGCAGGATACCCCTAAAGGACTGCAGAGCCAAATGAACAGTGTCATCTCGAGTACACTGATGTGCTCCGAGAGTTATTCGCCAGACCACTCCCCCATCGAGGTAAGCTCACATTCCTGTCATGAACGCGTCCATGAACAGGATCATAGAGGGGATAGGCTTGGTCAGAGGTACCCCGTGGAAAACGTTCTCCTGAATGGTCCACCAGCAAGAGAACTCCCTGACCGACTGGGTAAGCGGGATCCAGGCCTCCTGGATGACGGAACCCAGTCAGACAGGAGGAACATCTGGAGAGGTCCGATGTGAATCCTCCCTAGGGGGACCACATATGCCAAGGAGTTGAGATACCCCAGAAAACTGAGGAACCAATGTACCTGGACAAGTGACCAAGTGATGAAAGTCAGAGCCAGAGCCCTGACCTTCTCAAACTTCTCCAGAGGTGGAAGGGCTAAGCCCCGAACCATGTCAAAATGGTTCCCCAGGAAGAAGAAGTCCTAATATGAAGGAACCTCTGACTTCTCTCTGGAAGGAATGAAGCCGACTCTGAGCAAGAGTTTCAGGACCAGACGAGTGTCCTTCACTAACGATTCCCACACCAAAAGAGGCATGAGGGAGTCGAGAATAGATGTGGACGTCTATTCTGCAGGAGTGAAGGAAACACCAGCAGCAACTTGGTGAACACCAAAGGAGCTGTCGTGAGCCCCAAGGGCATCTCTGCCTTGGCAGCATGGTCCCTACTTCCTCCTGGAGCACCCGTGCCCTTTCTGAATCCCCGGGAGGAGGAAAGAAACAAAAACGGCCAGGAGGTGAGGGACGAATCCTGAAGAAGGGGAATACCTAGACCCTCCCTGACCACCGACAAAAGCCCAAGCGTCCTCTGTAATATCCTGCCACTAGGAAAGGAAAGCAGAGAGACGTCCGCCCACAGGGAGTTCCGGATGGGGCAGATCGAGCCCCTGCCAGACCAGAGAATCGTCTGCCCACCCGGAGCCTGAGCCTGCAGAAGGACATGAGCCCGGGAAAGGAGAACCACCGTCCACCCGGCCATACCCTTCGCCTTTCGCGGCCAAGAAGCAGAAATAGTCAGGAACCCTTCTTCTTGCCCCCAGGAGGTTTCTTACCCTTCCTACCCTTCCCCTTGTTGCCGTTGAAGTGAGGTTGGGACTTGGGCTGTGCAGAAAACTGAGCAGCCGAAGACTTCGCCTTCTTCTTAGGAGGCACTGACCCCTGCGAGGCACTGGCCTTCTCAGCCTGAAACCTCTTCACCAGAAGTGCTGAGGCGACCGAGTCCTCCTTCATATCCTTCTGAACCCAAGGAAGAGCTCCCCTGAACAGGGTAGAGCCCTAGAAGGGGGCATTCAACAAGCGGAAACGGTAGGGTTACTGGACTGGGCGGAATTTCAGAACTGA
The DNA here is from genome assembly GCF_031769215.1 of Ylistrum balloti. Classification (NCBI taxonomy): domain Eukaryota; kingdom Metazoa; phylum Mollusca; class Bivalvia; order Pectinida; family Pectinidae; genus Ylistrum; species Ylistrum balloti. The sequence goes on from NW_026782496.1 coordinate 186,744, forward strand.
AAACTGCCTAGCCAACACGGCATTGACAAGCAGAGAACCTGCAAGGCTGCCGTGTCCTGTATGTCGGCTGTTCTGTCTCGGATAACCGACACTCAGGCAAATCGGATACCCTGTATAGACAAATTGTCAGGAAGTCTATGTATGACAGAACTTGGATGGAGAGGTGCAACATTCTCTCCATCCTGTGGTGCTCTTTGGGATCGAGCACCACCTGGTCCACTGATTTGCCGGGCCAGGCAGCCAGCTGTCTCAACTCCAGCTGTGCTGGTTGAGAGGCCAGCTGCCCATCATGTGTGGCATAGTCGGAAGCTGAAGCCTCCGACAATTCACCAACACTGAGCTGCAGACCGACAAACCCGAGAGCACGGGTAGAGAAGGAGTCCTTCTCTAAAACCGGAGCCCGGGCCGTGGCCAGAACCGAAGACATGATATTGCCTTCTGGCAGAGACCGATCTGAGCGAACGGAAGCCCGAGGAGCCACCAGGGAACCCAGAAGGATGGTGGATTCAGGCGCCGACGATGCTGAGGCGGTGGGCAAACCTCCGCCCTGAGAATCCGGGAGATGTTGGCCCGGAGGACCCGCATCCCAGAAAGCACATGCTGAGCCTCAGCTTCAGCAGTCTCAGGGCCATCTTCCCCTTGTGAACCCTCTTGGCCCAGGAGAAAGATGAATGACATCGTCTTCCTCTGCCGAGCCCGCACCCTCGATGTCCATCTCCTCCTCAATAGAGACCGAAGTCCCCTTGGGAGGAACAGGGGCCGCCAGAGGAGCCATCTCCGCAGAGGGGAACTCCTCTTTATGGCATTTGGACGCAGCGCGACCAACAGCTGTAGCTGTAGGCTTGGGTCGGAGACCCGAAGCCGACCCCTGGGAACAGGAGACCGACGGGTCCGCGCTGGAGGCGGAAGTCCTTAAGGTCTGGCAAACCTTTATAGGACCGGCCAACAAGGCCCCCGAAGTAGCAGAACATTGGGGGGATTCCGCACTGCTATAACATCTCCTAGAGGAGAGACCAACCCCTATGGGTTCCACGAGTGAAGACCCATGGGGTAAAAACCCAAACCCCTGAGGGAATGGGAACGGTCCAGTGGGCCGGGAGTGACCCCAGAACTGGCCAAGATGGCCTGCCTGAGTCTGGGGCTGGACATCCTGTCCAAAGGACCAGGATGAACCGCCACTCCCACCAGGTGGAAACCCAGACATGTACAGGCTAAGCCCGTAACTGCTGAGTAACTGTTGGTACCCAAAACCATCCGCAGGTTGGCCTGGGCGACCCAGGAATAAGTGCCCGCAGGCACCCCTACTCCCTGAGCCCGGGGGAAAGGGAGACCGGAAACCGGACTCCTGGCCTGAAGCCCCAAACCCTTGGAGGAAAACCCCCTGGGAAACCCTGCACTGGGAAATCTGGATTGGGACGGAAGTCCCAGAGCCAGAAGCCTGTGAGGGTGGGAAAACAGACCCCGCGCTGACACCAGGATTAGTGAACTCAAGTGTCACTAATCCCCGTAGCCACAGACAATCCTGACAAAAAGTCTGTGGCCCCTGAACCTATACCCGAAGGCACAGTTCCGGAGTCAAAGCGGCCCCCACCAACGACGCCACCTGGCGTGCCGAGGTCCCTGAAGGAATCAGAGACCTCGACCGGAAGTCCCTTTCCGACGGTAACACCGCCGCCTTTCGAGAGCTACCGGCCAATTCGACCCTTGACTGCGCCGAGTCAGGGTCGGGCTGCCCCCCCCCTACTCCAGGACGCACCTGGACAAGGGGAGCCACCCCCTGCTGAAGGGCGGAGCTCGGTGGAACGAGAGCACCCCCAGCAGGAACGCTCTGGTTCAGAACTTCAGGAGGGAGGTCTTAAAAAGCTTACTTCCCTTACCGGAAGAAGAGGACGAATCCCTCTTCCGGCGGAAAGTTAGCTGGAAAGGCATGGAAGCCTAAGCAGCAGACTCCATGTGCAAACAAAGTTCACATAGTGAGGTCTGGCTGTAATGTCGGCAAATGGGACAGGTATCATGGGGTTCCCATTATCTATAGAAATAGGAACATCCATGCGCTGACCCCCGACGTAAACCCGGCACCTTTATCCAGCATCGAAACAATAAAAAATTGTAACAATGAAAACAAGGATAAAAAGTTTTCTAACAATCAAAAAACTACGAACGAGATCATAAAACCTACCGTACGCAGCAAGATTGTACTGCAAAAAAAGAAAACGGTCGTACAAAACGGCCGACAAAGCAGCAAGAAAACAATTTCAACTTCACGAAAATCCGAGTGACGAGACAAGTAGTCACTCACTCGAACACGCGGAGTAAAAACACGGCCGGAAACGAAGTTCTCGAACAATCAAAAAACTACGAACGAGAGCACAAAGCCTACCGTACGCAGCAAGATTGCACTGCATAAATAAAACGGCCGTACAACACGGCCGACAAAGCAGCAAGAAAACAAATTCCAACTTCACGCAAATCCGAGCAACGAGACAAGTAGTCACGCACTCGAATACGTGGAGGAAAAAACGGCCGGAAATACGGTCAAAATAAACAAATGACAATACTTAATTTCACAATATAAGTTGGGAGATGGGTTTATAGACTACTAATAGAGTAACAATATACTCAAACGACAATGGCAGTACGAAGAGAAGGAGTAAGAAAAGCACTTAGCTCAGACACCTCCGCACTCGTCGGCAGCCATAAAGGTAAGAGGAAGGGAGATCACTCTGCGTTCCTGTCGTGATGGCTCATGGATCGTAGGGAGGGCGGGATTGTTTTTCTTTTGAATCTTTTGTTGTTGGGATACAAAGATGGGTGTAGGTACTGTATTTGCATACTAAAGTTATGGTAATTATTACTGAAATGAAAAGCCTTATTAAACTGTATAGGTAATACACTGGTGAATGGTCATCTGTTCTGGTTATTAATGAATATGACCAGTGGTCAGTTTACAGCCACCTGTTATTTTATTAATTGGATCTCCAGCCAACATAGCCCTACAGGTCATGTACTGATACAAATGAAGACAATCAGACATAGAAAATTATCAAAAGAACAAAAGACAATCTCTTTAGATAAGTCTAGACATCTCTATTGGGGTGTCTACCAACAGCTCTATAAGTAAGTCTACAGACAATTTGTATAAGGAAGTCTCTATTGAAAGGCTATAGACATCTCTATGAGGTTGTCTACAGACAATTTGTATAAGGAAGTCTCTATTGAAAGTATATACATCTCTATAGGTAAGTCTACAGACAATTGTCTCCCTAAAATTGATTCAGTTTGATGAATCAAGCCAAAATGATTCATTTTGATGATATGGATGTAATCAGTGATAAAATGAGTTGTGTTGGACAGGTTCATATGTAATGAGAAGGTAAATTAATTTTAATGGAGGCTTTGGGTGGTACACATGAACAAAAAAGGAGAGAGAGAGAGAGAGAGAGAGAGAGAGAGAGAGAGAGAGAGAGAGAGAGAGAGAGAGAGAGAGAGAGAGAGAGAGAGTTATGATGGAAAATTTGAACTCTACAATGGAGAGAATGAGTTTTGATGGAAAATTTGAATTCTACAATTAAGAGAGTGAAATTTGGTGGAGAAGTTGAATACTATAATTGAGAGAGTAAGTTATGATATTAAATTTGAATTCTACCATGGAGAGTGAGTTTTGATGGAGAATTTGTGCTCTACAATGAACAATGAGTTAGCTGATGGAGAGTTAACTGGTGGAAATTTAAGTGATACGAGTGAGAGAAGCTATAAGTTGTTAGGTTTGGTTTGTAAGTACTGACCCTGGACATTTGTTCCACCTGGTGCAGTCTCCCGTCCAACTCTCGGCGTACCTGGGAAGCTTGTTCATCTGCACTGTCCAGCTGCAACAAATAAAATGACCTTTAAGAACTGATCAAAAGTGATCTCTTTATCATATGTATATTTTGAGTTGCTGAACATTGTTCACATGGATATTTTGCTAAATAAAGTGTTTACTAAACTGCATGAAAATAATTGGCAACAATTTTCTAAACAAATATTCTTGGATAATAACAAAGGCCGTCAGAGACAGTTATGCTCTCTGAATGGGACAAAATCTAAGAATGAAAAATAACAAAGAGCGATAACAGAGTGATGATTCTTGTGCAATGCCCTCCTCCCTGTTGAGATCTATCTATCTATGAAGTTTCAAGTTGATACCTCTATTACCTGTATTAGTTTAATGCTACAGACAAAATTTAAGTATGAAAAATAATAAATAGCAATAACTCTAACTAGATTATGCAAAAGAGAGTGATGGTTCTTGTGTACTGCACATCCCCATGTTGAGATTTATTTATCTATGAAGTTTCATGTTGATTCCTCTTATAATTTTAGTGTAACGCTATGGACAGTATTTAAGTATGAAAAAGGGCAATAACTGCTAAATTAGGCAAAAGAGAGTGATGGTTCTGGTGCACTGCACTTTTCCTTGTTGAGATCTATCTACCTATGATGGTTTATGTTGATACCTCTTATAGGTTTTGTGTTCTGTTGTGGAAAAAATTATGACAGATTGATAATTCTTACAAAAAAACCCCATATTTTTCAAATGTTCTCTTCACTTTTGAAAATATTCCTTCAGTAGGCATATATAAGAAATTTGTCTGGAACTTGCAATGTCATATAGGATCTCTGATATTACAATTTTGTATACCAATATTCAAACCAAAAGACCTGTATCTCACCAAAAAGCTTGTCAGTAGACAGGATTTCCTTCATTGTTAGAGTAGAAATATCACAATTTCATTCATTTGTAAATACGCCCCTTTCTTCATTTTTGCAGAATCAGCAATATTCTTGAACTACATGTAGTAAGCTCAAAGTAGTTCACAAATATGGACAACTTTAATACTTAACTTTTACACTAGGGTAGATGCTTTTTTGAGGATAAATATGGTATTGGTAGGCCTAGTTGGAGAAAGCTTTGTTGCATGACACCATTCTCATTCAGATTTAGTGTCATTTACTGCTCTTTCATTCAGCTTAAATGAACTGAGAAGCTTACGTGTTGCAGATAAAAATTCTCGGTTGCAAGAGTGAAGATTTTGTGAAGGATTGAGTTGTGTAGAAGATTATAGAGTACAATCCAACCTTACTAGTTTTAACTTCCCTTAGCCATAGTAGAGCATCTGTGAGAGAACTGTCACTTCTTGTCCATGTGTGAGCGTGGGTAAGGTTATTATCTTTATTTGACTCTAATTTACAACCATAGCAAAATCTCCATTTCGCTGAAATCTCTCATCAGAAAAAGGTACTGAATTTAAATGGATGTTGAATTTTCTTTAACCGAATTATCTCACATGAGACCTCTCACAAATGTCTGCACTTCATGCCAGGTCATGTGTGAGAAAGCAAAATAACATTTCTACCCTGGTCCATTCAGCCATGTTCATTCATATTTCAAGAAACACTTGCCACAAGCATGGCAATGACACTACAGGGACCAGTGTGTTGGAATGTTGATATAACACATGGATAATTATTGATATACTGGTGATGGATGAGTGCTCCCAACTGTGTCCTGAGAGCTGGAATTGTGCTGAGTGCCATTTAAAGCCCTGATCAGTCAGTCAGTACTGTATATAGATATATATCGAACAGACACAGCCCTTTCTCTGTATTCTTATCTTTATGCAACAAACCAGAAATGTAAGAAAACTATCTACATTTGATTAAGACAGTCATATTTACTGTACTGGCTTCCTTCCATGTGTGATGCAGGAATTTCCCTGCTGAATCAGCCCCACTGGAATTCAATAATAAACATTCCCTCCTAATTCTTACATCATATACATGTATGTATACACTAGACCATCTGGAGACCTTTTCTTCCAAACTTTCATTTCGATGCCAATATTAATTTTTGATAAATGAGTTTTTTTTCTGTACTATTTCAGACTGACCCAAGTTTCATGGAATGTATGTACTTCACTCCTTTACCCCAAATTATTGCCAGAAATTACTTTAGGACTCTTGTAGTGGTTCTCTTTCAGTAAATTGAGGTAAGACATTTAATTGTAAATCAAAGTTCCTGATACAAGGTACAGTTTGGATAAGATCTACTTCATAACTGATCTCATGCAAGGAAGCACAAAAGGAAAAGCTTGCAGTGGAATATCAATATCTAAGATATTTGACAGAAATCAACAATGGAGAAAACAAATCAATAAGCAATTAAATTAAAAACTTAGAACAACCATAAAACTTATTTTAACAGGGGCTAAATGCAATTCAAGCTTAAACTTCTACAAGCAGATTTTACCTCCTCATGGTGTTATCTGAAAATCCCTAAGTGTCGAAAAATATTAATCTTCAGTCCTTTCCATCATAAAACTAACACCAAAACAAGAATATGAAATAGAGTCAGAAACTAATCAGTGAAGCGGAAACATCTAAATGTAAAATCAGTTCAGAGAAAATGTGATGGATTGATAAGCAATCAGTAGAGAGTGAATGCTACATGTTTCTAGCCATTTTATGGCCAGGACATAAAAAGTAACATAATACTGTTGGGGTATTGCAAAAATACCAGTTAAAATAATATATTAAGGTGAGTACGCAAAAGGAAAGGAGAAAGCAGAAATAATCGAAACAAAGGCTGGGATCAAGAGTAAGAAATCAAGAGGGGAGAAGGAATATTCATGGAAGAGCAAGAGGAAGGATATGGGGATAGGAATGAAAATATATGAGGAAGTTAGAACAGACATTCATAGGACAGTATGAGGAATGGGGCAGAGACATTCATGGAACAGCAAGTGGAAGAAAGCACACATTTATAGCACAGTATGAGGAAGGAAGTAAAGACATTCATGGAACAGTATGAAGAAGGGGCAGTGAAATTCATGGAATAGTATGAGGAAGGAAGCAAAGACATTCATGGAACAGTATGAGGAAGGAAGCAAAGACATTCATGGAACAGTATGAGGAAGGAAGCAAAGACATTCATGGAACAGTATGAGGAAGGAAGCAAAGACATTCATAGAACAGTATGAAGAAGGGGCAGCGATATTCATGGAACAGTATGAGGAAGGAAGCAAAGACATTCATGGAACAGTATGAGGAAGGGGCAGGGACATTCATGGAACAGTATGAAGAAAGGGCAGGGACATTCATGGAACAGTATGAAGAAAGGGCAGGGACATTCATGGAACAGTATGAAGAAAGGGCAGGGACATTCATAGAACAGTATGAAGAAGGGGCAGGGACATTCATGGAACAGTATAAAGAAGGGGGCAGAGACATTCATGGAACAGTATGAGGAAGAGGGCAGAGACATTCATGGAACAGCAAGAGGAATGGGGCAGAGACATTCATAGAACAGCAAGGATATTAGTTAGAAAGAACAAAATAGGGTGAGCAAGGAACTGGGAAAAGGGATGGGCTTAAGTGGGCAGTTCATAGGGATAGAGTCACATACATGGAATAAAACCAACACATGGAGAAAACACAATCACTTGATTACAAAACATAACTAACTATAGACATCAGAAAGTGAATAATTAGATATAAGTGAAAAATGATACAGGAGAGCACCAAAATGCTTGTTTACATATTAATGGATTCAAACAGAACACTATGAAACCTCATGTATATTAGCTGGTAAAAATATCTCTTCAGTAACCACACTTGTAATGCACTGAAGCTGTAAACTTTATTATGAATGTTTAACACAAACATCTGTGAAGTTCCTCACATTTCTCAGTATGAAATGGTAGTTCATGGTTGTGTTGCTTTTTGTCAGGAACACATCAGTAATGAATAGGAGTTAATGATGAAGAAGCAATGAAAGAGCCGTTAAATACTGATACACTAGTGTAACGTTGCCTGACTTGGTGAAATCACAATAAAACTAGTACATCCAATCAATACCAAGCCATAAGGATCACTTCCTCCAGCAACTAGTTATTTTAAGATGAACCAGACATGTATCATGATTTATTCACTACCAAATCTATAAAACCTACCAAATATGATTGACATGTGTAAAACTAAGAGATTCTCTATGTGCAGTGCAGCAACTAGAATTTTTAACACTGATTCCGATTTTTTTTCTTTTTCGCTTTGATATCTTTGCCCTTTTATGGAAAGACAGATGTATGATTGATGGGAAGTTTGCATGACATGGGATTCCATTGCCAGTTTGATGAATAAAGCTGACTGATCATTTAACCGAAAAAACACTATTTTAGCAAGACTATACCTTGCCATAAATCAGTGATACAGAACACATCATTTCATTCCCTTACTATAAGCCTTTTTTTGAAACTCAAAGGAAATCTTTTGAAAGTGTAACATCTCTGTTAAAAAAAAATCAGATCATAAATCTACTGGGTCCTAAAACTGAATTCTTAAACTGACCTAGTAGGTCAATGTATTAAAGTGAAACCAATACATATATTTATATATAACAAAGACATGAAAGCTCATAACTTTCAACATTAACATAACCTATGGACAAAACCTTATTTTTGCCAGTCAAAACTGAATTACAATCAATCAACATTTCTTTCATAACATCTCCTTGATCACACCACAGGTAAATTATTAGTCCCTCAGCCTCCGGGGATACCTTTCACAGAAACAATATCTGCAATTACAATCCCTGTGAGACAATTGAAGAAAAGCATACCTAGACTGATAGATATATTTCCAATACAAATGACATTCCCAACCTGTGGGAGAGCTACCATTGATAGAGATTTCCCTGATACTAAAAGCATTCCTCACTCTAGAGGGAGTTACAATACTTTTGCTTATTCAGCAATAAGTCATTAGATGGTCAACACAGAACTTATTACTTCAAGTCATGGGTTAGGCTTATTACAGGAAATTTACAAAATATATTTGAGTGGACAAGGCAAGTACTTATCGCCAGCTAAATATGTTATATCCCCTCGGCTACCATCTCTCCCACTACACCTGATATCTTCCTAATTCCATTCCCTCCAGCTGATAAAGACATGACTATTAAACTTTCACGCCCATCCTGAATCCGTTTATACCGGTGACATTTCCCTATTTTTACCCTAACCTTCCTGTGCTCAGTCCACCTCCTTCTAAGCACCTGAATACTCACACTCCCCCGCCACCACTTAGCCAGCGAGGATGTATTTGTCATATATTCATCAGTGACATTTAAAGGACAAAGCCTGTAGGATGTCAAAAGGCTTATAGGAACTAACTGCTCAGTACAACAAGATATTGCGTTATATTTTCATTGATAACTGACATAATTTATAGCCAGACAGTCAACTATTTCTGTTTGTTTGGAGTGAGGCTTCCTGTAATTGTTTATTGTAAAATCTGCTAACACTGTAGTATTCATTATCGATGACACTGAAACATGCCTATCCTATCCAATTATCTAGAAATATTTGAAATCCACAGTCTCATACTACTGTGAAAAACAAGGTATATTTCTGTGACTAATTAATTAATAGTGAATACCTTTATTGTTTTCATCTTAATAATGAATAATATTGTGAAAATCATTCATAAATAGAAACAAGAGGCCATGGACCTTAATAGCCATTTAACTGTGAAGACCTGTATATGATACAACAGGTCATGGACCTTAACAGTCATTTAACTGTGAAGACCTGTATATGATACAACAGGTCATGGACCTTAACAGTCATTTAACTGTGAAGACCTGTATGTGATACAACAGGCCATGGACCTTAACAGTCATTTAACTGTGAAGACTTGTATATGATACAACAGGTCATGGACCTTAACAGTCATTTAACTGTGAAGACCTGTATATGATACAACAGGTCATGGACCTTAACAGTCATTTAACTGTGAAGACCTGTATGTGATACAAGAGGCCATGGACCTTAACAGTCATTTAACTGTGAAGACCTGTATATGATACAAGAGGCCATGGACCTTAACAGTCATTTAACTGTGAAGACCTGTATATGATACAACAGGTCATGGACCTTAACAGTCATTTAACTGTGAAGACCTGTATATGATACAACAGACCATGGACCTTAACAGTCATTTAACTGTGAAGACCTGTATATGATACAAGAGGCCATGGACCTTAACAGTCATTTAACTGTGAAGACCTGTATATGATACAAGAGGCAGTGGACCTTAACAGTCATTTAACTGTGAAGACCTGTATATGATACAAGAGGCCATGGACCTTAACAGTCATTTAACTGTGAAGACCTGTATATGATACAAGAGGCCATGGACCTTAACAGTCATTTAACTGTGAAGACCTGTATATGATACAAGAGGCTGTGGACCTTAACAGTCATTTAACAGTGAAGACCTGTATATGATACAAGAGGCCATGGACCTAACAGTCATTTAACAGTGAAGACCTGTATATGATACAAGAGGCCATGGACCTTAATAGCCATTTAACTGTGAAGACCTGTATGTGATACAAGAGGCAGTGGACCTTAACAGCCATTTAACTGTGAAGACCTGTATATGATACAAGAGGCCATGGACCTTAACAGTCATTTAACTGTGAAGACTTGTATATGATACAACAGGCCATGGACCTTAACAGTCATTTAACTGTGAAGACCTGTATATGATACAACAGGTCATGGACCTTAACAGTCATTTAACTGTGAAGACCTGTATATGATACAAGAGGCCATGGACCTTAATAGCCATTTAACTGTGAAGACCTGTATGTGATACAACAGGCCATGGACCTTAACAGTCATTTAACTGTGAAGACCTGTATGTGATACAAGAGGCCATGGACCTTAACAGTCATTTAACTGTGAAGACCTGTATATGATACAAGAGGCCATGGACCTTAACAGTCATTTAACTGTGAAGACCTGTATATGATACAAGAGGCCATGGACCTTAATAGCCATTTAACTGTGAAGACCTGTATGTGATACAACAGGCCATGGACCTTAACAGTAATTTAACTGTGAAGACCTGTATATGATACAAGAGGCAGTGGACCTTAACAGCCATTTAACTGTGAAGACCTGTATATGATACAAGAGGCCATGGACCTTAACAGTCATTTAACTGTGAAGACCTGTATATGATACAAGAGGCAGTGGACCTTAACAGTCATTTAACTGTGAAGACCTGTATACGATACAAGAGGCCATGGACCTTAACAGTCATTTAACTGTGAAGACCTGTATATGATACAAGAGGCTGTGGACCTTAACAGTCATTTAACTGTGAAGACCTGTATATGATACAAGAGGCTGTGGACCTTAACAGTCATTTAACAGTGAAGACCTGTATATGATACAAGAGGCCATGGACCTTAACAGTCATTTAACTGTGAAGACCTGTATATGATACAAGAGGCAGTGGACCTTAACAGTCATTTAACTGTGAAGACCTGTATATGATACAAGAGGCCATGGACCTTAATAGTCATTTAACTGTGAAGACCTGTATGTGATACAAGAGGCAGTGGACCTTAACAGTCATTTAACTGTGAAGACCTGTATATGATACAAGAGGCCATGGACCTTAACAGTCATTTAACTGTGAAGACCTGTATATGATACAACAGCCATGGACCTTAACAGTCATTTAGCTGTGAAGACCTGTATATGATACAACAGGCCATGGACCTTAACAGTCATTTAACTGTGAAGACCTGTATATGATACAAGAGGCCATGGACCTTAACAGTCATTTAACTGTGAAGACCTGTATGTGATACAACAGGCCATGGACCTTAACAGTCATTTAACTGTGAAGACCTGTATGTGATACAACAGCCATGGACCTTAACAGTCATTTAACTGTGAAGACCTGTATATGATACAAGAGGCCATGGACCTTAATAGCCATTTAACTGTGAAGACCTGTATGTGATACAACAGGCCATGGACCTTAACAGTCATTTAACTGTGAAGACTTGTATATGATACAAGAGGCCATGGACCTTAACAGTCATTTAACTGTGAAGACCTGTATGTGATACAACAGGCCATGGACCTTAACAGTCATTTAACTGTGAAGACCTGTATATGATACAAGAGGCAGTGGACCTTAACAGTCATTTAACTGTGAAGACCTGTATATGATACAAGAGGCAGTGGACCTTAACAGTCATTTAACTGTGAAGACCTGTATATGATACAAGAGGCCATGGACCTTAACAGTCATTTAACTGTGAAGACCTGTATATGATACAAGAGGCCATGGACCTTAACAGTCATTTAACTGTGAAGACCTGTATATGATACAAGAGGCAGTGGACCTTAACAGTCATTTAACAGTGAAGACCTGTATATGATACAAGAGGCAGTGGACCTTAACAGTCATTTAACTGTGAAGACCTGTATATGATACAAGAGGCAGTGGACCTTAACAGTCATTTAGCTGTGAAGACCTGTATATGATACAAGAGGCCATGGACCTAACAGTCATTTAACTGTGAAGACCTGTATGTGATACAAGAGGATGTGGACCTTAACAGTCATTTAACTGTGAAGACCTGTATATGATACAAGAGGATGTGGACCTTAACAGTCATTTAACTGTGAAGACCTGTATATGATACAACAGGCCATGGACCTTAACAGTCATTTAACTGTGAAGACATGTATATGATACAAGAGGATGTAGACCTTAACAGTCATTTAACTGTGAAGACCTGTATATGATACAAGAGGCCATGGACCTTAATAGCCATTTAACTGTGAAGACCTGTATGTGATACAACAGACCATGGACCTTAACAGTCATTTAACTGTGAAGACCTGTATGTGATACAACAGACCATGGACCTTAACAGTCATTTAACTGTGAAGACCTGTATATGATACAAGAGGCCATGGACCTTAACAGTCATTTAACTGTGAAGACCTGTATGTGATACAACAGGCCATGGACCTTAACAGTCATTTAACTGTGAAGACCTGTATGTGATACAACAGGCCATGGACCTTAACAGTCATTTAACTGTGAAGACCTGTATATGATACAAGAGGCCATGGACCTTAACAGTCATTTAACTGTGAAGACCTGTATGTGATACAACAGGCCATGGACCTTAACAGCCATTTAACTGTGAAGACCTGTATGTGATACAACCTGTAAAGGCGCCTGTACGAATTTTGTGAATATTCCTCAATTCCAATAGAAGCTGTGGTTTTATTAGATCAGAACTCTCTCCTATTCTGCAAGTGATGTGTATGAATAACTATTCAATATTTGTTATGCTGCAATAAATCTAGTTTGATATCTTGTGTTTTGACCAAAAGAGCATAGTGCTAAAAATAGGTCAAGAGTTTACACTAATGTCATATTGACAGTTTTGTAGCGATTTCTTCACAATAAATGATATTTTCATTCAGGTTAATACACTTAAAGAGGAACTAATTCAGGGTTTATCAAATTCAATTCCTGGGAAGCACAACTTAAGGAACGTGTGATTGTCGTGTAATTGTAAATGTGTAAATTTATGGAAGTCAGGTATTTTTCAGAAAAAGGTTGGTTTTGGTGTTTGGTATACAGAAATGATGGCCGCCAGTCACTTCAAACAGGTGTTGCTTAATTCAGGTATACAATGTATATCACTGAGATTTCCAAATTCAATATTGAATTATAACTATTTATTTTATCTTGGGAAAGCTGATCTAGAATTTTTTCCCCTTAAATTTGGGAAAGATAGCTAATAGAGACATGGACTCTAAAAAGCTCCAATATCATTAACAGTTAGCTTCATATCAGCCGCCATTTTGTTAATCAAAAGTCATAGGACTATACCTCAAAAGTGATTCTGTCATGTGTCCATATTGAACAATATTTACCTGAGTACAGACTAACAGGTAGACAAAAGAAAGGTATGTGAACACCCCATTTGCTTTTAAGTTTGGAAAGGAAGGTGAGTTATTTTCATGGTAAGATTACTGGAATTCAATAGGTTAGACGTGTTTGTGCAGTGTGTAACAATACACTTCATAACACTTTCATACTAATTATATAGTAAATTCCCAGCGGTAATGTCTTTGACAGTTTTTCCTACTGTTTATTTTATAATTCAATCAAATAGATATTTTGTATAGAGGTTGACAGTACAGGATGCCTTATTAGCCCTTGGCTAGTGGGCATTTCTCTTTAGTCAAGTGGTATATTGTCCGGCTAGAGATGGAAGGGTTGCTAGTTCAAACCCGTCAGGGGCAGGGAGTTTTTCATTACTCCTTCCTATTGCATTTGCATGTTATAAACTCCTTTCAAACACAAAAATAGCACTGGGGAATTACAATTATATCCATTGAGGGGCACGTTCCTGTCCTTCAACCTCTCAGGTTCTAAAGATTTTTGAATTTATAGAAGTAATATATGTTTGTGATAAAATGGCAATGTACATATAACTTCAAGGAAAGTCTCTAAACGCAAGTAAACACAAAACAATAAAGATGTCATCAATAGCTGCATATGAAAAACTGAGGGATATTTGAATTCCATTCATGTGTAAAGGTGAAAATAAATCCCACACAAAATAGAAATGATTTACAGTAGTTGATTACACTGGGAGGAAAAATTACGGTCACAAAGGACAGGAAGTCAGTTTGCTTAATTCAGGTGATCACTGAGGCCGGTTTGACAGTATGACTAATAAATAAACTTCAACTTCAAAGTTTTATGCAGTAAAATTAATCTGTAAATTTCAGGTTTGAATGAAAGTACGACATGTACCTAGAGGCAATCACCTCAATTATTGAGTAGAAATAATTGTCTGAATTCTATTATTACAAAGCTTCATCAGGTTATAGAAATGCAATAATAAAAATTGAATTCAATCATTTCAAAATTTGAACAGGAAAATATAAGTATCTTCTTTGGACAAAAAATATCATTCTAACTATAGTTTAAGTACAAATACTTCCATGCCATCTCCACATCTAAATTTAATTAAAGTTGACAAGATAAACTGTCAAAGCTTGGCAGAACTTGATCCTGAACACAAATCAATTCTGATATATAATTCATATTCCTAACATGTAAAGCCAGTCACTACTTCAGGGTCGAGTCATCACACAGGAAGAGAAGAAAAATTGAATGACAAAAACATTCATGCTAGGCCTTAGTGTAAATCCAATAGTGTGTGACTGAACCATTCACAATGTATGACAGAAATTTCAAACTTACATTAGAAAACCCCGAGCAGTTCACAGATGACAATGGGGTGTATAGTTAACCAAACAACAATATTTACACAAAAATGTTAACAAAAAGAAAGTAAGCTGAATATCTCGACTACATGTAAATATCACAATAACACATAAAATTAATCTTATTAAATGTTCTTACTGATCAGATACAAATTATATTTTTTAATTTTGCTGGACTGATATTTTATGATTGTCTCTGTTTGTGTCAGTTTACAAAAATAAAAATTTGTGCATGTCAATACATTGGAATCCATATAGGTATATAGTCCAGGCAATTCAATCTATCTTTGGCAGTTTCCAAATGCTGATATGGAATCCTGCTTGGACAGATAAAATCCCTTAAGGATCCCACTGCAGGACCTGAACATTATTATCATTTTTATCCTGTCTGGACAGCAAAAATCCAAACATTCTTTTTCCTTGAGTTCATATAGGTAGTGGAGACAACAGTACTATTCTACTATGCCTGTATCAACATAACATATCATCTCTGTACGATGTCAACTGAAACTATCTCAAACTGAGGGTAAAATCTTTGAAGTTCTGTACAGATTTTCTACAAAGATTGACATTTCTTTGTGACTAACCATTTTTTTGTCCACTTGTTTCTATGATTATATGCAGGTAGTAGGAGGCTGAACATACTACGCAGCATCTTAACTGATGACAGATGAACAGTGCGACAAAATTGATAGATGTTATTTCATAGTGACATAGCAGCTCTGTATAAAGTGTTACTGCCATCCTATCGTGGGTGTAATGTTAACAGAATAAAGCTTGATGTGAGCTGCCATTCTGTAGGAGTTAAAGTCTGGCTATCTCTTCTTTAGAAGCAAGAAGACAAAAGGGCCTGTACAACTTAGCTTTAATCGAATCATTGTCACAAATGTCTTTATCCCACCACTATTTTTTTCAGGCTGCATGGTTGCATATTGAAATAACCTTTGGGGAAATTGAAAAAGTATTTTTGTAGAAAATGTAAAGAAAAAAATCAACATCCCACTTAATTAATTACAGTCAATTTTAACCCCTTCCATAGCACAACTGGGGATGCCTGGCCAGGTTTAATTACACAGTTTTGATTGAAGAATTTTTTTCTTTTTTCTTTGTTTTTTTTTTTGCGTTCTCTACCCTATTTTCTCTTGTAACAGGTGCACTTGTCCTTTTCTACCTTTTTTAAAAGGTCATTTCCACTGGAGGTAGGTACAACATTTATACTGGGAGATAGGAATATCTGTCGGTTTCTACTTTGTCTAAAACATTCACTCTGGAGATGGTGCAAATGACCTATTCTGCTTTGTATTATGTCCTCTAATCCTGCAAGTAATGAAATACCATTAAGAGGATAAAGTCCATGATGACATTCCATAAAAGACTAATGTAATTACACTGTACTGCCGACACAAAAACTCATGGATGACTGTTACTGTATTAGTACAAGGTAGAGCTAGGGATCAGGGTATGGAAATAGGAGGTTCCCTTAAAAAGATGGGGCTGCTTAAGGTTTCAGAAAGAAGCAGTGACATATGACCAGAGTGGTTAGTACTGCAGGATTTGGCAAAAGCATTAGTCCTGCTGTGAGCCAGAAGACAGGAATCGGCTTTGGTGAAGTAAGACCATCAATGAATGACTCTCTCTCCTAGTGTCCTCAGATCAATACGTGTAGTCATAGCGACACGATATTGAACCATTGGTGGTGGTGGTGGCAAGGCACAAGCTAAGGTTCAATACAAACTCTTTGTGTGTTAGGCACCATTGCCATTCTTCCATTTTATCCATTAATCATGATTTTAGCATCTCTTTACACGAACCTCTAACGCAAACACGTATTTACATAGGCAAACAAACACAACATAATTAAAATCTCCATTGATGCTCAGTCTATTGTCTTGTAGAACAGCTTTCCATACGAATGTCACAGTCAACCTTGCCTATAATTCATCAAGGTCGGAGCTGCCACTAGTTCACTCATATAAACCTGTTCTAGTACATCAAGGAGGGAGCTGCCCTTGTAACTAGTTCATTCATATAAACCTGTTCTAGAACACCAAGCAGGGAGCTGCCCCTGTAACTAGTTCACTCATATAAACCTGTTCTAGTACATCAAGGAGGGTACTGTCACTGTAACTAGTTCACTCATATAAACCTGTTCTAGTACACCAAAGAGGGAGCTGCCCCTGTCACTAGTTCACTCATATAAACCTGTTCTAGTACACCAAGGAGTGAGCTGCCCCTGTCACTAGTTCACTCATATAAACCTGTTCTAGTACATCAAGGAGGGTATTGCCACTGTAACTAGTTCACTCATATAAACCTGTTCTAGTACATCAAGGAGGGAGCTGCCCTTGTAACTAGTTCATTCATATAAACCTGTTCTAGTATACCAAGGAGGGTATTGCCACTGTAACTAGTTCACTCATATACACCTGATCTAGTTCACAAAGGAGGGTACTGCCCCTGTATCTAGTTCACTCATATAAACCTATTCTAGTACATCAAGGAGGGAGCTGCCCCTGTAACTAGTTCACTCATATAAAGCTGTTCTAGTACATCAAGGAGGGAGCTACTCCTGTAACTAGTTCACTCATATAAACCTGTTCTAGTACATCAAGGAGGGAGCTGCCCCTGTAACTAGTTCACTCATATAAACCTGTTCTAGTGCATCCAGGAGGGTACTGCCACTGTAAATAGTTCACTATAAAACCTTTTCTAGTACATTCAGCACCAAGTGTAGTATTTACTGCCTTGTAGTTCCAGGTACCTATAACATGTACACATCTCATTAATAATTCTGAACTTTCCAATGTTACAACTTCATGTAAATATAACAACTCTCCAAACCCATTTTTGTTTTCCTTTTCAGCTGAAACAATTAGTTAAAAAGGTGAATGTGAACAAAACAGAATTATTAAAAGATAACTGAAATTTACCTATGTGACATACCATGTGTAATTGTGATTACCAAAGTGTTAATGGTACCAATGATAAGCTTGAGAACCAGGCTGATACCATGTACCATATTATACTGACAATAAAACATTAATCCCCCCAATCAAACAGAATGAGTAAACAGACAAGTATTCCACACCAACATGATTACAGCTGTGTTAGTTTTACTAATCAATAACTCACAAAAAACAGAATATTACCAGAACCTATCAAATTAACAACTCGTTGACTCAACTTCTGAAAACCAATTAAATTTTCCAGAAAAAGGCCTGATTGGCCTTCAATGCTCACTTATTATTATTCTGCAAATGCTTCCCAAAATATATCATGGTTATTCAAAGAAGATTTAAATAAAATCTAACCAAATTTGATAACTAGCATATCAAACTTTTAAGTTGTTAACTGATATTGAAAGAGGATTTAAATAAAATCTAACCAAATTTGTTAACTAGCATGCCTAACCTTTCAGTTGTTTTTAGCTAACAGATGCTTGAATAGGGTTATTTTCTCAATCGATGTCTGGCTTCATCCTGGGGATCTTGTACTTACCTCTAAATACAATGATTTAAAGTCTTTTGATTAATCAGAAGAAGTCAATGAAATATCGTGACACTCACCATTGATTGGTGTTTATCTGTTCTTTAAAAGTTTTTTTCTCCTTCTTTTCTATTCTTGACTCTGTTCTTACTCTTAACTACATGAAATTCCACTAAAGAAATAAAGTAATAAGTTTCAAATCCAAGATGGTCGCCTGTCAGCCATTTTGTTTTTCTGATCTTTCTCAAAATTGAAAGGACACAACTAGGCACCAAGGGACTAAATTTGATATATTTCAAGAAAATGTGATAAACTTTCAATGTCAAAATCTAAGATAGCCACCTGTCAGTCAGGCAATCAACCTTCTTCTGAAATTGGAGAAAAATCGATCTAGTCCTTCAAGAAATAGCAATAACAAGAATTGTTAACAGACAGATGATGGACCATGGACATAGGCAATTTAAAAAGTTCACCATGAGATGCTAACAAGTGACACAATAGGCCTGCAGTGCTCACCTGGTATATATATAATATATATACCAACCAAATTTAATGCCTCTAGGCCTTTTAGGTCATTAGAAGAGGTCATTTAAATGTTCTAACAAATTTGACCCTGTGACCTTGAATATAGGTCAAGGTAATTTTTTTCCAAAACTTTGTTGGGTTTCATCCTAAAAACATACCAGCCAAATACCATACCTCTAAGACTTTTAGTTCATGAGAAGAATTTGTTGAAATATTGAAACAAATTTGACCCCTACGACCATGAAGTCAAAGTAATTTCCTTTGGAAAACTTTGTTGGGCTTCATCCTAGGAACATTCATTATAAACTTTGTTGGGCTTAATCCCCTTTGGGCCAGATGGGCTAAAAATTTGACCCTTGTAATGTAAAACTGGGATCAAGATTGTTTCTTTTCACAGCCAGTTTCATCTCTAGGTATACACAATCTTTTGATGGACAAGCTAGGTAAATGAATAAAGTTCATTGATTTGACATTTTATGTGATTCTGCAGTCCATTGATTTTGAGAGTAGGGGTCTGTGAATGGTAGCAGATGTATTTGTAAAGTACATCGCATGAAAATCTATCAATAACAGATGAAATTAGTTCTGGCCTTGGCAGTTGTCACAGATATGATGTTAATCACATACATGTCTATAAAATTATTTTGTCTTTTGTAATGCAGTATTCTGTTCTTGTGAGCAGGTAGTAATTATTGTGTCATTAATATGCGTGAAAATTATGTCTGTTCTCATTACTCTCACAAACAAAGGAGGTAACAATCAATACCTGCTTACAAGGGCAGATAACTCTGCATTACATTAAGATTGGATTAATATTCCAAGCATCTTTTTCGCAGTATAACCGGGTGGCAATACAAAAGAGTTTCAATGCAACAGCTAAAGACACAAGTCATGTGCAGTAAAATACGATATAACATAACTGCAACATAGGCTATAAACAGGAAGTGGATAAACTGAATTTAATATTAAGTTTAAATCATCACTTACATGTACATAAATACAAATGATGGATTTGCGGCACAGCTTTATAAATATACTTTATTGTTATGCAGAGCGCTGACACATACTTTCCAACAGTTACATGTGTTGCTGTCAGGTTTTGATCAGTACAATAACTAGTAAATTTATATATAAATACTGTGACATTTCCACTTCATATGCACCCCTTGCATTTATCCATCTCTTTCTGCAACCTTCATTAATCACCATTGCTATATTATGTAATATGTTTTTCATAGCAAAATAGTGGAATAAAAAATGATTTTGACAATCTTCTTTTAAGATACCATCACTTTTGTGATGTACATGTACGAAAAAGCTTCATCTGTGCCAATATGAATAGAATATTGATGTCATACAGGGAATGAGACAAATCTAGACGTAAGGTCTAAATTGGGAGATGGTTACATGACAAAATAGCTATCACTGTAAGTTTCCATATTTAATCAATGATCTCTTGAAAGAGTATAAAATAATCAACTCTTTCATGATCAAAACAATTGCATGATTGGCTGCAGGTTTTATTTTAGGTTCAGGATAAATTATGCTTTCTTTGGCGTCACACTGCCTTACAAAATGCAAAAACAACAACCCAAAAAACATTTTGCGTGAGCGTTGTTTACTAAAATTACTCAGGGTAACTCACCCGTTACCTGTACATGTGTATTACACATGCAAAACTGTTTCCTCAGCAGTATAACTGATTGCTAATACCAAAAGAAATTGCTAACTAGACTACTGTACATTGCTGTTTAGTAGAATTCCAAAAAATGATGTCACTTCATGATTCTGCAGTAAGCCCACCACCAAATGAAAATTAAGAGGAAGTTCTATGGTTGTCATAGTGATCTCATTGAAAAATATTCATTGCTTTATTTTTATATGAAGCTGGGTGTGTTTGATGCTCGTTAGTTTGCCTGTTGGTTCCATTGTTTATGCCTTGTTCTGATTTGGGACCATGACATTACTTTACAAGCTTTACATGGCGGGTGTTATTGATGGAGCAGATGACGTTTACTCTTCCAGAACACCTGGTCTCCTTGTACTGTTTCTGAAGTCACCATATAAATCTTTTTTTTGTGTTCATATTTTGCCCTACTTTTATTGCATTTGGGTTCAGATTATGATTATGTTGACATTTCTTGTTTTTTCACTCCAAATTTCTTGACTCCCTGGATTTTTTACAGGATAAATAAAGAATTCTTTGCAAGTGGAGACAGGATATCTTGATTTACAAAGTGTAGAAATCAATGTGTTCCCTGGAAAGTTCCCAGATGTTACTTGTTGAATCAAATGAAAACTGTAAATCAGCCATATATTGATAATAGATAATTATCTGGCCATGCCACACAACAAGAATTCAATCTGGATTGCTGATTGCAGACTATTATGTGTGGTATCTCAGGGAGAATTTCCCAGATTAAACAAGATTTTCTAAGAATAACCATGAATATCTCCCAATAATACCTAATAAAAGTGAGAGGCCCAATGGGCCTAAATTGTTCTGCAGCTTACAAAGAAAAAACTATCAGTAATTTTCTATAAATGTTAGAGTGCATTTCCAAAATTTGCAACTACACCAATACTATGATCTCATGGCCATTGGCTATTAAAAAAGAGATGTTTCATCTTCTCGACACATTTTACCCTTGTGACCTTAAAAGTGAATCAAAGTTATATGCTTTAACAAACTTGGTAGCTCCTTATCAATGCATGCTATTAGAAAAAACATCAGTAACCTGGGTCTTTTACTTATTGAGAAGAAATGGTTTAAATATTTTACACATTTGACACCTGACAGTCACCCAGGTTAAACAAACTTGGGTAATCCTTTATTCCCAGCAGGTAATATTTCTCTGATATCATTCCTGTGGGCCTTTTGGTTAAAAAGATTTTTGAAGAAAATGTTTGTGACATATTTGACCTCTTTGACATTGAAAGTAAGTCAAAGGCATTAATTTGAACAAACTTGGTAGTCCTTCATCCCAGTATGCTACAGGCCTTATATCATTTACCCTTGGACTTTCAGTTATTGAGAAAAAGCAGTATATAGGTAGTTAACATTGGACACCATGCCACAACATAAGCTCACTTGCCTTTTGGGTAGGTGAGCAAATGAAATATAGAGTACATCAATGTCTGGGTATATTGACAAATTCAAAGTTGATGTATCAAGCTTTACACATATTTTTACCCACAAAATCTCTATTCAATTTTGGTACCAAGAATAGCTCTATAATCTCAACAATAATCAAGAATTCATGAGTGTTAGCATTATAGTGTGATCCAGATCTGTACCTACAGCATGCACATCTGATATCTTCTACTAACCAGGTGAAACAGTTCTCTTGGTCAACACCCGCCTCTTAATACTCCAGCCAATATAAAGTTAATTTCAAATCACGCAATTGTTCTTGGAACTTGGCACTAACATTATCGAAGTCATTCTGCACAATAACTGAAGTCAGTGGTGCAACATGAAATCACATGCAAGCAAAGCCAATAGAAAGCATGTCTTCTATAGTTTAAACATCCATCTTCAATGAATTTTGATTCCAATTCCAAAATTCATTTACATGCTAACAATAGCAAACCCTCCCTTCTCAAAAAAAAAAAAAAAAAAAGAAACCCTTTCAAACTTCCATATATGAAGTTCAAATTCATTCCAAGTTCAAATTCATTCCATACGCCAAGAATAATTCATACTGCAAACCAACAAGAACAGCATTTATACTTTGTACTAACAAAACCTTACTGTTTCCTTACTTTTTATCATAATAGTCAGTAGTCTACAGCACTTTCAAGTATAGTCAAACCTGTCTTTATGGCAACCTGACTATAAAGAACACCTCTTTATTAAGACCACTTTTCTTTGGTCCCATTAGTGTCCTCCACTGACAGGATTACATATGATATAGGTTCAAGTGGTAAATTGCTCGTAACAAACTAAAATTTACACTAGAAAAAAAGAAGTGTTTGACTATAGTTTACACCAGATTTCCACAGAAAGCATGTACCCTTCTTCCTCAACCTACTCTAATTAACATGCAATCAAGTGATTGCCGTGATAGTTAATAGAACCTTCCTGCCAAAATTCCTCGACACACCATTCAGAAGCAGAATGAGAACAGGTCTCTGGAGACAGAATTTTTACTGTCTTTATAGTCTGAATGTCTGCTCTCAAAGACCATTAACTGACCATCCTTCCAATGCATCTAGGTCAGCAAGTAGCCATATGCCATCTTGTGTTTTTCAACTAGAACATGTAAAGGCTATGTGCCAACTTGCATATCCTACTAGGAAACTAGGTTAGCTAGTGGCCGTATGCCATCTTGCATATCCAGCTAGGAAACTGGGTCAGCAGGTCACCATATGCCATCTTGCATGTCCAGCTAGGAAACTGGGTCAGCAGGTCACCATATGCCATCTTGCATGTCCAGCTAGGAAACTAGGTCAGCTAATGGCCATATGCCATGTTGTATTGGAATTATAAGCCAACTCCATGTTAACCAGAGGTTATATGGTAAACCTTATGACAGGCCAAGTGGTGTACTTAACAAACCAACCAGGTCAAGTTATACCGACATACATTTGACATATATAAGGCATCGTAACCGTCAAAGATTTCATCCTTTTCTGATAATGATTACTGACAGATATCTCTAAACAGTTTAACGTTTTTCTGGCAGGCTCTTCATAGCTGCAGGAATATGGAGCCATTTATGTTCCATTTAAAACCACATAGGGCCATCAATTGATCTAGGCCAACCATTCAATAGACACAGGGGACTGAAAGCCTTAACAATGAATAGCTTTGTGCCGGAAAACATTGGTCAAACTAACAAAAATATCAGTGATAATGGTTCCTTCTTCACTTCTCATTAAGATTCAATTTTCAGCAGACACAAACACTGCCAGAATTTTACAAACAACTGTTATCATGAAGTCATTTTTTCATCTACAAGCACCTTGTGTCATGGAGAGTCAATAAACAAACTACAGATATATTCTGTTTTTGTTTTACAAAGGTTAACTTTTTTTACAAAAAAAATTAGCATAGGGATATACTTTCAACTTTGAATTTCTCAATTAATTTTGATTTTCTTTGACAAAAACAGCAAAGAAGATGTTTTTTTTACAGAAGTCATTACATGGATTATGGATTTCTAGATTAAGTCTCTTGACAAGATTAAAATACTGAAAAGAGCAAAGGACAATAACTTTTTGAAACATTATTGAATCAAAATGTTATTCACGAAAACACAATTTCATGTTGCGGTTTCAACAAACCAATCAAGTCACAAAGAAATTGGTTCAAAGCTGAAAGAGGAAATGTTTGGTCAAGATGAAAATGAAAATACACACAAAACAATGAAAAACAAACAGCAATATCTCTATCCAAAAATGTTGAAAGCACAATGCCAGGAAAGGAAACATCATTTCATGTACTGGTGATAAAGCAGAACAAGTTTCTCAGAAATCGGAGAAATCTTAGAAAGGAGACCTCCATACAAAATTCAAATGCTAAAAACATGTGGCAATAACTCCTTCAAGACCTGTAGAATCACACTGCTGTTTAAGAAAAGACTACTTCATGTCATGGAGATTTAAACCTACCAAATTTAAAAGAAATAGAATAAAAACTGAGAGGATGTCTCTAGACAAGATTATCATTATGAAAACAACATGGTTATGAAATCTACAAAATTTGGTTGAAAACTGTGCACAAGCACAATAGAAAATTACAATGACAGATGGACAGACAATGCCATAATATGTCCTGTTACTTTTCAAAGAATCTATTTTACACAATTTCATTCCATTCATGAAGGCAGCAAATAACCCTTTAAAGGAGAAATTAGTTATAATAAACACTTAATGGATAAAAACTGCACAGATATAAATATATAAAAATGAAGTATTTAATAATTACTCCAGAAATGGATTAATTATATATGTCTTCCTCTTTTAAAGAACACTTCCTATCTGGAATAAATCCTGATTTGTCCTATCCTAAGTTTATTCTTTTTGCTATAGAAACTATCAGCAACAGTATTTGTTTATAATTATCACTTGATAGATACAACAACTGAGAAATGTTCGCTCATCCAATATGATAAAAGATTATTCAATACAGTTACATCACAGTAAACATACTATTTACTAATAATAAGTGAAATTGGCAATCAACTATATTAAGAGTACAAAAATTCCATCCATGTAAAAAGCTTTCTTTCTCCTGCCAAACCTACAAATACATTTTGCTAAAACTTGTGCCTGTGAAACCCCTGTCTGTGCCTGTCTGGTTACATAGCCAGCTTCGCCTGTGAGGATTACAACAGAACTCCAAAGGGATTCTAACCTGTTTTACTTACTTCAGTTTAAGTTTAATCAATAATGCAATGTCATATCTGATTAGAGACAGCAAGCTTCACAGTCATGATATGCAATATGTATCTTTCCTCCGAGAGAGCTTGGCACTGCAAGCACATCAAAGTGTCAAAATCTTGGTGCATTTTGCCATAGTGATGGAACATACAAAACATATTTTCCAGTCTGTCATGAAACTATTGCCATTGGCTTTCAATATCATTTAGCAACCATCAGCAAATTTTACAATTATTGATAACCTCTACTGAAAGCTGGGAGACTCCAAATTAGGAAATTTGAGATAGGAATGGAATAAAATTCAATTTGCAAAAAGTCTGTTGGAAACTCGAAGAGGGAGTTTTGTTTTCCTCAATCCTTTCATATGTGAAAAAGACAAGTTACATGCTGCTTCCTGCATTTGATGGATTAATTCAATTTACATATTTCAAAATCTATAATATCCGTATTTTTTACAGTCCTTACATATTAGTTGAAAAAAGGAATGTACTCATAAGAAGAACAGTATCCAATAAACGAAAGTTCAACCGATTAAAACATAACAATTGCCTGTCAATCAATTTTTTGCTGTTCCTTTAGTTCAAAATGACATTTAGTACAGCTACTCAAAATAGATGCTAGAAACTGCCATCTGATTTAATCATGGTAAAAACAAAGTGTCAATTGTCATGATCAATCTAGCAAGTAAGCATTTCAAGATGGAGACCTAGAAAGAAATGCTTTTGAACTTGATCTGTTAATAGAAAGGTAATTTTGAGATGTGCATGAAGTCTACTGTTTGAATAAATGAGAATAAATGTAATTTCTTTGGATTTTTTTTAGTAAATCAGGCACTCAACTCACAGGAAAAATTTGCGTCAGCTCTGTTAAGCAGATATGTGATGATTAGGTAACTTCATGGAAAAGCTTACATTGTCCTTAAAATGATGTACATCAAAACATTGCCCATAACGTCATGAAAAATCTTACAATGTCCTTAAAAATGATGTATGTCAAAATATTCCCCATAACTTCATGAAAAATCTTACAATGTCCTTAAAAATGATGTACCTCAAAACATTCCCCATTAGATAACTTCATGAAAAAAACTTGCATCAGCCATATTGAAATCCGACTTGAGGTAACATGTATCACTGCAGTGTTATATTTTAGTGTGGAATTTGTTTATACCAATAAATGAAAAACTGGGCATCACTATAGGCCCCCACCACTCCCCTAAAATGGTGCTAGAGGCATTTGTACTTTGACCCTTTACATGCTCGTTGAACTCAATTCATTACCCAGTATATCATCTCATATTAAAGAGACCATTTTATTTGCAATATTTATAGAAATAGTCTGCTAGTCTGATAACAACATATATTATACATTCACAAATGTCTGAGAAAAATTATTTATTTCTTAATTCAATTTGTATGCAATATAACGGAACACTGGCAATCACAGAGCCCACCGTTACATCTGATTACTGACTATTGTAAATTCAGCAGACTGAAGCAAATCCAATCTCCATGGAACCACTTGTGCATGATCGCTAAGACTTGAGTGAGAATAAGTTGGCATGGTTATTGATTTTCATGTCCAAATATATTAAATAACCTCTAAAGATATGGATCAATCCATCAATCATCAATTTTACCTTCCTAAAAACGAAGTGCGTCATTTCCATTTAAACACTTCAAATGCATTTGAAAACAAGAGGCCTAAAGGCCTTAATAGTCACTCGAGTTCTATACATGCTGTTGTTTTTGTTGTTGAAACTTGACCTGAACTACATTTTTCATGTAATGCAATTCTAAAATGTGCATAACATTAAAGAATCATCCCTAGTTTGAATTATATCCAGTGGAAATTTATAGCAATTACAACAAAAATGTAATTTTCTGATATAAATTACATTGTATAGTAAACCTTACCATCCCCTTAAACCCCAATGGTTAACCAGGGCCAAAATATACATATAAAAGTACCATAACATACAAATAATTCTTTCCCAGTTTTAATTGTTTTAGATGGCAATACACAAATTATGCTCAAACATATAATTTTCTAAAACAAAATAAAGGAAATTTCAACCCAAGCTATGATTGAAATGAGATATTTCCAACAGAAATTAAACAAAGTATGCTCAAAAGTATCATTTTCATATATAATCTTCAACTATATTAAACTGTAACTCCATCCCAACTGCAAACATGGAGTCCAGGGGTTATGGCCCATTTCTGGTCTCATCCAATAGGCAGACCAGGGTAGAAAATGTCTTGGTATCAAAACTCATCTTGCAGCTATGAAAACATTATTTTTTCTTAATAATGAGTTTTAATAATGAACAAATTTTACATAAAAGTATCATTTTCCTATATGTACCGGTTAGCTATAATAAATTTCATCCCTACCGAAGTGGCAGACATGGAGCCTATGGGACCATGAAATGGACAAATTTCATAAAGCACATTGACCCTTCCATCAATGAAGAGTTTGTTTTCTAAGATATCTGAATCTAGAGAAGAAGAAACTTTGTCTCAAGGATGCTTCCTTCAAAATTTTAATGCTAATGGTTCTGGGGTTTCTGAGAAGTCAAATCTTGTTTACTTACTCACCATGAGTGACAACCGATAATGCATTACAACAGGAAAAAAAAGATGATTAGAATAGGTCACTTAGACCTTCCTCTAAACCAACCAAAAAAATATCATTAAATAACTGAACTTCTTTCAGTGTCAAAACAGTACAGCTGATATCTCATTTCCATTTTAACATTTGAAACCTTTGAAATGAAAAAAAAATTGTAACTCCGAGGCAGCATAATAATACCTGCAGTACTTTAGCTAGTATTGATGAAGAATAAATCAATATTTTGTCAAATTTCTAAAAGCATCATAATGGGGCAATGCAAACAAGTATCATCTAGACTATCAGCATCTGCTACAAATATTGATATTTGTAAATGTCAAATCATGCAAATTTAAATATCACACAAAACAAATGTTTTACTGATATATTAAGCTGAAACAGGAAAGCCATCGTCATGTGTGTATACATATATCTCTATTTTCAAATATATATTACATAGTGATTTCTGTGACTCAAATATTTGAGTCAATAACTCATGTTTTTTATTGGTTTCATCTGAATTTTGAGGACTCAACTTTTTTTCTTTGTAACTGGACTAATCAAAATTCTGGAAATGGTGCTCTGATCTCAGCAGAATTTTTTTTTTTTTAAATTGCATTCATTCTTTACTGATAACCTGCCTTAAATCTATTGATTATCACATATATATAGTCACAGCTATCTGAAATTTCTTACCAATACAAAGAATAAAATTACCAGACTTAATATATGCAAGTATAGAAAAAATACATTTATAACAAACCTGTAATCAGTATTAACAACCATTACATGAGTGGTGTTATGACCACATTATTAGTATCACCTAGCTGTCATTGACTAAAGATTCCAATTACTTCAATTGTGACATTACAACTTGATGGCATTACAAAAATGCTATTTATGCAAAGGTATCTTATCTTATTTTACATGAGATGAAATCCAAATCTCTGGTTAGATACACTGGTCTGGTTAAAACATTTGTCAGAATCCATAGGAAACCAAATTTAATAAAATGCTCTGTCATATCAAGTTGAAGTAAAAGAAAAGAAAGAAGAAGTATACCCTAATCGTTAAAATCAAATTAATTCCAAAATCACAGATCGCAACAAGATCATCTTCTACACCAATCACACCATCTGTGGCATTTTCTCATTCTGCTGTACATAGAACAAGAATCACAAACACAAGTGAGGAATTACAATCAATAAATCAATACTCAACATGAATTAGGTATATTCTTTAAATAGGCTGAATTAACCAGTAAATGAATAACATTACACACCCATCTATAAATATCAATAACTCTTCCAAAGGATTTTGTACATATATTGTACATATTAATGTTTAAAGGTACAACAGCAAATTTAAAGGTACAGGTTATGAATTTCTTTGGTTTTATTTCAAACACCTGTATGTACTGGCAAAGACTCTGAACCCTCCTGTCAAGTAGCTTTGACATAGTGAGGCTGGTTGATCTGCTGCTTTCAATGAGATTCACCAGTGTTCAGCAGATGCGAAGGGAAGGGGCTTTATCCCCTATGATGAGTCTTTAAAAAGCTCTGTTCATTTGGGACACTGTGAGAGTTTGGCCAGGTCTAAGTAACAGACTAGTGTACAGTGTAATACAAGGGGTCCCTAAGGTTCTGTCCAGGCAGTCTTCTTTGGTCCAATACTGTCACTCCAAAGAGAGTGATGCGAGACAAACACCTATTTGACCTCTTCTTCTTGGTAGCTGTGATGGAGCGAGGCAAGACAAACACCTGTGAACTGCAGTCTGACCTTTCCTATTAGGTAGTTGTAATAGAATGGCTGGAGACTTATTTGCCCCATTAATTGAAATAGAGTGTGAATACAAAGATTTTCACATCAGTATTTATTTGAAAGTCATGATGTTAAACAATTTAACCTTTCCTCGTCCATTTTTGTTAATCAGACAAGAAAGACACAGGAACAACTAAGGCAGTGATTACTGATACATTACTGATAACTGACTATAAAACTGGAGAAAAACAATTTCAAATTATCAGGAGCTTTGCAACATATCAAATGGTCTAAATTAATTAAATTTGTCCGATTACTAATGGTCTATATTTATCAGGAGCTTTGTCAGATTTCTATGATAAACAATGCTTGCATTGGTTTCCCTCATATAAATTCATCTATAACAGTTTTTTTAGTGCAAGAAAAGAAAAGTTAATGTATGATTGAACACTTAGCCTAATCTGCATTTTCCTTGTTTTTTATTATGTATATCACTTACATGTTCACAAATTCTTCAAATCTATCATCTGAATACTGATGAGTACTAGTGATTTGTAAAATATTGTGATATCACTAGTAGCCTGACTTAGAAATTATAGGTACATGAATGTATTAATGCAAGTTATGGGGACAGAATATTCGTCTTTTACAGTATATAGTACAGAATCTAGATAATAACGAGAAAATACCAACATGTGAACAATCATAATCCAAACTCAAATTCAATATAGCTTGGGCAAAATAGCAGCAAAAGCACAAGGAGAATAACACTAGGTATATATAAGTCTTTTCTGCTTATTGATGACACCCAACATGTAAATCTAGGCCAATCCAAGTAAGTAATGATATATATTCATATATATATATATACAGCAATGGAACCAACAGGCAAAAAATGATACATTGCGTGGAACAAATATGTGTGTATTTTTACATTGGGAATTCAAAGCTGCTAAGGTGGAGACCAATGTTCAATATATTATTCTTATTCTTTCATGATCTGATCTAATTTCAGGTATTGTACTATTTTTTTGATCAACTTGTGTATACCAGGACAGTTTTTAATGTACTGTGCCAGGGATCCATGTAGTGTTCAACACATAAATATCAAGAGAATATAAGTAAACATGTAGCACACACAAGCATACATGCATGTAAAATGAAGTATTTAAATGTCCTGCCTTGAATGGGGTTCAAACTGGCTCGATTCGGATATTCTTGATTACCGCTTGCAAGAAGCTAATGGAAATATTTCATCGAGACTAGCATAGTGTACTTTTACAATTCTTTCTCCTTCATAAAGTCTTCCTCCCAAAGACAACCACAACCAAGTTCTATATCCATGTATGTAATAAGTGGAACACAAATATATTACCAGATGTTATCATACAAAACAAAACTGTAATCTAACTTCTGTCTAGAGTAAGTTGTAGTCATTTTTTTCTTCCATTTGAAATTGTATAACTCCCATTTTCTCTTTAACCACACCAACCAACATTCATTTTAAAACTTTTTACTTCTGTGAACCATTAAAAGTATTTTTCCCCCTTAACTGATTTTTCCAAAAAGCGTTCTTTTTTATTACATCTAATTTTGTTTAAAAACCCAAAGTACTTACCTGACATGCATTGTATAAAATTTGATGTTCATATTTTTTGACATTGAGAATGTTTTGAAACATCTCATAAAGTTGTTCCTTGCTTAAAATCAGTTCAGATGCTGCTGTTGTCATCCTTTGGGGTTGCTTTCTCGGATCCTCCTCCCCTCTAAATATTGCATCAAACTTTGTCATCCATGAACTTAAAACTGTTTCTTTACTTAATCCGTCAATTTCAGGTAAACTCCTTACCCTTTTTTCAATATTGTTTTTAAACACTTCCCTAAAATCATTTGCAGAACAACCACCACTTTTAACCATATTTGCAACACGGTCACTCTTAAGAAAGACTTCATGATAACTTTGCACTGCATTTGTAAATGCTTCATCAGCAACGATACTTGTTTCACCATTGAGAAATGCGTTAAACCTATCCTTTATTGTTTGTAGTTGTTGTTTTGTTACTTTCGTTTGTCGTCTGGCCATGTCAGTGGGCTGTTTTGCGTTGAAAGGATAAGCGATACACCTCATCACAAACACGTATAACTGAAGCCTTTTCTTTCTCTCCTCCTCTTCCCTTTCCAGTTTTTCCGTGTCATCAGTCCCCTTTTCTGTTCTGTCGCTATGAAGGGACGGACTGGGACTTGACGGCCGAATACTGTTGGACCGGCCATGAGGCAAGAGACTTGGCAAGTTATCCCCACTCTGTCCGCTAGTAGACAGACTCTGCTGCTCTGCACTGTTGTTTTGGGGATTAAGAACGTCTGTGATCTCATCTTCATTCGTTTCATTTTCTGATTCATCTTCACTTGAGGACTGGTACATCATCTTCACACTTAAAGCGGTACAACTGTTCTGCCTGCCTGCATCATCCCGTTGACAGTTTATTTACATTTCGGCCAAGTGCTCTTTCCTGCCAAATTACCACGCATGCGTATCGGCAACAAAACGATCATTGACGGATTTTACCGGAGGTTAGAATATTTATAATATTATTAGAGTAGGAAAAGAAAAATAGATATGTAACAAACTTTAAAATTATTATAGATAACAGAATATTAACAAATCGCTGACATTTGTAACTTTATGAAAAAAATGACATCACCGGACGTTGGCCCTCCCTTACATTCTAGCGTCAGACCCGCAGAATAACAAATTGTAATGGCCGCCGTCGGAAAAAGAAATAAGTCCGTTTTAGTTTAGAATAGGCCCATTCCGACAGCTGTCAGGCATTTGCAATGGCAGACATGGATACTACTTTATTGTGCAATGTGCAAAGCTTTATATCGTTATCATTTGGAACCTAAAGCAAGACACAATTAAGTTTTATTTGCTGCATTTTGTGAACAGTGATATGTAAACAAGATCGTCAGTTCTAAACATTCTTGCGATTTTGACAGTTAGATTGTCATTATTTTGTTTTCATTTTGGACACTTATTTTGACATGCAATTGTGTTTTGCAAGGAAGATGATTATTTACTGGTAAGTATGCAAAAGATTCCTGATTGCTAACCTTTGTAGAAGCTCGAAAAAGACAAGGTTGGAAAAATAATTTTATCGAACGTTTTGGACCGCCATAATCAAAATGGCGCCCGAAGGTTTTGAATTTTAGAACATTTTACTGTCTTAGTCGTTAATTTTAGCATTGTTATTGTTCTTCTTTGAAGTTCAACAACCAGAAGTTTAAATTACCGTGCAGAAGAAATGTTTCATCGTATTGAACTAGCAGCTAATCTGGAAATAAATTTTGGCTGATGGTCGTGCAATTGTTATGTTAATGAATTCGGTGAACATGTTACTGCAGGGTCAAAACTCCATTTTAATTATTAGGGTTTTTGAAAATATTCATATATTTGCCGTTATGATCTCTGGAAGAAGTCCTTATTAACTTCTAATGCATGCAATAGCTTTCTGTCGTTGAACATTCCAGGGCTCAATCTATAGCTCTTGTTCGTCTGCTTCTACAGAATAATTCCTATATAATTGCTAGCAGTGTCTGGTAAGGTTTCCATAGAACTAAACAGTGAATGATGGTGATTCATTGTTATTGAACTGAACAAACTGAAGATTGGTGTGCTAAGAAACGTGTTAAACAATAAAATTAATACTGTGTTAAATAATAACATCCATGAAATATTTGCTTAGAGATTACAGACCCTACTTTGTAGCAGCAAGAAGCTTTATATAGAATGATATACCATTTTAACTAGTGGTGGCTGACCTTTCTTGGCAAGTACATGTTTTGCATTCAGATTATAATATTTCTGAAAGCACATTTCCTGAAAAATTGGTTGTTACACATCATGTGCAATTCAACATCAAAATGCTTCAGTTAATGAGAAGGGCTGGCAAGTATAGTATGCTATTAGATTTTGATTTTTGCTTATTTTCAAACATTGATCAGCATTGGGCTTTACACCAGTAAAATAAAAGATAATATAATGGTACACTTTTGTGATCCCATTGTTTTAGGGCTACTGTAAATCATTCTGACAACCTTTTTCATATATTTCAGTCAGAAATCTGTTCTTTTATCAAAGGGAGAGAAATAATCAACTTTTCCCCCTCAATTATTGTTTCTATGCTGACTAAGGCAGGTCTATTATTTTTCTTCACTTTTCAAAGAGTGAGAGTATTGTTTATTTACACCGGACAAATATTAGGAACTTGATATAATGTCTCTAGTTATTCATTTATATCTATTTTTCTGTCAAATTTCCCAAATTACAGGTGTTTTATAAAGGTAAGCATCTTCTGCTTCATGGACAACATCTTTATAGTAAATCTTTGTCAAAATTGTATGTGAACAAAGGCCTAAATGACATGAATACATATAATGAAATACTAAAATGCATTTTCGGTTTTTCTCTTCAATCTGATTGGATTGGTGTGCTATGTATAATTTTAAATCATCAGAAAATTCAGATCTAATTGAAACAATTGAAAATCGGTAATTTGCCTGTTATCATTTAAATATGATTTCAAAGTATTTATAGTATGTATTGACTTTCCAGTATATACGATAGGTGCATGTCAAATTATAAATTTTGATAAAGTGCAGTTAATTAAGTTGAAAACACTGAATTCATAACAGTCAAAACACATTTAGCATAAAATCTACATGCACCACTGCAAATTGATTTTCATTTTATAGTATATCCCTACTATCAGAGTTTATAGTTTAATCAGATTAGCATTTAAATGTGTCTTTGAAAAAAGGGCTACCATAATCTTCCTTTCATTTACATTCATTTATGTAGATATTGGCATTATCTAAATGTAGTGACAGGGTGATGCCATATTTAGGGTTTGCTTCGTTGATGGATCTTTTATTTTTTTGGAAACCAGCAAACCCTCATAGTCATATATTTCTTAAGCCAATTTTTGAAAACGTATTTCAGGATCAGGTTAATATATTTGAACTCAATTACGAGACTGCAATGAAAGAGTGTATGTGACCAATTCTACCAGAATAATAAGTAGTGTAGAAGACTTATTTCAGAAGAATGACAAGTTTAATGCTTGAAAAAAAATTATAGGGTTTTCCTTATCAATTGTCAACAGATGTTTTTCAATCTATCATTTTTTTTATTATATTTAATTGTCAGTGGAATGTATATAAGGTCATGTACATAAAAAATGGCTTTCCTGTTGGAAAGTGAAAATATGATGCATCAGGTGAGACTTCCTTTAGGAATATCACAGGCATCTAGTTAAGTTTCCCAAGAGATGTAAATGCCTACAATGGGCTATGGTTATATATTCTCTCTTCCTTAAATATTTTTGAGTTATTTATGGATTCAATCAACTATGTGACTGCAATAATGTTGAAAATTGCATCATTCTTATCTTTGAGGGTTTTCAGATTTAAATCTTATATATTAGTGATCAATTGTATGCTAATAATTAAATTAATATTCACTGGGAACTTTTTTGAATAACAAAGCAGACAGCTGGTAAGACATAATTAGTGCATGCATATTGGTTAGAATAAGAGAAATTGTGATTGTGTGAATACTTGATACTATGAAGTTATTAAACAAAAAAGCGGTCAAGAGCAAGTAAATATATGTGATTTTTTTGCTATGATCATAACTGGGCTTTGGGATGATATGGTATACTAGATATCATAACAGTAACTTTATGCCTCTAATGGTCACAAGATTATAGCCATACACATATGTATTTGGTACACAAGCTACTTACATGGAAGGATTGCATGGGATTACTGAAAATAATTAAAAATTCTCACATTTTTTCTCCTAGACTTCATCTGTTTCTTATGAAATTTTGCATAGATGGTACTCATTGCAACCAGTTGAAACTGTACAGCATCAAATTTGGATGAAACATTTCACCTGTTTTTTTGAATGCACAAAATTCTTTTTCCTAAGTTTCATGATATCTTTTACTACATTGTAGGTAGTGTGTTGATGCAATGGAGGAAACTGTTCATGTACAATTTCATGTCCACTGCCATAATTAGGCCCAATGTAGAACCTTGACGATGAGTGTGGTCCTGAGGCTAGGGGTAGTCCATACAAATGACAGCGGACAAAAAGATACAGTTAATGAGTAAGTTTTATTTCATCAGGCAATTATTTCTACATTTGTCTCACAAACATTTGATACATAATATACAGGCAGATAACCTAATCACCTGATACGGCTGAGTTTTTAACCAAATCTCTTGCAATGTTTGTTTAAAGATATACAAACAAGATGTGAAAATGTATAACACTACTTCCTACCTTACTATAAAGTTTACTGTAAAACTGTTCTGTACCTTTCATTGTGCATATTTAGATATTCAATTTTTTCCTCAGATAAATTCAGCACCATTGTGAAAGTTTGTTATCATGTTTTCTGTTGCAGCACTGATGTGGTGGATTGTCCCACAGGAGAATATTACATGATACCACAGACTTACCCGGGATGTTTTGGTTTGCCTTACCAAGTAAGCACATACTTTTCTTTTCCATTTGTCAGTCTGCTTTGAGGCTTTGATTATGATACTTGTGAATTTAATTGTGTACAGCAAGAAGAAATATCAAAAGTCTACTTACTTATCTTTAGCCAACCATCATCAGATGTCAGACTGTTATGATTTCTTAGAATTGGTGTGTAGTTCCCCTCAATCTCTATTTGAGCCAATTGAATTTTGAGGCTGATCAAGAAAACAAAATGGCTTACAAGCTATTATGTTGGATTTTTCAAGGAAAATGATGAGCTGTTTGGAGTAATTTTTTGACTAAGTTATAAAGACAAATCTAAAATAAAGAAATAACAAAACCAAAAAAAATGAAAACCACACAAGCTAATCTGATAATTTCAGGATCACAATTATGGTGCTCCACCACCACCTACTCCTCCTCCATCACCACCTCCCCCGCCAGCATCTCCTCCACAGGTGGAAAAGGCTCTCCAGCTGGAGGTGGAGGATGTGGTAATGGTGCCAGCTGTGGCTGCCACAGAGGTAGCACGCGAGATCTCCGTGGAGGATGACAGTATTACCAGGTGCATCTGTGACTACACACATGATGATGGCTACATGATCTGCTGTGACAAATGCAGGTATGTACAGCTGGGATGGACATTGAGCATTACTTCAACATGTTGAAAATGTTTTTAACTCGCCATGCTGTCCATCGTTTGTCAACTTTGTAAATGGTGGATTTGATTAATAATGTTACCTACAAGTGAATATCGTGTCTTTTTGAAACCTGGATTTTTTTCCCCTATATATTAAGCCCACCATCATCAGATGAAGGGCTTTTCAAAACATTCTTTGTCTGTGATCTTTGGGTGTCTGTCCGTAAACAATTTTTATTATTGCTATTACTTGAGAATAACTGGATGGATCTTTCTCAAATTTATATGTAGTTTTCTCTTGGTCCCTAGTTGTGCCAGTTTGATTTTGGGACTGATCAGAAAAAACAAAATGACCCACAGGTGACCATCTTGGATTGGGCAGTTTACATTTTACGATTATTATCTATATTTCTGCAAATTTCTTATCATAAAACAGAAAAGAGAAGATAAAAATGGGAAAAGATCCAACTTTCAAAGAACAAATAAAGATCAAACAATGGTGGGAACCAAGGTAACTCTGGAATCCTTGTAAATATAATCCAACATCTGTAAATGTCACTTATTTTCATGTGGACATTGCTCAATATCACTTCATTTTGGCAACTGTCACAAAAAATACCACATGTAAATCACAGGTAAGTGAGGACAAGAACTATGGATTCTTGCCTCCAGAGCCATGTGTCACACCTGGACGCATTACGTTGATGTCACTGCCCTGCTGGCTAAATTTTCACACTTTCTGTTCCTGAACAAGAGATTGACCTGCTTACCTGTAAGGTCCAGAGAAGTGTAGTGCATTTATTTTTCAATTGACTAGCACAATCCAAGTGTTCAAATTTTTTCAAAGCTCTTTTTACTTGGAACTTGTCATGCTTTTTAAACCTATGTATGAGTGGATGTCATGCGTAAACTTTTGAAAATTAGTTTTAAGTATGCATATTGTGTTTGATTTCAAAATAACAAATATTGCTTTTCATAAAACTCGATGAGAAAGTTATCAACATGATTGGAAATTACAAAAGAAATGTGTTTTTGTTTTCTTATGATGATCCATGGGACACCAAACTGCGGCATGTCAATGTCGTCATTATGAACGTCGCCATCTTCAGATTTAGATAGACACATTTCCAATACAACACTTCAGATGCTAAAATAACAGATTTGAACTTCGATTTTTACAAAATGATATCAAGATTAATTAAATATAGAAAATTATCACAATTTACAATTGAAACAAGATTTTAAAGTAAGGGGTCTTAAATCAAAAGGAAGCTTCTGTTTTGTGTTCTGACCTTTACACAGTTTGATACTGTTGAATTGAATGTTAGTTACAGGTGATTAAATACTGATTTTTTTTTATTTGGTTTAGTGTCTGGCAACACATCGACTGTATGGGAGTTGACAGGAGCAACATACCCGAGTCCTATTTCTGTGAAATATGTGAGCCTCGGGTCTTGGACAGAGAAAGAGCTCGACAGCTACAAACAAAGAGGAAGGAGCTACTCATCAATGGTACAAGACTTAATGATTAAAAAAAAAGCCGGATTAAATTTTATGTTACAGACTAAAATGTTGCATGTAAATAATGAGCCATATATGTTTTTTTTTTCATTGTGATTGTCACTTTGTCACTTGGAACCTAAAACCACAAAAATATCTATCTCTTAGTTTTTCTTAAACAGAAATGTTGATGACAAAACAATTCATGAATCAATCGCTTAGTACAAGCCATGTTTCTTATTACTGATGCTAAAGTGGATATATCACTTGGATTAATTGATGTGGATCTCCTTTCTATTGAGGGATTATTGTATATCCAAAATTTTCAATTTTGTTTCAAATGATACTAACGATTGCAGCAAATGGCAGTTCATTCCTGTCACTGTAATTCTGATAAGATGTCAACAAAACTATTTCTTTCAATCAGATTCTAGTGCTACTGATACAGACCCTGAAGAAGCAATGAACAGACAAATGTCTCAACTCCTCAACTCAAAGAAAGGCAAAAATAGGAAAAAGACTAGAGTTCGCAGTGAAAAGAACAACCCCACAACCCCAAATAAAAGTGATGTCAAGTTGAAAAGGCCTAAAAAAGAGAAAAAAGATAATGTCAAAAAAGAAAAAGAGAATAAAGAAGCAGACAAAAAACAGAAAGTAAGTTCAATTTTTCAGTTTTCATCATAGTTATTAGCTGAACCATTACAAAATATAAGCTAATGCTTTCTCGAGTATCCCGCCTTAAATCTCGAAAAGATTTAAGGGCATGTAAGTTTTCGTAAAGACTTGTTTGTATGTATACATACCATACACCCTTGCTGTTTGCCATATAGGGTAATAAAGAATTTTGCAATAGCTGCTGCTGTCATTTTTTGCATGTTTACATGTCAGTTTTCATCCTTACAGAAGTATATATAATTCATCAAGTGATTTCATTTCTATGCTTATAAGAAAATATACATATGTTTTATTGCAATGTTATTTCATCTCTACAGCAAACAGCTATTAAAGAAGCCATAAGCAAAAAGATCAATAAATCTAAAGTAAGTTTTGTTTCAAATTGATTAGCTGTAGAAAAATGTCTGTGCTCCATCAGTAAACAATTCTTCTCATTGTTATTTCTTGAGAAATGCTTCATTATTAACTTTTTCATATTTGATATGTAGTTTACCTTTAGTCTCCAGTTCTCTTTTGATTTTTGACTGGTCAGAAAAAAGATAATGGTATACTGGTGGCCATCTTGGATTTTGACATTGAAAATTTGTTATAAAAAGATCAGATGAAAATGGGAGTCAAGATCCCTCTGGGATCTCTTGTTAAATATGAGAAAGGTGATCTTGAAGCAACTTCATTTTCAACATGTTAACTGAAACTGGAAATTATCACAACTTAGACCAGCCTATGGTAAACTTAATTCGCAGATAATAAAATCAGTGTATTAGACAAAAGATAGACAGTATCACATATTTATTTATTAATCTTTGACATGTCTGTACCTGAAACCTTAGTGATTGCTCATCTAGAATAAATGTCGGAACATCAAACTTGACAATATTCATCTGCATTAAATATTTTCGATCTATAAATGTGCTTTTTCTTGGCAGCTGAACAAGAAGCCTGGTTTGACACTTGTCATGAACGAAAATGCCCAGGATCCATGGGACAGTAGCTACAGGTAAGACTTTGAATAAAAAATCTCTTTGTTGCGTGATAAAAACAATATGAGTCTCTTTGATGCATGGTTAAAAATGGTATGAGGAATGATAAGATGATGAAATAATGAGGGGGAAAAATGAACATGGTGAAGAAGAAATTAACATGTTTTTTGTTTTCAAAATGCAAAGAAGATATAAAAATACAAAACACAGTTCATGTAGTAAGGACTTTGATGGAAGAAAACCTCAAGACTTGGTCCTTTATGTAGGTTTGTTTAATTAAAATAATTCTTGTCTTTAATGTCTAGAATTTTGGATATTTCACTGGTAATGTTGTTTTCTATTATTCAGTCCCTGGGTAGACAAATATGAGGAGGCACAAGAAAATCAGTACAGTCCAGATATTCAAGCACTTATGGCTATACGCATAAATGGTCAACCAGTAAGTTGTTTAATAGTCAGTAATTGTCTACCTTTCTTCATAAAATGGTACTACAACCTCTGATATTGTATCATGGCTAAATATGTATTGTATATGGTAAAAAACAAAATGATAATATGATGTCAACAGTACTGTATTTTCCGGGTTGTAAGCCACAGAGCTGATTTTTATCGATTTTAAAAATTTGATTCACATATTAGCCACACGGGAATATGAGCTGCACCCTTACTTGCGAAGTGGTAACTGTTAAATTGACCATTTGTTAATATAAGAGACAATGGAAGGCAGTTTATCAAGATCATCGGTGAAATATTTAATGAAGTTTGCAAATGAATTACAGAGATAATCCTTTATTTTCTTGATGTATTTCAAAAACATCAAATTGCAAATATCTTACTCCTTTGGTTTGGGTGCCTTCATACAGATATAGCACCTGGCTTTATGTACAGTTTACTAAACAATCTCTCCATCAATGTCTACTGTTAAATATTAACAAAGGCCCTAAAATGCCGATCAAATTCTTATAGTTGCATATTATTTCTTGTAAGTTACTTAAAACCATACATATCCTAAACAAGCATGGCGGTCGTTCTAGAACTTGACCTATAACCTGATGACCCATCGATCCCTGGATGCATAAGGCTATTGTAAACTTTCGCTACGGCTTCAAAGTTTCGCTCGCATACAAATGACGGGCAGGTACTAAAAATACTCAGTAATGTCTCATACTAGTGTACTGATATTTTTCTGGGGTTTTTTGTTGTTGTTTTTTTTTATTCTGTTGACTTTTCTTTGACCACGCCCTACTTGTGAGGGAAGAGTGCAGCTTATAATCCAGAAAATATGGTAATATATTTGTCAATGGCATGGTTGAAGGTTGAAGTGCCAGTTTCTTTTTTATACTTAATTACAATTAAGGTTAGGTTAACAAAGATAAAAGTTAGTATATTGTGTGTTAATTCTTTATTAGGCTGATGACCCTCATCCATTAAATGGAAGGTTGCCAACCCAACTGTGCCATGTTACTGAAGTCAGCAAAAACAGAAAGGTAATCCAGTTGGTTTGATGTACTTAATTAGTTTAAAACTTTATTTTTGCCAATCAGTTTTAAGAGTATAAGGTAATAGATAATGAGAGACAGAGTATGGATTTGGATGTAATATTGAGTCAAACATTTTGGTTCATATTTGTCAGGACAGTAAATGGAGGTCCTTGGTAAGGTAATATATGTATAATGTTTGGCTGTCCAATACAATCAACTAAACTAAAGTTTTGCAATAAACCTTTACATCAGTTCTATCCAAATTGATCAGTTACTTTGTTTATGCATGATTGATTTAAAGGATTTATAAAGGAAATATTTAATCAATCTCTACATGAAGTAGTGTTACCTTTTCTCTGGCAGCGAGAGTAACTGGGTCTTTTATTCTTTTAGGGTTTAGAGGCATCCGAAACCATCGGCGAGGGAGAGCCAATTATAGAATACACAGGAAAGGTGTCACTAAAACAACAGTTTGACAAGGACAACTTTTTCCGGCAGTAAGTAATATCCAAATCTGAATACAGCTTTTAGATGTTCGATGAACCCATTTGTATTTAAAACCTGACAAAGGTTCATATTGAAATGAAGATTTGATCAGTTGCATTGCAAAGAGCACAAAGACAGTATAACAGCATAAACATGTTTAACATAACATATTCAATTACAGATTGCAATTTTGTTTCAAACGAAACATTGATTTATCATGAAACACTAATAAAAATATCATGCAAAATCTTGATTAAGGTTTGATGAGACGTCCTTACAAAAATTGCTATATTTATTTTTAACCTGATAAAATCATTAAAAACACATTGAAATGTTTTCATATAATAGGCATAATTATCCCCATGCTAGAAATGTTAAGGAGGGAATATTGGGATGTTCTATGTAATGGAACACTTACATTTATCAGCACTGTCAGCTTCATCTCTTTAGAGGTTTTTGTTAAACCTGACACCTCTAAAAGAAACTGTTATATTTCAGACGAGTCTGAATTCATTGTTCAAGGGTCAAGGTCATAGTACTTTTTGTCTGGCATTGTGCATCATAAACTTATAACGTTTTCAGTTTCTTCTGGAAAACTCCTGAACTGATTTCATTGAAATTTTAGAAAAAACCTTCCATGATTTAAGGCACACCAAAATTGTAAGTTATATGGTCTTCAACCTCCAGGGGCCTGAGGGTCAAGACCCAAAAATGGTCAAATTGATTGAAACTTGTAAAAAAAAATTCTCAAACCCGATGTATGGTAGAATCAAGTACTCTTCTTTGATTAAAAGGCCTTCAGATGCTTTACCAAAATTGTAACTTTCATGACCTTAGGGTCTCACATTTCCCGCTGGGAGGGGGTAAAGGCTTAAGGCAAGGTTAAAGTGTAAGGATATTTGTATCATGATCAGTATGTATGACTTTCTGTTTCAGGTTCAACCCATTTGCATTATTTTACAACAAGTATGATAACATAGAGCTGTGTGTAGATGCCACCTCATATGGAAGCACTGCAAGGTTTATTAGGCGATCCTGTAAAGCCAATGCAGAGGTGAGGCATACAACATGATATGATGTTAAAAATTCTTCTCTCATAGAATGTTGCTTAATTCCACCTCAGTCAAGATGTCTCATTGGTGAATTGAATCTGCTATCAGTGACTATGAGTGTGATAAAGATGCTTTTGAAATTGTTTTGATGTCCCTTATTTTTAAGCAAATTTCAAGATAAAAAAAAAATTGGTGATGGAGATGACAATTAGTGATTTGATGGCATGACTTTCGTCATAAACAAGTATATGTTAATAGGTGTTTGGTTTTATATATGCTGTGTTCAATCAATAGTATTTTCTTTTCTTATATCTAGGTACGACATGTCATGGAAAAAGGTGTTGTAAATTTCTTCATTTACTCAGCTAAAGTTATACCAAGAGGCTCAGAGATTACTATACCATATGATTATAACTACAAGGATTGGTGAGTACTTGTCTGCCTACAATGTCTTACAATTGATAACTAAATAGGAAATAATGGGCTATACATCATGCATCTTTATTGATCACTCTTGATTCCTTGATTTTTTGTAATTTATTCATTGAAATTTTGTGGCAGTTCAGAAAAAAAATCTTTTGAAATTGTGTCATTGAATGACATATTGTGTGATGCCGCACCCTGGTTAAGCTTCAAAATTAGAAGGTATTGATATCAAAACCAGGATACGTAATTGAGATAATGATAACTGTAACTTTGATTATACTAAAACAAAGTGTTCACTCTACTGATTGATTTTGTCTTTACAGCTCCTACTGTGTTGAATGTGCCTGCCTTAGAAACAACTGCCCTGTAGCAAAATATTTCAAAAGAAAACAAAATGCTCAAAACAAGTAAGTCAATTTTATATTATTTTCAAAGGCTGATATAGTCATGAAATATGTAAGTGCATATCTGTATGGGATATACTTATATGTAAAGCACTTAAAAGTAACTTAGTATTCTCGAGAAATATTCCCTTGTTGTTACCAATTGGTTGGTGCATTGCATATTATGATTATTATTAAAATGGATGATTATAGTTATATTCTATGCAGAGAAATATTTAATTATCCTATATTTTGAATTTTA
Organism: Ylistrum balloti; assembly: GCF_031769215.1. Classification (NCBI taxonomy): domain Eukaryota; kingdom Metazoa; phylum Mollusca; class Bivalvia; order Pectinida; family Pectinidae; genus Ylistrum; species Ylistrum balloti. Next base: position 231,118 of record NW_026782496.1, read on the forward strand.
TATGAATTATTGTTTTGTTTCAGAAAAGACAAATCCTTTCCTAAAACACCTGTGAAGCCTATCGCCAAGTCTCCAGTCAAGTCTCCGACCAAGTCCCCTCTAAGGTCTTCCATCAAAAAGATGATGGATGTGGTTGTAAAGAAGGAGGAAGTTGTAGAGGAATCACCGCCAAAGACTTCAAAAGAGATTCCTCCCCCACCTGTGGAAGTAAAAAAGGTAGTCCTTTACTTCCAATAGTGCCAATAATGCTTACATCATCACTATCGGCTCCATTCTTTTAAAATTCTGCTATATAATTTCAATCAATAATATTTGCAAGGTTTGTTCAGAAGTTGAAATTTAGTATTAGAAAGACAGGAAAATGGTATATTCAGGAGTTGAGCTTTAGTGTTAGAAAGACAGAATCAATTTCATCTAGAGCATGAAGTGTTTGTGACATGGTCAGATAATGATTTCCTTGATTTTGGTCAGTCAGTGTTGCTTTAGTATTAGAAAGACAGAAAAAGGGTATATTCAGATCCGTCAGCCTTGCTTTTTTATTTTTCGAGCATTAATCACTGTTTTGTGTTCTGTAGGAAACGGTGGAGCCAAAGATAGTCCCTGTGGTAGAGGAGGAAGAAGAACAACATGAAAGTGCTTCTACTACTGCTGCTACTCCAGCTCCTCCTTTAGTGTCAGATGTAGGAAGTGACTCAGAAGATGTGTCTTCAGGGACATCAACAGAGAAACGAAATAAAATATCTAAGGTACATTCTTTATGCATAAACGGTCATAATGTTTCTTTTTTCCACACAAATTTCTGGTTTATTTTCTACTTGACAAATTCTAAGGCAAAAGAAGTTACTAAATTATTTTCATTGCATGAAAAGGATGTGCTCTTAGCTTTTGTAGACTGTGAAACATTTTGTTTGATTTACTTCCTCCATCTCTACAGACAAGAGAAGAAAGAAAGATGGAAGCCATCATGAAAGCCTTTGAAAAGTTGGAGAAAAGAGAAGAAAGGAGAAAGGAAGCACTGGCACGACTAGAACATCAACGACACGATTCAGCAACAGATGGGGTTAACACCTCAGCGGAGGTTTGTAGTCATGCTATTGTACAAGATAATTTAATGACCAATAATGGGTTTGTTACTCTCTTACTCATATATCCCCCTGATTTGTAAAAATTTCTGCAAACATGTTTACCATTCCATTTAACAATTTACTTAAATACAGTACCTTTAATTTGTACTTCAGCAGTCCTAAAAAAGTAGATTTTAGGTGGGTTCTTCAAATTGCCCTTCACATATGGTTTGTTGTACATCCTATTCTTGTAATAATCATTTCTTAAGAAATACAGGGAGGATCCTTCTCATTTTAGGAGTTTGCCAAAAGGTGTCATATTGACTTCAAAATTTCAAAAATATTTTTTCATCACTAGGATATGGTAGTCACATGCTCTACATTAATAGAAAAGTCTTTAGGTGCTTTACCAAAATTGTGAATTTCATAACCCCAACATTCCTCAGGGATCTTTGTTTGAGGAAGTAAATATTTTCAATAATTACTCTAATAATATTGTTGGGCTAATAAAATTTTCAAAAATATGCAGAACTAAGACCTGATATATACTTAAGTAAACTACTGCCATGATTAAATTTTATTGGTTTAAATGATACCCTACATTAATGACCGATATAAATTAAAACTGCATCTCTGTATTTAAGTAGTTGTTAATAGGAGATATGGGTTTCCTTAACAGAGCACTGGTGAAGAAAATAAGGAAGAAAAAGTTCCAAAGTCTGAACAAGATTCAAAAAAGGATCTTCTGAAAGACATATCAAAAGAAAATGTCTTAGAGCTGGAGGAGACAGACAAAGTTGAAGGTGGAAAAAGAGAAAGTAAACCAAAAACGTAAGTATTTTGTGATAAAAAATTAAGACATTTTCTGTCAGAAGCAAAATTTGAAAGAACTGAAAGGAGTTCATGTACATGATTTAGGTAGGAAAGAAAACGAAAAATTGGCAAATTACGAAAGACATACTTTTTTGTTAGCAATGATTTTCTTTGTTATCACAGATATAGTTTTAGGGATAATAGTCTATTTTAGATCCCTTTTTGAGACTCTGCTGGTCTACTGGATTTTTTCTTTATACCATTCAAGCCACTGTTCTCAAGGTTAATAGTAATTTTGCCTTTGAAATGGATGACAAATAAGATCAAGCTTGTTACTGTTTTGAAAACAGAAAGTAGTATTTTACCAACAAATAACTATTTCAATTGAATTATGTGATTTGTTTTAACAGAAGAAAGGCAAAGAAGGCTGCGGCTAGAAGGTAAATATTTCAATGAATTAATTGTAAGTTTTTAATGTATGGTATAAAAGGGGTAATTATGTGGTGTAAATTAATGAAGATATATCATAATCAACTTTTTATATTGAAAATAACTGGGAGCACTTCATAGATGGTCAGAAAATAAAAAGTAAAACAAAACAAGCATATATAGAAAACAGTATCAATGATTGTTTCAGAAAAAGTCGGGTTAACACAAGTAGCTCACGAGGATCTGAAGTTGAATCCTTGTCAACCCCTGTGACGCCCACCCCACCTGCACAGCCTCCTGCAGTTACACACACTAGGAAAAGCAGAACAAGCAGCTGTAACTTGGAGGCCACACCACAACAAACGATTGCTAGCTCTCTTTCATCAAACACCTTGCCGTCCAGGAAGCGCCGGTTCAGCAGCAACTGTGGCACCAGTAGTACGGAAAGTGTGGCCCCACTGACAGTCCCTGCCTCCATCACTAATAACCTACAACAGAAGAGGGGAAGGATGAGCAGCAGCTGTAGCTCAGAAACCATCTCACAAGATGAGAGTAGTAACACACTGCCTAGTTGTCCATCAACACCAGTCCAAAGCACAGACCTTGCCACACCCCCATCTTTCAAATTCTTGAAAACCAAAAAGGTGATTATTGCATGGACTATTTTAAATTTGTGACTGGTTCCCTTTTGTAGTTATCTTTAAATGTCTTATCATCTCAGGATTGTCAATTATTTTGACAAATCTTGCAGTTTGAACACCTGCAATCCAATAGCCAGTGTTTTGATTGCATTATTTAGGTAATGAAAAAATCTTTCTGAAAAGTAAAGATTGATGGCACCATGTCATACCATTATTTTCACAGAGATAATACTTTTACTTATCCACAGAGCATAAACATGATTGCAACATTTTGATTTCTGACTCACTAAAATATTAGTAAATGTTACGCAGATCAAAAATCAAATCTCAAGGCTGCTGCCATATCTTTACCAACTCCTACACCAACTGTCTCCAATGGTGTTTTTACGATGAAGATACTGATTGGGTAAAAAGTAATTTTTTTTTTGTGTTGTAGCATTTGATGAGTGAGTGGTTAAGTGAGAGGACCCAGGATAGCAATCCATTAGGCCTGAAGACGGAACCATTGGAAGTAGCAGTAGAGGACAATGCCATGTTTGTGACATGTTTACCGAGCCCGCGCAACAGTATGGACCACCTTCGCCGAAATAGTCACAGCTCTGGTGGTGCACGGGCAGGCTTAGAAAACAGCATAGGATCTGCTAAAAAGGTAACTCGCAAAGCTTGTGAGAAAGGAATCCATGTGATAACTAGACATCCTGATATAATTGTTATCTGCTGATATTTGGGGCCTGACTCTTAACACAAAAGCTTACACTCGTTTTTAGTGCCAATACTCAATATATCATTGCTATTTCAGCGATGGTTAAGGCAGGCCATGTGGGACAAGCCTGGCCCTGACAGTGGTTCTGTGTCCCCAGTGGCAGCTAGTGGAGGAGCAAGTCCCAACCCTGCTATCAATACCATTAACATCATGCCCAGTATTCCCAGCCCTGGGGCCTCTCCTCCTGGTGGTAAGTCACCTTGGCTATTCTTTTAATAGTTCTGATATGTGATTGGTGGTGCAGTTATTTTTAAAAAAGTGAAGAAAAAGAAAAAAAAAAAAAGAAAAAAAAGAAACAATCAACCCAAGCACTGCATAAGTTAAACAGATGTTGAACTGTTTAATGCTGTTTGACTTCAGATTTTGTGACACCATTGAAGAAGAGGCGGTTTGCACGGGAGTCGTGTGACCAGCCTATTCCACAGACTCCGTCCACTCCAGCAAGCTGTTCTTCAGTAGGTGTAGACTACAGTGTATTAGGTGAGGTCGAAGAGAGTGGCATCCAGGGCAAGCCAGACTATCATCCAACTCCAACTGTCTTAGAGGAAGAGGAAGATGAGGTACACCCAAAGACAACAAAAATATCTTAACACACAAGTGCTTCAAATGCTTGACTGAAACTGTGGATCATTTGTTTGTATCTTTTGAAAGCACTCTTGAAGCTTTATTGACAGATATTATTTTTTTTTTAAATTTAGGTCAAACCAATGATAACAAAAAAAAATTGTGGTTATATGAAATCAGACTCAAAACTGTCAAAATTTGTCCTTAATTATTTTGCATTTTATTTAAAAGTGGGTTTGTCGCTGATTCTCAGAATAAAAAAATATGTTAGAAAGGTAACACATAGAAAGTATTGAATTTGAAAATTTTATTACTTACATAAACTTCTTATTTCAGAGTACGCCTTTATCAAAGGAAGCTGAAGATGTTGGTGTAGACAAATCTATGAGAGGCAGGAACTCTATAGATAGTGAAACATGTGATTCAGTAGATATGACTACTAGTAAGAATTCAATTGATCTCGAAGATTCAGGACTTGAAAAATCCCCTGAAAATGTAATACATGAAAAATCCTCTGAAATTGAAGAACATTTAAATTCTTTTGAAATGGAAGTGGCAGAGAAGTCTTCTGAATCGGAAATACATGAAGCCAGTTCAGAGATTGGACAGATAAGTGATAATACTAGAGATAAAATTGAGAAAGATGACAGAAGCCGTGGTAGTAAATCTATAGACTTGGCTGAATTGTCTGTGACTTGTAATAATGCAAGTGAAAATAGTGCTAATAATAATGTAAGTAGTGACAAATCTGTAAATGTGAAAGGTGGTGGCCCAATAGAGTCTGAGTGTGACAGTATTCAAGAACAGACAAATAGGGTTGACAGCGATATGGAATCGCGACAACTTGAGTCGGAGTCTGAACTTGAGGAAGGTGAGATTAATGATGATTCCATTGAGGAGTCCATGCAGGTGGACAGTACAGAAGATAGTGCTAATGTGGGGGGAGGGAAAACTGCTCAAGACAACAAACTTGCTCTGTGTGATAGTACATCCAAAGTGGATGAGAACAAAATATTGCGACCGCGTATGCTTGAGACAGTTCAAGCAGACAGTGGTAGCAGCAGTAGTGTTTTAGTCACTCATTCGGAGGCAAAGGAGGCGACTGTTGTGGACAGCAGTACAGATACTGATCAGCTGGTAGGTAGGCGTCCCAGTGATTCAGACAGAGTGGCCATACTTCTGGCTGATCAGTCAACAGACAGTGATTATGGCTCTTCTAGGACAGATTTATTAAATTCTAGTAACCAGGAAACCAATCATCAGTTAGAGGAATCACTGGTGGAGTCGGTGAGTGATTTCTCTGAGCCTGTGAGACATTCTTCTTCCTCTTCTGTTGTTTCCTTAGATACGTCAGGAGAGAAGGTAGGCAGCAGTAGTGATGAAAAGACACATAGCTGTTTATCAGATGTTAGCAGTAGTAGTGAAAGGAGGAATTTGGCCTCCTCGGATTCAGTGCAATCTGTAGTGTCCTCACAAACTGTTGACGATTTTAGACGAAACTTAGCATCATCAGACTCTGCTTCATCAGTGATATCGAACAATGTGTCTCCAGTTGTGTCGTCACAGTCATCAGATAATGTCGGGGTATCATCTACAGAGCTTTGTGCATCAGATGCCACATCTAACACAATAGGCAATAGTGATTCTGCTGACAGCTCGGAGGCTGCTGTCTCATCAAAAATGGACAAGAGTGAGGAGGACAGTTTGCCCAGTGTTACGGGCTCCATGTGTTTACCAAATACATCTGAGGCTGACACACCATCATTTGATGAGTTTGGTCTCTCAGATGAAGTAGGAAATACTGGAGAAGCTTCATCATCATCTAGTATATCTGAAGACTCGCATTTAGCATCCTCATCTGTACCTTCAGATCCCCCTCCACTGCCAACACCCACAAAGAAAAAGGTAAGAACCAGGAATAGTGCTTGTTTACCATGTTTGAAAAGAGACCTGTATATCCAGCTTGGCTGCCTTTCCTTTCTGTGTTCGGTATATAATTATCTCTTGTAAACCCAATGTCTTAGTAATAAGTCAGAAATTTCACCACTCAGATTTCTTATTGAGGATCTCAGGACAATTTTAACAATAGCTTCATGAAATCTTAATAGCTGCCGTCTTTTCTACCAGAAACCGTCCGTAGTAGTTGTGGGTATTAATGTAATTTGTTTATATTGAGAAAAAAAACACTTGTGTAATTAGAAAGCTATAATGCGATTCAGTTTCTGTGGCATGTGTATTTCTTTTCTGTAACTACTCTTTTATTAGGTCGTCTGAGCCGAAGGCTCATGGTGACTTTTTGCCATCATGATTTGTCTGTCATTTTTGCAACATTTTAAAATCCCCAGATTATTGACATATATTCCTCAGGTGACCGTTAAGGCCCCTTGGGCCTCTTGTTATCATTTATTATCATAAAATGTGTTCATTTGAGCATTGTGTATTGATTTAAGAATATCAAAGGATTGCTAATTTTCAAAGAACACTTGAGAAAATATTTAAATGATTAAAGATTTAGACGTATGCATATATACTTGAAATTTCTTCATGCTTAAAGTTTGACCACCAACACTGGAAGGTTGTATGAAAGCATGGTTTATGCCAAAAAACAATCAAGTGTATCTCCTAAAAACATGTTTCATAACAACTTATACAGATGTTTTACCAAGTACAATTTATGGTAATCTGATAATAACACAGATTTGGATGTTTTATTATAGGTCAGTCTGTTGGAGTATAGGAAAAGACTCAAGGAGAAAAGCACACCAAGTGGCAGCTGTCCATTGTCATCATCGTCATCACAAGCTTCATCATCATCATACACATCATATCCTTGTACATCTCCATCGTCCCTGTCACCATCATTCATGCCATCTCCATCCATGTCCTCATCATACAACAAGCCATCCTCATCAACAACATCTCGTGGCTCCTCAACCCTCCACAACACAAAGAGACTTCCATCTTTACCATCACTACCACTCTTTGATTCATCTCCGCCAAAAGACTCTTCTAGATATCATTTTAAAAGTAAGTATTATGGTGTTATGTAATATATGTAAAACTTGATGTTCTTCCATGTTAATGAAAGATGAGACACTTTCAGCACCAACTGAGTAGTAGCGTTATAAGAATCAGATTCATTTATTATTTTATAACAATACCCAAGTAATAGAACCTGGGATATTTTTGTCAATGGTGGTTGCTTATATATTCATAAAGATATTTTCATTAGTGATGTCAGTCTTACTTATAAGCCTTCAACCCTTGTATTTTTGTAGGTTCTTCAGACCTTGTCAGAAGAAAGTCAGCTGAAGTGAAAAAACCTGTAAAACCATTGAGCTTAACAGAAAGATTAAAACAAGAGTTTGGGTTTGATGATACAGAGGAAGAGACAAAGGAAAAGAATGGCAAGTCTAACTCAGATATATATATTGCTTATACCTTGCACACTTTTTCTTCTGATCATTAGTTAAATTTAGGCTGCTTTCATTTCATACAAATATTTGTTTGAATACATCTGAATTTCATAGTATTTAGCTTTGATTCATAACGATTAGATAGTAGCAGTTTGTTGAGTGGATGTTAATCCTTTAAAAAGTCAATTGGAAACATTTCCTACATATTTTCCTTATTAATTAAACATGATGAATTAGAATAGGATAATAGTGACAAATTGCTACTTTCTAGATGGAAATATGCGCCGCATCATCGCCACCTCCATTGCTAGCACGACCAGAGCAGCTTCATCAGCATCATCATCTTTCCCCCCTCCCCCTCCTCCTCCTCCTCCTCATCCCTGTACAACCTCTCAGCCTCGTCCCGCAGGCCTAACCAGTGGTCAGGGTGAGTTCTACAGCACAGCGGATGATAGTGCCGCCTTGCTGCTGTATAACAGCCTTACATCTGTATGTTAACACTTGACATCTTACATAAACTTTGGTAAAAAAAAAATATGTTTAAAGATCCAATTTCATCCCTACCTGAGTTAATATGGGCAGTATCAATTTACAAGTTTCATTATCTTTTGATAGGGTGTTGAAGCCTGCTTTTATCTGTTTGTTTTCCACTCTTGAACAATAACTCGTGTTACTCTATTCCTCCTAAAGTACCCATTGGATCTGTCTCTTAACATATTTATTGCCCTTTATCATTTTTTAAACTCGCCAAATTTTCTGGATCTTTTTTTTCTCCCTGAAATTTGTAGGTGATCAATTGTGAAATGTCAGATTTTAGAGTAATTTTCACAAGCTATGACTGAGAGTCAACTAGACTTGGTTCCATTCTGTATTGTTGCAATATTATTTTCAATACAGACTTTTTTTCACAAGGTTCTATCTTAAAACTAAAACTAAATTATATGATTTTTCGTCAGCTAAGTGCAGTATTCATTAACATCTGGGCACTGTCTGTTGTAAGAAAATTTTACTGTAATGTGTTCTGAACTATCAATCAGTGTTGTGTATGGATGGTTTCTCAAATTTTGAAACAGTACTTAAACACTGATTTAGTACAGCAATTTTGTTATCATGTTATCCTAATGTATATTATATATATTTGAAAAAAGTAACACATTTTAATTTTTTTTAAAGAAATTTCCAAGTGATGTATACACAGATTTATTGTTGTTAACATAATTTGTTGCTTTCCACAGAGTATATGGACCAAGGACAAGAACCACAGAATCAGACCCCAGTACAACAAACGATTGGTCCTCCACCACATCACCCAGGCTTTCAGCAACCCATGTACCATCCTCAACAACACACAGGCCAGCCACCCCTCCATCCGCCAATGCAGCAGGACATGGTCATGCACGGGGGTACACATCCTGCCCAACCTGCTCATATAATGGGACAGAACTCAGCCATGCTCAATGGACCAGCGCCAGGCATGATGCCTCCTCACTCAATGGTGGGACCAGGTCACATACCCCCACCTGTCCCTAATGGCCAGGGACATGGTCAGGCATCAGGAATGTTGCCACCCCACCCTCACATGTCTGGGGTACAGGCACCACCTATGCAGAATGGCCCGGGACCAGCTCCCACTGGGGGGCCCTCCCCAAGACAAGGAGGTAAAATACCGTCACTGATGTCCATACAGACATTCCCCTCCAGGGAGCTACAGCCAACGGTCAACAGTAATGGGCCTTCCACTTCTCAATCTCCACAACCACAGGTCTTTCCAGGACAACACCTTCAGCAGGGGAATGACCAAGGTATGTTACTCTGTTATGTGGTTACATCAGGCCATCAGTCTTGTATAAAATTGTGATGACAACAAAGTAAGAAAGGGTCTATTTATCTGTCAGTCAGTCTTGAAAATTGTCATATTTTCAAACTTGGGTAAAACATGCCTATTACACGTTCTTGTGCCTTTATCTTATATTATTGATTGTAGATAATTAAAGGAAATAGTTCTAGCTAATTAGCAAATTATTGGCAAATTATTACAATACTTAAGAATGAATTAATCTTCCCTTGTACCCTGCCACTTAGTAATATGGCTGAATTGTACAATTTTTATTCAATATCACATAAAAGTTTCATTCCATGGCATGATCGATGTCATCTTGATTCATTCCCTAAATTTATTGTAGTCTGAGAAACCTTTAACTTTCCAATTTACATTTCACAACTGGTAAATGGTTGAAACCTTGTTTACTGACATTTGCTGCAAAAAATCCCCAAAAATTTGAACAAGGCAGAGGTATTATGATGTAATCCCTTACATTTAGAAAAGGATGCAAGATACATCAGTGAATCAGGGATTAAGAGTTGGGGAATCATTTGTTTGTCAATTCATTGTTTCAATACACTCAAATTTGTATATTTTGTCAGGAAAGTACATTTTAAAAATAAAATTGGTACTACAAATCTCTTGAAATCAAGTTGTATATGGCTATGGAATTCTACGTGTATGATTTCTGTACTGATGATGTCTATTTCAGGGCTTGGAATTACACAACATGGTATACTGAATAATGAGGCAACATCTTTCAACCAACCAGCTCTACAACAACAACATAATCCTCACACAACCAACCACACTGTTAGTTACAAGCAGTCCCCTCAGGGGCCAGGTCAGTCTGGGTTCAACTCCACCATTAATGGCCCACAGGGACCTAACCAAACAGGGTTCAACTCTACTATGAATGGTCCCCAGGGATCAAACCAGACAGGGTTCAACTCTACTTTGAATGGCAATTCAAACTTTAATATGATTCAGTCCTCTTCGCTGCAGGTACAACAGCAACCTCCTGCAAATGGACCACCTGTGGTGCACGAGTATAACCACGGTTATAATGGAATGTCAAATAGTGACCATAAACAGCACTACCAGCAATCCCCATCACAGTACCACTCTCAGGGGTCAGTGCAACGAAAATCAAAATTTTTCGGGAAGAAAAGGAAAAAAGGACATAACCATCAGCAGCAGGTTTACCCTGACTCAGGTGGTCTTTATTGAGACCATCATGGAAGGATGTCATTTTTGTGTGTATGGGTTATATTGTGATTGAAAGAGTGAGTTAATTGATTTATTTATACATGTCTTCTTTTTTTTTCTTTTTTTTTTTTTCGACCTTCTTGAATTAAGACATTCTTCATTAAGTATATGATGTTTTACTCTGATATTCTTTCTGATCAAATGTTTTTATTGGAAATAGAAATATATGTTATTGGTATTCGTAGATCTTAACTAATGTGCATTACTTCATTAAGTCCCATACATTTGGTACTTATAAACAAATACTTTCAAAATTCTTTTGATATTGTTCTAAAGTGTTGTAAGAAGGGGGGGAAACATGCAAAATTTGCTCATATCATTTATGTGTAATGCAGCATTTAAAAAAAAATTGGAATATGAGTGAAATCCAGAAGTCTTTTTCAAGCTGTACTTGTTTGCTACACTCTCAGTTGGCAAATATTTTTTATGTAATATCGTGTGCTTGACAGCCATGATATTGTAACACCCAGATAACATAATTACCATGTAAAAAAAAAGATAAAAGACCCTTTTATGGAAGACTGTGTTGTGGCATGAAGTACTGTATTTCTTACTATTTTTTGAATTATTGTGTTTACATTATATGGCATTTAAAGTTAATGAATGAATCTTAAAAGCAAGGCATTTAAATCATGTTTACTGACTGCATTATTTGCCTTGGAAGTTTGTCTGCTTTAGTAAGTCTCAATAGGGCAATATTTGTTGGTGTAAATAGGAATCATTACCTATTGATGAGCAGGTTATTTTGCCCAATAAATGGTTTGGGAGTTGTATTTATTATTTCTCTGCATCCCTTCATCTGTTTCAATATGTTGGGGTTTCGGATGTAAGTGTGTTTGGAAGGAAGAGAGTCATTTTGCCGTGTCTGTACATAACTGCATTTTTTTCATTGTAAATATAAGCCATCTATTTTTTTAATTTTTTTTCTGAAAGAGTTTTTCATGAGGCAAGATTTTTGACATGTATTAACCTTTTTTTGATTGTTCCATTTTCATTCAAAATGACCATTAATCATTCATTTAGTATTTCATTGTACAGAGGTTTATTTTGTGTAATATATATCAACCAAAATCGATTTTAAAGGGGGTAAATTTTGTGTTTCATGAAATAGGTACTAGATATGGATGGCTTTATGTACACAGCGAATTAAACATTATTTTCATACCTGTACAGATATCAGGTTACAGTGTATTATATAAACAAAAAGGGGGGCAGTGACATATTGCTGTCAGTTGCTATTTTGGCATTTGACTGGTGATTAGATCACTGCAACATAATAAACTAACAAGCTTCCAACACTAGTGGATCCCAGAAGTATGTTCTCTTTCCTCTCTCTCTCTCTTTCTCTCTTTCTGCCTTAAGTTGGTAGTCTGAACAAGACTGGATATAGATATTGGCTTGTATTGTCTGATATTCTGGTCAGCTTTGTACTTTGCTTATGGGATTATTGTCCACTAGTGGATAGAAGTCAAGTAAATCATTTTATGAAACTTGTATATTGTCGTGTTTTTTATTTTCTCTGTGTTTTAATGTGTTTTTGTTAAATCATTGTCTCCATGCGCAAGTAATTCAGAACTATTTGCAGACATCTGTGCAATTTTCATACAGGTTATTTGTGAAGATTTAACGAAGTCATAAAATATACCTTGAAGGTAGAGTTTATGAAAACAAGTCCATTTCTAGAAAAAAAAAGACTTCTTGCATCAAGCTTTTGGTAAAGCTGCAAACATTTGCACCATTGAAGAAAAAACACCTTTATAATAGGAGACAGTTGTATGGCCTCTGCATTGAATACTGTAAACTTATATTTTTGGCACTGAAAGTATTGTGCTAATTTCCATTTTTCATATGGTGTTGATATAGCAATTATTGTGGATATGCAAATTTACATTGTAAGTATGTTGATAGTGAATTGTCACCATACCACAACAAAACCTACCAGAGCAACACAATTTTGAAAGACCACCCATATGTTGCATGGATGAATAATATTCCTTTGACCTTCCAAATATACCCACGTTATAAATTTTGAGAGAAAAAAAAATCTAGTTCATCATCTTTAAGGCCAGAGAAATGGTCTTGGAGTAAGTATAGTGGCTACTACACTAGAAATTGCTACTAGAGCTTGAAAACTTCCACACCAATTTCAGTGAAACAAAAAAAAAACATCGAGGAATATGAGCAGATATGCTTGCAATTTTATTCTTACTTTTGTAAATCTTAAGTTGCAGTTCTTGGTTTTCATAACTGGTTAGCCTTTTCATTCACTTGATAAATCAAAGCCAATTACAATTTGACATATTTTGGTTTCAGTTCAAATTTAGTGCAATAAATACAGAGTCTAATAACTTGATATATAATGGACATCGTATAAGACTGACCACAAACACACACTCCTAGTAGGTATCTCAAAATATGCTGGCGGGGGTAGGGGAGGGATGTGGAGCACCAATAAATATGACAGAAACCTGCACTTTTTGAAAAAAAAGTGTTTATTAAGTGCATTATTTTATAGCAGTTATGATAGTTGCATGATACGCAGATAGGCACAGTATGTATAGAATATACAAGTATATATAGTTATGGTAGTCTAGCAGGAATTGTTTTGTGTGTCACTATATTAATCATGTGTGGATATGGCAGTTGGGTCAGATGGGGATGATCGCATAAACTCCAGGCAGAGACCATAGGGGAGTCCTAAGGGGTCGGCTAGCATTTTGCATGGTATATTTTCAAATTTCTATCTTCCTGCAATCATTTGTACCATATATGATCAAATGCAGACAATTGGTCTCTTAGAAAAAGTAGATATGATTTGTAAAGTACTCTAAATGACCCATTTCAGGTGTGATCAGGCCATCAAGGGTAATATGGAGTCAGCAATTTACAAAGTAAAAATGAATCTCAAATGGTGGTGACAAGGGCTGTCAAGATATTTGAAGGCAGTTTTAATATAATATTAAGATCTATTTGATTTGAAAATACAACCAGTAATTAATTCAGTGGCCTACTTATCTTTAATTTTTTTTTTTTTTTTTTTGAAATCAAATTAATCCTTAAAATCTCTTAATATTATTAAGCAGACAACACCAACTACAACTTTCATTGGAAAAGTTTTAAACATTACATATATCGCCACATTGACCCTGATCTAAGCTACGTCAAAACCAGTAGGAACAGCTCCCATCAACTGTATGGTAAACATGATAATTTTGATTGCTTCAATTTTTATATGGAAATGTTGCAATATTCTTGCTTCTTAAACGTCTGATATTGACACACCTCAATTTATATGATATTCAAGGGATTGTTCCCGATATCAATTTTTGTCAGAGACATTCACAGCTTACAGACACAACACAGGTTTTTGAGAATTGAAGATTGAAGAACTTTTGATGCTCAACCAATAGAGCTAAAGAGAAGTTCTCTCTAGCTGAGTGGTTGAGCATCAGACCAGTAAGCCAGGGGTCCCTTGTTCAAGTCCTAGTGGAGGCACTGAAAAAAATAATGATCTCTGTTACATTGGGGCCCATGAAGGGACCCTGGAATAGTACTTGGCCATACCCCACCAGCATCGCTGTAACTCCTGGAAACTCGAGGACGAGTTATTTCCTGGAGTGGGAGTATATAACCCTGGTAAAATACTAGCTGCAATATACCACAAGGCTAGAGAGAACTTCTCTTTAGCTTGATTGGTTGATGGGTGTTGTTGATGAAATAGAAATGTTCAAGGTTCCCCGTATATCATCCAAGAATTACATTGAACTTGAATTAAAGTGGGTATTTTCTTGCTGTTTTTTAAGGCAATATTAATGAAAAAATTAGATGAATAGGCTAGTGGTGAATTTTCAGTATTTATTTGTGAGGTAAATGGTGTGTCAAGATCCAGCAATATGTTGTTTGTTCCCAGCTACTTTTCTAGTGTTGGTATGTGATGCATGTCCGGAACGATTTGTAAAAATAAAACTTTACTGCCGAAACCCGGGATCGAACCAGGGACCTTTAGATCTTCAGTCTAACGCTCTCCCAACTGAGCTATTTCGGCCATACCGGAGAGGGCACCAAAATGTAAATTCGATATCGATGACGAAATACCGGAAATCGTATTATTTGGCGATGGTTGTTTCGGTGTTACTAGTATACAAAGTAGAGTTATCCATTTAGGTACACTTATAAATTTTCCTTGTCAAAATGCATTGCTTCATTGCAATACGATAAATTAATTTCTTGTTACCTGCAACGTCACTAAACTTACCGTTGAAAATGTTACAATTAAACACAAATAGTTGTGTACAAGTGCTTGGGAATAAATGAAAGCGTCCAGTCTTCGTCATTGTAATGTTTGAAAATAATCAATGGCGGGCTCTTCTGCCAGTGGAAAGGAAGAGAACGTGAAGACGTTTATTTGTAAAAGATGCGACTTTTCAGCAAATTTTCAATACTTCGGATCAAAACCACCGTTTATGAAATCGATTCTGTAAGTAATGACATTGTTAATGTTTTTGCCTTTGCGGAATCTGGCCTGCTCGTCTCTTGTGCTGGGTCTCCAGTTTCGACGGATGAAATGCGTTTTTCTCATCCTGAGGCCTGACACTCTGCTACAATATATCGATATATATATATATATTTGATCTGTTAGTTTTCGGGGTTCCATTTTATTTTATGATTGATTGCAGTTCAGATTTTTAAAACATGATGAAATGATTATAAAAATCAAATTCAAAATCATAAACAGAATACTGTCCGTGTGTACACTAAACCACAGATTTGTGTACGATACATAAACTGGCCTATCAACTGGGGTATGGATTTGTTACTAAAAAAAACAAAACGACATTTGACGGAAAACATTTTCGGTGCCTTCAGTGGAAAATGCATTCCTTTTTGCTGTAAGCTTTTGGCAAAGCGACGAAAATTACAGTAAACTGGGTTTCCATTTTAATCAGCGTATTTTCTGAAAACAACTATTATGTCAATGAGCGTTGATATATTTTTTAAAGATTACTGGAAGAATCCTATGTAAAGAAGGACCCGTTTTCTTCTGACGGAGGGATTATCACACTGGGCTCTCACTGTTACAATTGTAAGCTGTCGGTCTGTTGCTCACCGGTAAGAATTTATTGATTACTGATTATTTAACAAATTATATTTTGAAATATTACAAGCTTGTTCGATTGACCAAAAGGGTCAAAAAGACCTAGAGTCATCATGTTTATTTTGTCAGCCTGCCCTGTTGGAAATCTTTTCCTGATTTTAACAAGATTTGGTCTGAAAAATCATTAGGGATGGGCGATCATTTATACTCTGAAAGTTTATTTGACTGATTTGACCCCTGAAGACTTGGAGCCTTGGAGGGGGAAGTGGGAACACATGAGATATATGACATGAATCAGAAAGTTGATTTGACCCCAGAAGACTTGGAGACTTGGAGGGGGGAAGTGGAAACACATGAGACATAAAATTACATGAATTTTTGTTTCATGTTGATATGGTGAAGCAGGAACACTAAATATAAGATACCTAACTCAAAGTTTGGTACTTGAAAGGATGATTAACATTCAATTTCTTATTACATTATAAGTGGTTTTCAACTCTACATTGTTGATGTAACTAACTCTGTATTGTGCATGTCATAAATCATTGTTTGGTGTTGTTTGCTTTCAGAGTTGCAGCATATTTTATACAAAAAGATTCTGCCTGGATTGTGTGGACCAGAATATAAATGAGTTCCCTTTGGAAATCCAACAGGTATGCTGTCTTAATGTATCTGAGAATAATTCATCCGATCTCTTGTCAATTCCATGTATTTACAGCACTATTTATGAAAGCCTGATCCTTCAGCATTTCTTGATGCTTTGTACATTGTACAAGGCATGCTATAGTCATCATCTTGCATTGACAAAAGGCCACGTGGGACAAACAGTTTCTTCACAAAAAAAACCCCATCACACATCTTTCAGAAACCGAACATTTATTGCTAAATACATCTATATGAGATAAAACAGAAGAAAGACCTCAAAATCTTACATAATGATGTTTTTTATCCATGAGCTTTCAGAACCATTTTCTTCCCATATCACTACATATCTTAGACTTATTTTCAGCTTGTTTAGAACTTCATACAATCACACTCCATGAGATCTTAATTTTTATATATTTTTATAGCCATCATGCTTTGTCTGTCTTCTTGCCCCTTCAGCCATCTGCCGTGCATAAACTTTTGACGTTTCAAACTTCTGCTTAGATTCCACCAGTGGGATTGAGCTCAATTTTGTCTGAAATGATCTTGAGATGGTAGCGACCAAGTGGTGTTATTTTTCAGGTATGAATTCCAAGATGGCCACCTTTCTTGAAAACATATTTTAAACTTCCCAAGTTCCAATGGTGCCATTGAGCTAAAAATTGGTGAGAATGTTAAGGAAAGGCAGCCAACAAAGTAATGTTATTTTTCGATTTTGTGAAAACTTTTAACACAGCAGCCAGGGAGGCCAATTTGTAATATGATTGCACAATCATGGTTTTTCTGTGCAACACTTATTTTAAACTTCTTAAATTTTACCAGTTGGATTGAGCTCCAACTTTACTGTCAAAAAATAGGTAACACTTGTTACAGTTACCTGCCCCTCACCATTTGCATCTTGGAAAACAGCTTCTTAATAAAATTTCATTCAAAGTATAAAAAATAACCATTCTCCCTGCTGAAAGTTTTTGTAGTCAGATGACCCTTAAGGCCCGTGGGCCTCTTTTTAATGTCAGCTTTCAGTACTCTGTTCAAGGTAACTTGAAATTACTGCAGCAACTCTGATTCTTGACAACTTTTTAAGTTTGCAATATCAGAAAGGATTCACACTTTCAGGGACAATCTCTGCCAATGTAAAAAATTACATACGAGAAAAGTGAAAAAATTCAAAACAGTAAAATAAAAAATCCAGAATTCAGCCTAAAGTCATTTAAATGTTAAACATGGATTAAATATGTCACAATAACCCCATGATTGTGATTATCAAAAACAGGTAGAACTGTTTACTGTGACTGTACTATTTAATAGACATCTTCCATATCCTCTCTTAACCTCCTCTTTACCCTGTTGAGGGTAACCCTAGTTATTGGTCCATGGACAGGACACTCTTAACCTCCTCTTAACTCTGTTGAGGGTAACCGTAGTTATTGGTCCATGGACAGGACACTCTTAACCTCCTCTTAACTCTGTTGAGGGTAACTCTAGTTATTGATTCATGGACAGGACACTCTTAACCTCCTCTTTATCCTGTTGAGGGTAACCCTAGTTATTGGTTCATGGACATGACACTCTTAACCTCCTCTTTACTCCATTGAGGTAACCCTAGTTATTGGTCCATGGACAGAACACTCATAACCTCCTCTTTACTCTGTTGAGGGTAACCCTAGTTATTGATTCATGGACAGAACACTCATAACCTCCTCTTAAATCTGTTGAGGGTAACCCTAGTTATTGATTCATGGACAGGACACTCTTAACCTCCTCTTTACCCTGTTGAGGGTAACCCTAGTTATTATTGATTCATGGACAGGACACTCTTAACCTCCTCTTTACCCTGTTGAGGGTAACCCTAGTTATTGATTCATGGACATGACACTCTTAACCTCCTCTTTACCCTGTTGAGGGTAACCCTAGTTATTGATTCATGGACAGGACACTCTTAACCTCCTCTTTACCCTGTTGAGGGTAACCCTAGTTATTGATTCATGGACAGGACACTCTTAACCTCCTCTTTACCCTGTTGAGGGTAACCCTAGTTAGTTATTGATTCATGGACATGACACTCTTAACCTCCTCTTTACCCTGTTGAGGGTAACCCTAGTTATTGATTCATGGACAGAACACTCTTAACCTCCTCTTAACTCTGTTGAGGGTAACCCTAGTTATTGATTCATGGACATGACACTCTTAACCTCCTTTTTACTCTGTTGAGGGTAACCCTAGTTATTGATTCATGGACAGGACACTCTTAACCTCCTCTTTACCCTGTTGAGGGTAACCCTAGTTATTGATTCATGGACATGACACTCTTAACCTCCTCTTTACTCTGTTGAGGGTAACCCTAGTTATTGGTCCATGGACACACTTTTCATAAAGTTTTCAGTCCTTTGAGACATTGACCCTTTTAAAAAGAACACATACCTCCAACACAGATGCAAACCTTGAAACTTACAGGTGAACCAAAGTTGACCACACAGTAATATTTTAAACTTACTGAGTATTAAAGTTTATCCCAAACTTTCCTAGTGGTGACATACATAGCTATTTACTATAACAAAGCAGAACAACAGTTAACAGTTTTTGTTCAATTGTGTAGTATGTGGAAAAACAATAATAAAACGTTGTGATTTAATTCCATTCCTCGCAGCATTAGTAAGACACATTGATGGTTAAGGATCTATATCTGCCATATTTTTACTGTGTAGGCAATTTTCAACCTAAGAATAACTTTCACCCTCATTTCTGCTGTAAATCATTTATTTTTCCAGTGTTGAATCTGCTTTGAAATAATACCAAATTACACATTTCAGCTTAAACATTGAACTTGGTTCACATGTAATTTTTGACCTATTAACAAAAGAGCCACATTTTCCTTGTACATAAAAGTGCTTTGCTATTGTGGTCACTGAATAGCATTATTAGTGTTAGGTTTTTAGCAATTAATATCACAGTATGTCATTCAAAATACACAGATTCCATGTATAATACAGATATATTGAGACAAATTTAATAGCAAGGAACATTTCAATTTAGTTTAAAGACATTTATGGGAGCAGCACTTTTGAGAAGGGAAATAACTCTGATATAACTACAAATTGTTCTATTTTGGGACCTGACCTGGAGTTATTTCTCTTTGCACTGGATTGATTTCAGCTTCATGTGTTTAAAACTTGCTGATTTAAGACCTACACTTTACATATAAGAACCTTATACCATCAATTAAAGTAATGTGCAATTAAAACATATATATAAAAACATATAACTTGGAGTGTGACTTCGATTAGTGTAAAGTACATTTTAAAAGATTTAAGTTGTATGAAAATAGCAGTATGAGCTTGTTACCACTACAGCTTGTAACCAGTACAGATAGATGGAGTGTCTTACACTAGATCTTGTTACCATTACAGACAGATGTAGTGTCTTATACAAGAGCTTGTTACCAGTACAGACAAATGGAACGTCTTACACTACAGCTTTTTATCAGTACAGACAGACAAAGTGTCTAACACTAGGTCTTGTAACCAGTACAGAGAGATGGAGTGTCTTACACTACAGCTTGTTATCAGTACAGACAGATGAAGTGTCTAACACTATGTCTTGTTACCATTACAGACAGATGTAGTGTCTTATACTAGAGCTTTTTATCAGTACAGACAGATAAAGTGTCTAACACTAGGTCTTGTAACCAGTACAGACAGATGGAGTGTCTTATGATGTAACTTGTTAACAGACAAAGTGTCTTACACTACAGCTTGTAACCAGCATAGACAGATGGAGTGTCTTACACTACAGCTTGTTATCAGTACAGACAGATGGAGTGTCTTACACTACAGCTTGTTATCAGTACAGACAGATGGAGCATTTTCCACCCCGTCATCATCCATGTTTATTACTGACCTGCTGCAGTGTATCCAGATGTGTAAATTGTTAAAAGCATTTAACTGGGTGCTAGGTGATTGGACTTATAGTACTAAAATTCATGGTAAACATGAGGTCACTGCAACTTAAGGGACATCAAGGTTACCATTGGTTCAGATTTAAATTTGAAGCTAATAAGCTTGACCAGTCTTCAGACAATTGATTTTGGACTTCTGCTGTACAACTTCAGTTATTTTGTAAGATACTGTTGGTTTACAGAAATTTAGAGAGCCTATCAGATTTACAGGGGCAGCACAATTTAACCCTCATTGTAGCTCCTTAACTGGACTCTCATTGTAACTTTGTAACTGGACTGTCATTGTAGCTTCTGAACTGGACCCTTGTTGTAGTTTCTTAACTGGACCCTCATTGTAGTTTCTTCACTGGACCCTCATTGTAGTTTCTTAACTGGACCCTCATTGTAGCTTCTGAACTGGACCCTTGTTGTAGTTTCTTAACTGGACCCTCATTGTAGTTTCTTAACTACACTCTCATTGTAGCTTCTTATCTGGATCCTCATTAAAGCTTCTTAACTGGACCCTCATTGTAGTTTCTTAACTGGACTCTCATTGTAGCTTCTTATGTGGACCTCCATAATGGCTTGATATCTGGAACCTTATTTTATATTGAGGTTCACTCAAATTGAAACAGGATTTTTCAGTTAGAAGTACTGTTGAAATGTGCTGCTATCATCTGAATTCTAAGCCTATTATATCATACTTCAGACAGGGCTTTAAACATTTTACAATCTTTTTTTCCCCTGATACCACTTCAAGGTTGTGTGGAAGTTCAGACTGTTCAAATGTTTCAACTTCATTTACATGTTTTTCTTGCACACTTTTATTTGAAAGATTAGTGAACAGCTATCATTGTCACTGAGATGTTTGCTCAAAGATTTGTTATTTGAAAGGCCATCTATCCGAAGAATAGCTATATCATTGCTTATGATGGAGACTTACAGGGCTAGACGTTTCAGCCAGTAAATCTGGTGTGTTTAATCACTTAGGATTATCAAAACAGTGCTATTATCACGTAAAAGGGTGTTAAAGGGAGGTAAATGTGATTTCACTAAATCTTCCATTTATCTCTTTGAGGAAATAATCATTAATTTACAGTTTTACAAAAGAATATTTCAATAAGCTGATTATGCAGTTATGAAATACTTTAAGCATGTAGGATTTGAAAGTTATTGCCATAAGGTTTAAATCTCATACCAGACTTTGGACCTGAATTCTTCAATTGGTTGGAATCATTATCAGCTGTTTATGTGTATGAGTTTCTTGAACAGGTAGCCTTTTATTCTGAAGAGTGCTTCTGTCACTCTAGACGCAGAATGCTTGTAGTAATACAATACAGTAAAACCCCACTTCCTTGAACATGCATTACTTGCAAACCCCTTATTTGTCGAATTGATTGTTTGGTTCTGACCGAGTTTTTATATATTCCTTCTTATTTAAGCAAAGACTTATTTTTTCCTCAAATACCCTTTTATTTCTCAAATTCATTTTTATCCTCATACCTTAGATGTTCATGGTTTTTACCTCACTATTCCTCGAACAAGTGTCACACTTGTCCAAATTTTCCTGTGTA
Source organism: Ylistrum balloti (assembly GCF_031769215.1). NCBI lineage: Eukaryota > Metazoa > Mollusca > Bivalvia > Pectinida > Pectinidae > Ylistrum > Ylistrum balloti. The sequence goes on from NW_026782496.1 coordinate 253,147, forward strand.
ACACATGGATGTGTCTAACTTTGACACAATGGACCCGATTTTGCATTGAGTTTATACATGTTTGATAGGGATTCACGATGGTATAATTATATACTTGTACTGCCATCTGCTACATATGATTGTTTTATCAGGGTAATTTTTTTGTTAATTTTAGACTGATGTTTAAAAGTAAAATACTGTTGAAACACAGGTTCTTTTAAGTGTACACTAGGCCGGGTTGCTCAAATGTTAGTTAGAGTTAACCAGTGGTTAGTCAAAAATTCAAATTGCTGACACTGAACAAACAAGAGAATGTATGCAAAATTTTACACTGAAAATATATTTATCTGACTTGTCCCAACAAATCTATAGCTTTTAAATGATAAAGAATGTCCCCAGTTTTGCTTTATTTTAATAACGTCAGCTATCCAGACATTTTTGTGATGTGTTTGGAGATTATGACTTTAAATCTGGTGTATAGTTTCAAACTATAGGTTCAAAGATTGAGTTTGAATCCTAATAAACCTTTCAGGTGGAGTTATTTGCCTTTGCACTTAGAATATTGTGCAGGATGGTGTTTTTTGCAGACATTTTACTGTTATGTTTGAAATGATAGCCGTAAGTTCTGAATGTGGCTCCAAGCTTTGGGGTTACAGGTCAAGTTGGAGTCCAAAAATTATGGCCCTTGGCTCTTGAAATAGATGCTGTATAGGTAAGCCAGCTTTAGATATTGTATTTTTCAATGAACAGTCACCAGAACCATTTATTACAATCTTTCCAACCATTCCATTCTGGTGATAAAGTTTATATAGTAAAGAGGATTGTATGGTACATATCCAGTGATATGTTTTCAAAATAATGGCTGGCACATGAAATTCAAACCCTTCAGCAATATTTTATATCTAACGCGTGATGATTTGTGGTGTCATTCATACTACATTTTATACTCATCCCTTGAATATACAGAATATTTGGAAAATTCTCATTTACTTGTAGCAGGTTGAACATTTCCTACAACAATGAAGCTGCCAGTATATTACCTGTAATAGGTTCATCAGACAATAAACCCAAATTCAAAAACAGAATCATTTCATTTATTTGTCTGTTTATGATATTTATCATTACTCAGCAAAGGATATTTCTCCAAATAGGTTTAGAAAAACATGATTTGCCACCAGCAATAATGACTCTTTGCCATTAATTGTTGGCCTATGTTTGTGAGTTAATTTCTCTGTTTAAAATCCTTGTCATCACTCCTACGATTCATATGTGAAAGGAATACAGAGGCAGTTTCATGGCTTCAATCTTTCATAATAAAAGACTCCTTGCCATTATGGATGAATCAGTCAGTAAAGTTTCCAGTATCATGGATGTTATACATCATCAGTGTGTGATCATTCCTGGACAGAGACCACCCACTAAAGTCAGTTGTGTAAATGACAACACTAAAGACATTTTGAACAAATAGTCTTAAGACTTTTAGGTATAAAGTGATTTAGAAATATCCAAGGGAGTCAAGTTATTGGAATGATTTCTGTGTCCTGAGGATAAAGGTCAAGGTCATTGTTCCTTTATATAGATTGCAATATAAAGATATAGTTTCTGCAAAAATATCTTAGATTCTGTTTGGATAATTTCACAAAAGACTTTCTCCATTGCTTCATCACAGGCAATGCTGGTTCTCAATTGGTTTTTCTGTTCATAAGTCAAAGGTCAAGATCACCATTACTATAAATAGAAATGGGAAGATACAGCAAACAATAAATTATATCTGAATATTAATGATATTTACTTATGACATCATGAAACTTAACTTACTGAAATAAATTGAGACGTTACTTGGCAACAAGTTAAGGTCATTCATCTTTTCAAAGGTCAAATTTCAAAGGTTTTGATGAAAACATTTTCTGTTGATATTATGAAATGAAGATGGCCAGAATCTAACAAGTAGTAGAGGTCAAAGTCAAAGGTCAAGGTCAAATTTTAAATATTTAGGTAAAAATTATTTTGCCTTATCATTATGAACCAAAATTGATCAGGATCAAACGAGAAGTCATCTGAATAAATGTCAGGACAATGGATCTAAGGTTAAGGTCAAATGATATGTCTTTTGTTAAACATTTTGTTATGACATCAAGCAAAATTTGTCAAAATCAAACTGAAGAAATCTTAAGGGTCAGACACATAGCAGGGCCCTTTCAGATGTGTCAGTATTCTAGTTACTGGTCACTCTAACCCTAGTTACAAGTCACACTTACCTTTAGCTACTGGTCACACTAATCTTCGTTTCAGGGATTGGGTGTTGTGGTCATCCTAGTTGATTCATAGGATGATTTATAAATCATCTGATTCTGACATTTAAAGGTAGTCCTATGACCTGTCAGATTGCTTGATTGAACTTTCTTATATGAGCTTTTATACTCTTTGACCTTGAAGTTGGTGTGTTGAAATTAATTCTATGACCTTCTATGCTCTCTGACCTTGAAGGTGAGTTTGTGACCTTGGTTAATTTTTTGGGTGGCTGGTGGGTGTTCTGGCTGACATATAAACACTTTATTACTGAGAAGGATTGATACAAGTTTCTAAAGGTATAATACAACTTTATCCTTCTGTGCTTTTGTCTGTATTGATAATAAAAATCTCATTTGTATGCTGTTGTATCGTAAAGTCTTCAATATATTGTCCTAAATGGGTTGTGGTGGAGTTTTATCCCCTTACCCAACCACCTGTCTCAAGAAAAACCAGGTGAATCTACAATTGAAGCACATCTTTTAGGGGGAAATATATGTCTTCTGTCCACTAGGGTGAGTATATGTGAAATTTTTACGATTTTTCTTGTCTATTTTCCCAGGAAGTTTTACGTAAACATCAAACTGACTGAGATGTGCCTGGAACCTTTGAAATGGTGATTTCTGCAGATTCATCATCGTCTAATTTGGAATTCAAACTACCATTAATGGGGAATCTAGGGATTTGTGGAAAGAATAGATGAGAGAAAATGAAGGGCCTGGGCCCGTTTAAACACTAAAAGGTATGTATAAGGAGGTCTTCTGATGGCTCTCATCTTGTCACGAATGGGGCATTATTTGCATTTACAGTCTGTTAAGTGGAGAATTATCGAAGTCAGAAAAGACTGACAAATATTTTATGATAATTGTTTTTATATGATCAAGCAAGCGGTCAACATGTTCGAGAGATCTAAGCTTTTTGTCAAACAGGAGTTATCTGAAATTATGACTTACATGCATCATTGAAGATCATGGAACAGTAACTTCTATAAGACAACGATAATTGTTGTTGGGCAAGTCACTATTAAATGTCCCAATATCTGTTGATGTTTGATAGGAAATGACATTTGTCCACAGAAGTTCCGACAGATTTTCTCTTTATCTAAATTATAAAACATTACTACAAGGTTTGAAAGGAGTTCAAGGGAAAACAGTTTTAGTACTAAGTGTTGAGCAGTTATGAGATTCTAGATTTGATTGTAAAAAGTACTGTGAAGTGATTGTTTCTTAAACTTACAGATTTTCTTTCCAATCCAAAATGTCATCCTGTTTTGTATGTGTTTGTATTTTCTTTGAAGTTTGACTTTTTTGCTCCAGTAAAAAACATGTACAAGGTGTTTAAGTATTTGTCTATCTCTGATTTGTCGGTATATACCTAGTGAGGTGTAACAGTTTTTTATCTGCCACACATCAAACACCTCTCTTTCTTTGAGGGATATTAGCAGAAATTATCAAGATTTGATTAAGATGATTCGATTTTAAAAATTTAATGTGAAAATGAAATACATGAAAATTATCTATAATTTTCTACTTTAAGTCTATTTTTATAAGCCTGTTTTACTATGATAGAGGATTTTCCCTTAAAACCTGTTTTAAGATAAGTAGTAAATTTAAGCACATTTAATCACATGAGAATGTAAAGATGTATTAGAAAGATAAAGTTTATTGAAATAGAAACCTTGACTATGACGAAGGCAATTCGTGTTAGGTGTTGTGATTGCTATCTCTTGTTTATTTCTCACCGACCAGATCTTTTTTCATGGAACTGTTAGGCAAACTATAGATCAAGGATGACCACACAGCTTTGAGTCAGGTAGCTTCCTCACAGATCTCGTGTAACATGTAAATATCAATATTGTACTACCTATCTCATTGTCAAACTGATTACTTTTCAGTTTTCAACAGATGATCGGAAATGAAATACTGGTAGGAAATAAATACGTTAATTCCATAATTATCAAAAACTTAAAAGGGGACAGAGTTACTGCGATGGATGTCAGTTACATCACCCAAGCAAGCTTCTATGCAACAAGTTGAGATCCCTTGTGCCCATCATACACTTCTTGTTTTTGTTTTTGCTTGGTCCGTCACCCTGTCAACAGACAAGACAATTTTGAAGTGTGGAACTCCTTACTGTAACTGTTGGCTAACTCACTGAATGAAATGTGAGAGGCCCAACACTATCTAAATTAAATGGGGTAAAGATCTTCCCCCATGGGCACAGCCACCATGACTGTCCAGGGTAGTCCCTAATTTCCCATTTCTGAGAAAGATAAACTACCCTGATAATGGGTCATAGAACTGGGATCTTCACCCTAGGTTGTAAAGTCTACCCACTAAGCTATCACTGCCCTTTAAACAGTGATGTGACTAACACTAGAATGTCAATGACTTCAGGCTTCCAAACAAATATTCGATGTAAACTGCAAATGGTGAAAGTAGGAACTTTAGTTATCTTACAACAATTGTCAATGGTTATGCATGTATCAACTTGTGTTAATCAATATTGTTGGAACAGATGAAAGTGTATGAGCCTGGTCTTACTGTTGGGGGAAACAGAGTAACAGAGAAAACTCATGCGGCTATGCAAGACAGTGATATAGATATTTTCCTATAGAATTTGTTATGCAGAGATTCTCATATGGAAATTATCATGAAAAAACTGTCAGACAGATATTCTAATATAGAAATTGTCAAATATAGAAAACTCTCTCTTTTGGGTGTTACAAATTTACCCTGAGCAACATGTTTGCCGGAAGTATGAAATATATGTACATAAGAACTACTTCGATGTCATATCACTGTGATATTCTGTACATCCATGTGATACTTCTGTGATATTCTGTACATCCATGTCATACTTCTGTGATATTCTGTACATTCATGTCATATTTCTGTGATATTCTGTACATCCATGTCATATTTCTGTGATATAAAGTACATCCATGTCATACTTCTGTGATATGAAGTACATCCATGTCATATTTCTGTGATATTCAGTACATCCATGTCATACTTCTGTGATATGAAGTACATCCATGTCATATTTCTGTGATATTCTGTACATCCATGTCATACTTCTGTGAAATGAAGTACATCCATATCATATTTCTGTGGTATGAAGTACATCCATGTCATACTTCTGTGATATGAAGTACATCCATGTCATACTTCTGTGATATGAAGTACATCCATGTCATATTTCTGTGATATTCTGTACATTCATGTCATATTTCTGTGATATGAAGTACATCCATGTCATAATTCTGTGATATGAAGTACATCCATGTCATATTTCTGTGATATGAAGTACATCCATGTCATACTTCTGTGATATGAAGTACATCCATGTCATAATTCTGTGATATGAAGTAAATCCATGTCATACTTCTGTGATATGAAGTACATCCATGTCATACTTCTGTGATATGAAGTACATCCATGTCATATTTCTGTGATATGAAGTACATCCATGTCATATTTTTGTGATATTCTGTACATCCATGTCATACTTCTGTGATATGAAGTACATCCATGTCATACTTCTGTGATATGAAGTACATCCATGTCATACCTCTGTGATATTCTGTACATCCATGTCATACTTCTGTGATATGAAGTACATCCATGTCATACTTCTGTGATATGAAGTACATCCATGTCATACTTCTGTGATATGAAGTACATCCATGTCATACTTCTGTGATATTCTGTACATCCATGTCATACTTCTGTGATATGAAGTACTTCCATGTCATACTTCTGTGATATGAAGTACATCCATGTCATATTTCTGTGATATTCTGTACATTCATGTCATATTTCTGTGATATTCTGTACATCCATGTCATACTTCTGTGATATGAAGTACATCCATGTCATACTTCTGTTATATGAAGTACATCCATGTCATACCTCTGTGATATGAAGTACATCCATGTCATACTTCTGTGATATGAAGTACATCCATGTCATACTTCTGTGATATGAAGTACATCCATGTCATACTTCTGTGATATGAAGTACATCCATGTAATACTTCTGTGATATGAAGTACATCCATGTCATACTTCTGTGATATGAAGTACATCCATGTCATACTTCTGTGATATGAAGTACATCCATGTCATACTTCTGTGATATTCTGTACATCCATGTCATACTTCTGTGATATGAAGTACATCCATGTCATACTTCTGTGATATGAAGTACATCCATGTCATACTTCTGTGATATGAAGTACATCCATGTCATACTTCTGTGATATGAAGTACATCCATGTCATATTTCTGTGATATTCTGTACATCCATGTCATACTTCTGTGATATGAAGTACATCCATGTCATACTTCTGTGATATGAAGTACATCCATGTCATACCTCTGTGATATGAAGTACATCCATGTCATACTTCTGTGATATGAAGTACATCCATGTCATACTTCTGTGATATGAAGTACATCCATGTCATACTTCTGTGATATGAAGTACATCCATGTCATACTTCTGTGATATGAAATACATCCATGTCATACTTCTGTGATATGAAGTACATCCATGTCATACTTCTGTGATATGAAGTACATCAATGTCATACTTCTGTGATATGAAGTACATCCATGTCATACTTCTGTGATATGAAGTACATCCATGTCATATCACTGTGATATGAAGTACAACCATGTCATACTTCTGTGATATGAAGTACATCCATGTAAAGGTATGTGTTTTATGACATTTTGTTATGTCATGTGGTGATAGTCTTCTGGTGTCTCACCATCACTGATTGTATTATGATGTTATAGTGTATACTTATATGGAGCCAAGATGCCTACAATAATGACATTGAAAAGCAATATTTTTGTGTGTAATATTTGCAAAAATCATTTGATAGAAAGGATATTTAAAATTTGTTTGCATTTCATTAAGGAAATGATAAGCTTGTCACATATCAGTACTTTCTCTTAAATCTCACCAGAAGCACTTGCTAAAGTAAAAGGTTTCATCAGTCTCGTTTGAAAGTATAGCATAGTATTTATAGTGGTGCAGAATCAGGCCTTTTGGGCCTCTTGTTTTATGAATCGTATGGTTTGTTTTTGCATTATTATGTAACAATTCAATTTGGTTTAACTCAAGATGTCCTGGTTTAGCGATTACTCACTTAAATTGAAAATGCATTTGACATCTGATATAAATGGTATGGGAAGGTCCTTTATGGGAACAAATTGACAGTTCACTATAGCATTAGATCCATGCCAATAATGTGACATCAGGATTCAATATGTTTTACCTGTCAGAAGGGGTAATAGACATACGATAATTAGTTTTGAGAAGACCCTTCTGGGCGAAGTAAGTTATGAGATGACCCCCGTTTTGTTTCAGTGTGTCACATTTGGTGTGAAAATGACATCACCGACAGGATGTATCACCTGATCACTGAGTTGTGAATCTGTCACTTCAGCAGGTATATATCTTAACTTTCTAGTGTAACTTATACTATATGTATTAGCAAAAGGACCATTTTGCAATGGTGGGAGTTCCATTTAAAGTATTTTGTCATTGGTGAGATTATACCTTAATGCAGAAACTTATAAGGAGATGTGACATTGAGATGTTACTCTCGTAACTAATAACTGCGTGTTACTTCCTACTCGGATGATTTATTACATATCATTTCCAGAATGAAACTGTCACATTTAAGAAAGTTTAATTAATTCTAGTTTGTCATCAATTTATCAGTTTTGGCCATTAGTCCGAGGAATAGCGAGCTGCATGGTGATAACATGGACTATGTGATCAACATATTCTATCAAAAAAAAATTACATAATATGTATTAATTTTTTGTTATTGAGTTGAAACTTATAAAAAAAAACATGCAGACCAAGTATTTAGGTCAATGTGACCTATTTTCTATGTCCACAATGAAGTTTAGAACAAGGTATAATATTCATTTTAATTATAATATTTGTCTGTGTCGTAAATGTTAATTATGTCAGGAACAAGGAGGTCACAGTGCAAGGTCAATCAGACAATATTTTGTATTCAGGAAATGGAAATCTTGACAGGGACGACAGTAAACAAGTTATGTGTTGTAAAAATAGATAAATATGTCTTTATTTGGATTCAAATGAAGGTGTATTTAAAGGTGTTAATTACATAAGGAGAGTTTTATTATTGTACAGAGAGGTTAATTTCAGCTCACCTGGCACAAAGGGCCATATGTTCCTATTGGATACCACAGTGTCTGTTGTCTGTCCATCAACTTTTCCCATAAGTCACTACTAGTCAAAAAAAATTGAACTGATTTTGATCAAATTTGGTCAAAAGCATCCTTTGGGGAAGCGGAATAGTTTTAGTATAAGTGGTGGGTCTGGGCCCCTGGACCTGGATTTCTTTAAAATCCTTCTTCTTTAGGAGTGACAGGATTTTGTCCAAATTTAGTGTAAACCATCCTGAGGTAAAGGGGAAGAAATATTTAATGATGCATTTTGATTCTTTAGGGTGGGAGGGGCACGGCCTTAACACAGGAATAGGTCTGAAGTATCCTCAGGTGATTTATTTAAAGTTGAACATGGATAACATGTGATTAATTAACATCAGCTCAGAAGGTTCTACTGTACACATAAAACCAAAGTGTCCAGACTAACAAGATTCCACTGTTCACTAAAACTAGAGTGCTTGGTCTGATAAGGTTTAACTGTGGGAACTCACAGACCAGAAAGCAGGTTTTCAAACACTAAAGAGCCGAAAATAGAGTGACTAGAAATTAACAGGGTACCATGTTGTGAAATCTGTGTGGCTTGCTAAATCAGCCACAAGGTGTTTCTGACTTACCTGTAATCATACCTACATGAAGCTCGTTAGCAAATGTTCAGGTCAGTAATGAAAAACGGCCATTGTAAGTGCACAAGTAAATGATTCGTGGACCAAAGAATTACATCACAGAGGAAAAACAAATTAGAGACCTATAAACAGAAACACCACCTATGACGAGCAAAACCATTTAAATTTATATTAGTAATGTACAAGAGGTCATCAATTTAATTTCCTGGTTGCATTCATAGAACGTTTAGTCTGAAGAAAATTAAGTCACCTAGACCTGTTGACAGAAACAGGTCATGGTCTAAGGGGTTTTCTTTGCCAGGTTCTGATAAGTCCTGTTTTTAGACACTATAGTTACCCTACTTCTTGAAGTCCCACTAATTACAAAATTAGCTTGGTCATGGAAAGTTTTATAGCAGCACAAAGGGGTGACTGTCATTTCACTTTCCCTCCCCTGAGAAATGTGATCATGAGATACAAGACCAGGTTGTCACCTGTAGTGCTGTTGTCTTAAAAAGTGGCATGACAGTGCGAAAAAAAATGTTATCATTCAACATTGAAATAATTTACATATCTTGAACATTATACATCATTATCCAGAGTGACCTGATTGAGCAACATTAGAAAGATATTTAATTTGATAAATGAAGAATAATACATCTGTGTATTCATTTGTTAATGTTATTTCTGGAGAAAAAGTGAATGGATCTTTCTCAAATTACATATGTATGGTTCCCTTTGGTTCTTTTTTTTCTCTTTTGATTTTTGGATAGATCAGAAATCAAGATGGCTGAAAAGAGCTCATCTTGGATTTTGACTATAAATATTGTTATTGCTGTTATTGTCATTAAAAGTAAAAAATGGATTTTTTTTCTCGGATTTGCATGTAGAGTCGCCTTGATCCCTAAATGTGCCTATTTGATTGTGGGATTTATCAGAGAAACAATGGCTTACATGTGACCATCGTAGGTCATTATCCGGGAAAGTTTGTTATTGTTTATTCTGGAGTTGTCCTTCATACCGGATGGATCTTCCTTAAATTAAAAAAAAAAACATGAAGGTCCAGCTGTGCATGGTTCTTTATCCTAGGCAGTACAAACAGATATATTCTCAACCTCCTTTCCTCAATATCTATTACATGTATCATTCTCTTATTGTAACTACTAAAAGTGCTGTGCTTTTTTTTTTTCCAAAAGAAAGAAACCTAAGACAGATTTTGTGATGTAAAAACCTATCAAATGTAGAATTTTGTTCTGCTACATCTGGTTCTAATTTTGTTTTCAAATGATCTTCACTAAATCTTGTCAAAATGCTCTGAAACTTGTAAAAAAATTCAGAATGTTTTGTAAATACAAACCCGATTTGATGAAGATCTGTTAACCTTACATGAGCTACCGCTTTCTCACAAGAAGAACTACGATATTCGTGTAAATTGCAACAATTTTATAAACTACATATTGGCGCATACTTCGATATATTTGTCTATGTATATAAGTATAGACTTCTGTACTTGACAAGATCTAGTCACACAGTTTTAGTCACATAAATTCCAAATGGTTTTTACATGAACTTTACATATCTTGCTTCCTCGAGGTACCAACTTCAGCAGTTTTTTTTAAAATGATAACACTGGTACCTTAAAGCTGAATATATAGTTTGTGTTAACAATACAGAATCTGATAATTCATGACAACATTGGACAAACATTACATTGTGTATACCTTGTCTAGTAATTTATATTTTGTAAAAAGTTGGAATTTTTATGAAATTAAGTCAGTTTAAGGCAAAATGTGCTTCTTATAACAGCTGTAAGTGATTTAACCCTGCGTCATGATTATTTTTGTCAGTTTTTATTATCTTCATGAAGACACAATTTGTGACTGAGTATTCTAGCTATCAAAATCCATTTTCTCATAATTTTATTGCAAGAATTTTGTCAAGCGATGTATTTTACGATCAGACAAGGCATAGGATAAATTAGATTCAGTGACAGTTAATAGGATATGTCAAGTTCTGTTTTGTTTTTAAAACAATTTACCAAGTTCAATATTTGTATTGATATAAAATAAACATGATTTGTTTTTGAAAATGTAGCTGCACTGTGAGTCCTGATGGGGAAAATGTGTTAGGTGTTACCTCCCTTTGATTACTCTCCCCACCAGACATCCATATATGAATCATACTAGAAGTGTGCACTTTATTACTTAAGTGTGTACACAGATTTACACCTCACGTTTTTACCCCTTTAATAGTGACCCTAGAGCTGGCAGACAAACCCAGGAAGGTGTTGAGCTCACCATGTGACCAGGCTCCTGCGTCATAGCTCCTCACTAATTGCTTTGAAACAATTGTCGATTGATTGCTCGCCATGCAGCATTCATGCTGAAGTCATTTAACATGCGTGTAACCAAATTAATCTGTCTTTTTGGCAACTGGGTATATCCATATCACTGAAGCCATAAACAAAAGTCTGTAAGCATCTAAAACATTGTCAGCGAAGAAGAAAAAAATGATTTATTCTATAATTCATCAATCTTTTCCTGTTTAAAAATTTTGTTTTTGTTTCAAACACATGTAAGTGATCAGTGAATGAGTAAGGTGTTCAGTGTGTATCTACATCTGCCAAAAAGTTGGGATAGTAATGAAGATGAGGTTCAGGGTCATTTAACAGAGCTTATATCAAGGTCATGTTGATCAAGGTCAAGCAAACTTAAATATAGGGACTGCCACACTGACCTCAATGCTCATCCATCTTAATATTCCTTATCATTACTGAAAATTGTTAGAAGAAAATAAATCTGGCATTGTTTCCCTTGGAGGTCACAGAATGACATGAATGAAAAGATGTCTCTTTCTCTTGATTATTGTTTTGATTACTTTCACACTTGATCATAAGATTAAAAAAGATTACAGAGATGGTGAAATTTGGCAGTCAGGCAATGAAGACTTTATCAATAAGAGAGGACTGAAACTTAGGAATAACAAGCAGGAGCAAAAATCAAAGTATTGTAGTTTTAGATGTAACTTCTTGGTAATTCTGAACTAGCTACAAAGGTATTTTAGCAAGTTGCTTTTTAAGACAAGGATTTTTCCTTGGGCACAGCTGTAATTTTACTGGTTATATACAGGATTTTTAGCAAAAATGACTGTAGCAGGAGTGGATTGGGGAATTCTGCTTTGCACATCAGCCATATGTCTTCAGTTGCATCTTTTCAAATTTGTTACAATTTACTCCCAGAAAATTAGCATTTATTGTTTTGGATGGGAGGCGATGGGAGGGTTACAAACAAATTCTAAAGCAAATCAAAACAAGGCTTGAGAATTAGGGATGAAGTTTTTATGTAACAGTGTTCAATGTCATAAGGTTGGTTCTCAACTGTGTTGTGTATTCAGTTTTCAAGTTTTAATTAATATCAGAAGACTGCTTAGCTTTGAGACTTTCAGAAATAATGTTTATACATGAAATTCCAGAGAACCATTCTCTTGCCATATCTCTCTGAATTCCAATTTTGTTGAAAATGTATTTTTCTTTGTTAACAACAATCCAATTAGATTAGAGTATGACTGTTCCGTAGTCGTTATAACGCAGAATAAACACGGAGCTACAAGAATTTGTGGTCAATAGACTTACTTTATCTTTTATAAGGGGCCAATTATTAATCATTATTTTATATACTCACTATTTTGCAAAATCATAATTCCAATATCAAATGAAGCTACATTTTTTTGGAAGGGGGAGGATAAAAAGACTTAAGATCTAGATGTCCGACCCATTTAACACTGATCTTTAATTAGGCAGTCTCATAGAGAAATACCTTTCTGACTATTTGCTCAAGAAGGAAAGTATAGAAACAAATTACTTGGTGAAGTTTAACTATGAAAAGGCCATAAAATGGCATTTTGTTATTGAGTGAACATAGATGGCCTTAACGTCTATACACGATAAAAGCAACATTGTTTACCGTTGGCGGTCCACAAATTTTTTGTGATTAAAAAATATGGTAAACTAAAAAGCTATTAGAAATAAAATTGGGTTTGTTAATATCAATAAATTGAAAGCTATAGAAGGCTTTTCGAAGTTTGCAATAAAGGAATGTTTAAAGATTAAAGAAAATGATTGAATGCTTGTTTGCGACTTCGTCCCAATATCTCAATGGGCGGTGACCTTGTCAATTTTAACATCACTCCATCTGTTATATTTCACAGATCTATGCAACAAAGTCGGGTAAAATCAGTGATTTAGGGCCACGAATGATCCAGTCGTCTGTCAAACTAATTATTACAACAAAACTTTTATTCTGATTGACAGTTGTCCCAAGTTTAAATACTCCTGGTATTCTTGTATTCCTGAGGAAATAGTCTGCTTATATGTACTACTAATGAAACTGAAGTTTATTGAAATAACAACAGATAGTTTATTTATTTTGATAAATGCATTTTTTATGCTAAATGTTAACCTTGAATTTAAAAAAAAATGCAAGTTTTTCTTTTTGTGTTTGATATTTTGAAATTTTATTTTAGATTTAGATAATTTAGATTTTATCAAGTACTTGTACATCAAAAGGACCCCCTTCTCTTTTTGCATAAGAATGATCAATTTTTTCTCTAATGTATTTTGTCACAGTACATACATATGGTGGTGTCACCTCTGTCATATCAAACTAGTGTTAAAAAATATTTCTGTCAATTTTTCTTTTGATATTTTTAACACGTCTAGACAAAATTTGTTACCATTTGTAATTGTTAGTTTAAATTATCTTAACACCTTTTTAAATATTTAAGATTTAAATAAGTAATGGTATATTTGAACTATTGCTTAGATCAAAAGGTGAAGGTAGGAAATTAGTTCATATCTATATGGTTTCAAAAATTTGAGGTGACTTTTGATTGAAGGTGTATCAACATTGTGAATACTTTTCAAATGGAACATTTTTAACTTGCTCATCATTTTGAAATATGTATACAATGTTTTATAGGGACTCAATATGTCAAGGCAGATTATTTCGAGAGCTTTTGAAATTTTTAATTGGTAACATTTACGAGGATATCAGTGATAAAAGTATAGCATATTAGATTGCCTTATCTGTACTTACATCACTACAGTGCTATTTAACATTGCTGATAATCACAATGAAAGCTTATAGAGCAAGATTAAATTAAACTTGAAAATATTAGAGATAAGTCTATTCCCACACCTCATTTTACAAACTGGAGCTAATTTTATGAATTTGGTTTCAGAGATCAAAGAACCATGCATAGAGAAACTGAATTTATACCATAACATAACTTAATACCAGGACTTTTTAGTGTTTGTCATTACCTCAGGCTGTCAACCGATTCCTATATTTTCGTATATTTTGGTTCAAAAACCTATGTTTTGAAAGACCTATATTTCCTATATTTTCCTATTTTTGAAAAATATTCCTAAATTTTTCAGGAAATTTGTCACTGGTAAAAGAGAGTGTAAATATTTCTTTGATACTGCTTTTGGCTTCTTTATTTTACAGGTTAGATAATTCTGAAGTCTTTAACAGCATCACCAGCCACCAGAAAATGATTCAGTGCATCTCTTTATCATCTGTATGGGCACCTTGCAAGGCAGTACAACAGAATATTGGCCTTTTAGGTGCCCATTCAGATGATGAGCTTTGCAGAAGGATTATTAGTATAAATGCATTTAAATGAAATGATTTTCGTTTGTAAAATTCCTATATTTTGCCTCAAAGCGATAAAAAAAATCCTATATTTGTTGAAAAAATAATCCTAAATTCCTCCTATGTTTTGAGGAAGACTTGGTTGACAGCCTGTTCCTGTTCATCCATTTTTACTTTAAAAATCTTCTTGTCCAGAATGGCTGAAGATTTTTAACCATGATAACATGAAGTAGTATCTCTATACATGCCAACACTGTTTCCTTATTCATCACTTTGACATTTGTATGAAAGTGAGAGAAAAAATAGCATGTGCATGAGAGGTAAGCAAATATCAGGTTTTGGGGTAAAGAGTCGGGTAATTACCAAGCTTAAGGTAGAGGTGTCGGGGAAATATCAAGCTGAGATAGAGGTGTGGGGAAATATCAAGCTGAGATAGAGGTGTGGGGAAATATCAAGCTGAGATAGAGGTGTGGGGAAATATCAAGCTGAGATAGAGGTGTGGGGAAATATCAAGCTGAGATAGAGGTGTGGGGAAATATCAAGCTGAGATAGAGGTGTGGGGAAATATCATGCTTGGGGTAAAAGGATGGGGAACTATCATGCTTGGAATAAAGGTATGAGGAAATATTAAGCTCGGGGTAAAGGCATGAGGAAATGTCATGCTTTGGGTAAAGGTATGAGGAAATGTCATGCTTTGGGTAAAGGTATGAGGAAATGTCATGCTTTGGGTAAAGGTATGAGGAAATGTCATGCTTTGGGTAAAGGTATGAGGAAATGTCGTGCTTCGGGTAAAGTTATGAAGAAATATCAAGCTTGGGGTATAGGGATGGGGATATATGTAGCTTGGGTGAATGTCTTGTCAGTTCATCTGTCCGTCCATGACACTTTGTAAGCACAGATCCTCTTAGACAATGTTTTGACTATCATTGTAACTTGGCACAGTAAAATAACATTGTGGATAGATGCAAACCATAGTTTTTCATTTATAATTGTTTGATGGGTTCATGAACACCCAGGGTCATTGTGATGCAGGTTTTCCTTCTTTATAGCTAGTGACTTCCTCACTGGAAAAACAAATGGCTGACCAATCATATGCTGTTTAGAGGAGAGGTGAAGTGTCTTACCCAAGGACACAAACATGACAGCTCTTCCCGAGAAATACAAACTGCAATAGGAAGGGAGTGTTGAACTGCCAACACACCTTAGATCTTCACGTGAAGCAATGTAGGTTAACATTCTAACAGATTGAGGTATCTTGGTCCTTTTAGTTTATGATCTTTGATGTTTTCAGAAAGCTTTTAAAAGCAACATATCTGATGCTGTCTTTAGGATCAGTACAGTGGAGTTTGGTCCTGTACATATCTTTGGTATTAGAAGTTTTGTAAACAAAATTCATATTACACATTATGTTGGGTTTTGTTGAATTTGATACATGAAAAGAAAACATGGTGATATGGATAATGGGTGGAAATGACATCCTATTCTCCCAAAACATGTTATAGAGTTTATGGTGCATTTGCATAATAAATGTAAAGTTTTATATCTTAGCACATAGCAATTGATGTTGGTGATGTCTTAGTTTTGTCTATTTACATGTCAAGTAAGTCAAAATTAATATCTTTTTAACAAAGTGTCTAATATATTTTTCCTTTGTTTTATTGCAATAATAATGTTGTCAAACACTGTCTGATATGGCCGACCCATGGATGTGTTTTAGTTGACATTTTGTAAGTGTAAGATTACAGAAATAAGGAACAAAAGTACAGAAGTACTTACCGGTAAACCAAACCCCATAGAATGTCTTAGACAGGAGGAGAAAGCAATGATGAAAATAGCAATAATGGAAATGCTAGCAGTTTGTCTTTACAAAGAAGATGATTATAATCCAGTTTTTGCTTGAAGGAGTTAACACTTCAGCAGAATTTAATGTTTTTTCTATTGTATGTTATGGTAGAATCTGTGCTTGAAAAAGGATATCACAAGGGGAAAATCTTTTCTTAAGCAGAGTCATATTTTGAAAGAAATGATAACTTTAGGGGACAGCTTTATCAATATATTTTTCACATTTTGAAAAGGTTTTGAAAACCTTTTTTTGAAAAGCAAGAAATTTTCAACAAAATCAAATCTGGAAAAAAGAACACTTTAGCAAAAACTGCTTTTGAAAAGGGATTAAACTTTAGCAGAATCTTGTCCTACATAAGGACTTTTTGTAAATTTTGTAATCAAGGCGACATTGATCTGTCTTTGACCAGTGATGACCTGTTTGTAGTATTTCAGCAGTATTGTACCAGATGTAGTTCCTGTGTTAACATATTGTTTCTACCATGCCAGTTTCTCTTACATCATTTATTGACATTTAATATTGTAATGATAAAAGCCATGGATAAAAATTTGATTTTTTTCATATGCTGAAAAAACATGATACATCAGCATTTGGAGATGAAAAGTATTCCCAGAAAATAAACTGCTTAAAATTTGTCCAGAAAATTTGCAAAAGCAGCATGAAAAATCTTCAAAATTTATTCTTTTAAGTTTTGTTTGAAAGTTTTATTCATTTATATTTTCTGAAAATATTTATTGCAGTAACCAAATTCATTTTAATGCATTTATAAATGGTTAAATCCTTTGATATTTTGTACATATTGTTTTGTCTTTAATGTTTAATTCATGTGGGTTTTGTTCATTGAGTATGGATTTTTTCTTCATGTGGGTGTTCCCATCAATCATGATCTGTAAATGAACATTTTATTTTCCATACCATTGAAGTGTCATCTGCTACCCAAAGGGTCAACATGTGTATGTGTTACTTTCTATTACAAAATGCATTCAGTCCAAACACAACACTTGCAGAACATGCATGAGATGAATACAAATTCAATCAATTTTTAATTAAAGTCACTGACAAAATTTAACATATAGTTAGGTTTTTATTTGATTCTATATTGCTTAAGAAAGTCAGCTGCCATTTTTATGACTTGATGGTGACTGATGTTAACATCTCATTTCTCTTACACATTTGAAGCTACTGTAGACAATACGGGGCTTACCTTTTCACTGATCCGAACATATCTTCTTGGGAGTCATTTTTATTTGACAGCAAACACTTTCTTTTTATTTTTTTTATTTTTGTTCTGATTTTTCAAACACGTCTGCATGTTCTTATGTTTCTTTAATCAAATTTTGTTGAAGAAAACCGCAAGAAGGGAAATTACCTACATGGTTTCAATTAGATGCACATGAAATGTAGTTACTTATGAAATCTGATAGTGCAGTTGGCAACATCTGCAGGTGTTAAATAATTATGTCTGCAATGGAGAAGCCCTGTTGTTTAACCAGAGGAGGAATTCTGTTTTGTAATAACTTGGGTAAAAGGAAAAGAAATAATTGTTTGTTTAATGTGTAGTGATTTTACATCTTTCACAATGCCATATGTCAATTGTCATTGTAGGTATAATATTTCATTTTGGTTTTTGTTTTTGTTTTTATGTAGTTCTTTAACAAATCATACATCTAGTGAGAACCATATAATCCATTCTAAACCTATATTAGCCAAAAAAGTATCATTTCATAAAAAAATTGGGTTTCCTTCTTACAATATAGAGTGATATAAAAACAATTGAAATGATAAAGACAGTGACTTCAGGTCACAGATAGACTACAAGTGTTCAGGTGATGTAAGGCAAGCTCCCATTCTCTAATGCTACATAACGCTCATTCTCCAAGTACGTGTAATCAGGGATGATTTTCAATTTATACGGTCTTCTTGAAAGTGACACCAAAACATCCTGCTGTTTATTGGATCTTAAAGTATAACAAATATTGTCGTATCATCGAATGCTGCCTTCCTTTGATGTCAGCAGTTGTTAAGTGTGAATGGCCCTTGAGTAAAGTTGAAGACTGCTCTTGACTAATATCAGGGCTGGCCTGAGAAATGAGGGACAGTCATGACAGAGCTTTGAGACAAATAATCTTAGTCGTCTCTGGGCCAGGACGCGATCTGTCTGTGAATGTTGACGTTAGACCAGAACCAGCTGTCAAGTGGTCTAAAGATGGCTGCGAGACCAGACAAGTGTTTTTGCTTGCCATAATTAGACGTTGTTGAGCGTGATGAAAAGTTTGTGTATTGGCCGTAAAGTGTCACTGCAGGTAAGAAATGTCATTGATCTTTAACAAAGAGCCCACAGGTCAATAACTGTTACTATAGTGTTAATACTGTATGATGAAGTCCAGATTATGGGTAAAAAAAAAAAACATAGCTCCTCAGGCAAGAATCGTCTAGGCAGCCTCCTCAGGTGAGAATTGTCTAATGCAGCCTGTCCTTCTGTGGGAACTCTTCTTGACAATAGGAGAAAGAAAAAACAGGAAAAGATATTGGGTTTACAGTTGCCAAGGCTCTTGTCATCATACACTAATCACAGAGTCATGATCGGATGTGTAATTTGTCTTGTAATATCCTATGCTTTATTGTTTCTGTGGTGTGGTTAGATTTGAAAAAAATCAGGATAACTTCCCCAATAAATGAACACTGATTGTCATATTAAAATGATATAGTTATTCTTCATCCAATTAAAAGCCTTCATTTTAACCACTATCTCTGGGACATGTCTGATTACGAGGACTTACTATGATGTTCTGTCTGTCATAGGAATTTAGGGAAGGAAGTATGTTGGTAAAACAAGAGCTTTGATAACTGTGTCATGACATTAACAGTCACAAATACATTGGTTAATTTTCATCAACATTCTAAATCACTGGGTTCATATTAAAATACAGCAAAGAAATGACCACTGGGTTCATATTTAAATACAGCAAAGAAATGATCGCTGGAATCACATTTGTAATACAGTTAGGAATGATCACTGGGTTCACATTAGTAATACAGTGAGGAATGATCACTGGGTTCACATTAGTAATACAGTTAGGAATGATCACTGGGTTCACATTAGTAATACAGTTAGGAATGATCACTGGGTTCACATTAGTAATACAGCAAAGAAATGATCACTGGGTTCACATTAGTAATACAGCAAAGTAATGATCACTGGGTTCACATTAGTAATACAGCAAAGAAATGATCACTGGGTTCACATTAGTAATACAGCAAAGAAATAATCACTGGGTTCACATTAGTAATACAGTTAGGAATGATCACTGGGTTCACATTAGTAATACAGCAAAGAAATGATCACTGGGTTCACATAATAGTAATACAGCAAAGAAATGATCACTGGGTTCACATTAGTAATACAGTTAGGAATGATCACTGGGTTCACATTAGTAATACAGCAAAGAAATGATCACTGGGTTCACATTAGTAATACAGCAAAGAAATGATCACTGGGTTCACATTAGTAATACAGTTAGGAATGATCACTGGGTTCACATTAGTAATACAGCAAAGAAATGATCACTGGGTTCACATTAGTAATACAGCAAAGGAATGATCACTGGGTTCACATTAGTAATACAGCAAAGGAATGATCACTGGGTTCACATTAGTAATACAGTTAGGAATGATCACTAGGTTCACATTAGTAATACAGCAAAGGAATGATCACTGGGTTCACATTAGTAATACAGCAAAGAAATGATCACTGGGTTCACATTAGTAATACAGCAAAGAAATAATCACTGGGTTCACATTAGTAATACAGTTAGGAATGATCACTGGGTTCACATTAGTAATACAGTTAGGAATGATCACTGGGTTCACATTAGTAATACAGTGAGGAATGATCACTGGGTTCACATTAGTAATACAACAAAGGAATGATCACTGGGTGCACATTAGTAATACAGTTAGGAATGATCACTGGGTTCACATTAGTAATACAGTGAGGAATGATCACTGGGTTCACATTAGTAATACAGTTAGGAATGATCACTGGGTTCACATTAGTGATACAGTTAGGAATGATCACTGGGTTCACATTAGTAATACAGTTAGGAATGATCACTGGGTTCACATTAGTAATACAGTTAGGAATGATCACTGGGTTCACATTAGTGATACAGTTAAGGAATGATCACTGGGTTCACATTAGTGATACAGTTAGGAATGATCACTGGGTTCACATTAGTAATACAGTTAGGAATGATCACTGGGTTCACATTAGTAATACAGTTAGGAATGATCACTGGGTTCACATTAGTAATACAGTGAGGAATGATCACTGGGTTCACATTAGTAATACAGTTAGGAATGATCACTGGGTTCACATTAGTAATACAGGGAGGAATGATCACTGGGTTCACATTAGTGATACAGTTAGGAATGATCACTGGGTTCACATTAGTAATACAGTTAGGAATGATCACTGGGTTCACATTAGTAATACAGTGAGGAATGATCACTGGGTTCACATTAGTAATACAGTTAGGAATGATCACTTGGTTCACATTAGTAATACAGCAAAGGAATGATCACTGGGTTCACATTAGTAATACAGCAAAGAAATGATTACTGGGTTCACATTAGTAATACAGCAAAGAAATGATTACTGGGTTCACATTAGTAATACAGCAAAGAAATGATTACTGGGTTCACATTAGTAATACAGCAAAGAAATGATTACTGGGTTCACATTAGTAATACAGCAAAGAAATGATTACTGGGTTCACATTAGTAATACAGCAAAGGAATGATCACTGGGTTCACATTAGTAATACAGCAAAGAAATGATCACTGGGTTCACATTAGTAATACAGCAAAGGAATGATCACTGGGTTCACATTAGTAATACAGCAAAGAAATGATTACTGGGTTCACATTAGTAATACAGCAAAGAAATGATCACTGGGTTCACATTAGTAATACAGCAAAGAAATGATCACTGGGTGCACATTAGTAATACAGTTAGGAATGATCACTGGGTTCACGTTAGTAATACAGTGAGGAATGATCACTGGGTTCACATTAGTAATACAGTTAGGAATGATCACTGGGTTCACATTAGTAATACAGTTAGGAAATGATCACTGGGTTCACATTAGTAATACAGTTAGGAATGATCACTGGGTTCACATTAGTAATACAGTTAGGAATGATCACTGGGTTCACTTTAGTAATACAGTGAGGAATGATCACTGGGTTCACATTAGTGATACAGTTAGGAATGATCGCTGGGTTCACATTAGTAATACAGTTAGGAATGATCACTGGGTTCACATTAGTAATACAGTTAGGAATGATCACTTGGTTCACATTAGTAATACAGCAAAGGAATGATCACTGGGTTCACATTAGTAATACAGCAAAGAAATGATTACTGGGTTCGCATTAGTAATACAGCAAAGAAATGATTACTGGGTTCACATTAGTAATACAGCAAAGGAATGATTACTGGGTTCACATTAGTAATACAGCAAAGAAATGATCACTGGGTGCACATTAGTAATACAGCAAAGAAATGATCACTGGGTTCACATTAGTAATACAGTTAGGAAATGATCACTGGGTTCACATTAGTAATACAGTGAGGAATGATCACTGGGTTCACACTAGTAATACAGTTAGGAATGATCAATGGTTTCACATTAGTAATACAGCAAAGAAATGATCACTGGGTGCACATTAGTAATACAGCAAAGGAATGATCACTGGGTTCACATTAGTAATACAGCAAAGAAATGATCACTGGGTTCACATTAGTAATACAGTTAGGAATGATCACTGGGTTCACATTAGTAATACAGCAAAGAAATGATCACTGGGTTCACATTAGTAATACAGTTAGGAATGATCAATGGGTTCACATTAGTAATACAGTTAGGAAATGATCACTGGGTTCACACTAGTAATACAGTGAGGAACGATCACTGGGTTCATACTAGTAATTCAATGAAGAATTGCTCCCTGGGTTCATAATAGTTATACATCTAGGAATTATCACTGGGTTTATACTTGTAATATGAGGAAGTGATCAATGGTTTTATACTCGTAATATGAGGAAGTGAATGCTGGGTTTATACTCGTAATATGAGGAAGTGAATGCTGGGTTTATACTGGTAATAAGAGGAAGTGAATGCTGGGTTTATACTGGTAATAAGAGGAAGTGAATGCTGGGTTTATACCCGTAATATGAGGAAGTGAATGCTGGGTTTATACTGGTAATATGAGGAAGTGAATGCTGGGTTTATACTGGTAATAAGAGGAAGTGAATGCTGGGTTTATACTGGTAATAAGAGGAAGTGAATGCTGGGTTTATACTCGTAATATGAGGAAGTGAATGCTGGGTTTATACTTGTAATAAGAGGAAGTGAATGCTGGGTTTATACTGGTAATAAGAGGAAGTGAATGCTGGGTTTATACCCGTAATATGAGGAAGTGAATGCTGGGTTTATACTGGTAATATGAGGAAGTGAATGCTGGGTTTATACTGGTAATAAGAGGAAGTGAATGCTGGGTTTATACTGGTAATAAGAGGAAGTGAATGCTGGGTTTATACTGGTAATAAGAGGAAGTGAATGCTGGGTTTATACTGGTAATAAGAGGAAGTGAATGCTGGGTTTATACTGGTAATAAGAGGAAGTGAATGCTGGGTTTATACTCGTAATATGAGGAAGTGAATGCTGGGTTTATACTGGTAATAAAAGGAAGTGAATGCTGGGTTTATACTGGTAATATGAGGAAGTGAATGCTGGGTTTATACCCGTAATAAGAGGAAGTGAATGCTGGGTTTATACCCGTAATATGAGGAAGTGAATGCTGGGTTTATACTGGTAATATGAGGAAGTGAATGCTGGGTTTATACTGGTAATAAGAGGAAGTGAATGCTGGGTTTATACTGGTAATAAGAGGAAGTGAATGCTGGGTTTATACCCGTAATAAGAGGAAGTGAATGCTGGGTTTATACTGGTAATAAGAGGAAGTGAATGCTGGGTTTATACTCGTAATATGAGGAAGTGAATGCTGGGTTTATACCCGTAATATGAGGAAGTGAATGCTGGGTTTATACCCGTAATATGAGGAAGTGAATGCTGGGTTTATACCCGTAATATGAGGAAGTGAATGCTGGGTTTATACTTGTAATATGAGGAAGTGAATGCTGGGTTTATACCCGTAATATGAGGAAGTGAATGCTGGGTTTATACTGGTAATAAGAGGAAGTGAATGCTGGGTTTATACCCGTAATATGAGGAAGTGAATGCTGGGTTTATACTTGTAATATGAGGAAGTGAATGCTGGGTTTATACCCGTAATATGAGGAAGTGAATGCTGGGTTTATACCCGTAATATGAGGAAGTGAATGCTGGGTTTATACTTGTAATATGAGGAAGTGAATGCTGGGTTTATACCCGTAATATGAGGAAGTGAATGCTGGGTTTATACTTGTAATATGAGGAAGTGAATGCTGGGTTTATACCCGTAATATGAGGAAGTGAATGCTGGGTTTATACTGGTAATAAGAGGAAGTGAATGCTGGGTTTATACTCGTAATAAGAGGAAGTGAATGCTGGGTTTATACCAGTAATATGAGGAAGTGAATGCTGGGTTTATACCCGTAATATGAGGAAGTGAATGCTGGGTTTATACTCGTAATAAGAGGAAGTGAATGCTGGGTTTGTACTGGTAATAAGAGGAAGTGAATGCTGGGTTTATACCCGTAATATGAGGAAGTGAATGCTGGGTTTATACTCGTAATAAGAGGAAGTGAATGCTGGGTTTATACCCGAAATAAGAGGAAGTGAATGCTGGGTTTATACCCGAAATAAGAGGAAGTGAATGCTGGGTTTATACCCGAAATATGAGGAAGTGAATGCTGGGTTTATACCCGAAATAAGAGGAAGTGAATGCTGGGTTTATACCCGAAATAAGAGGAAGTGAATGCTGGGTTTATACCGTAATAAGAGGAAGTGAATGCTGGGTTTATACCCGTAATAAGAGGAAGTGAATGCTGGGTTTATACTGGTAATAAGAGGAAGTGAATGCTGGGTTTATGCTTGTAATAAGAGGAAGTGAATGCTGGGTTTATACTGGTAATAAGAGGAAGTGAATGCTGGATTTATACCCGTAATATGAGGAAGTGAATGCTGGGTTTATACTAGTAATATGAGGAAGTGAATGCTGGGTTTATACTCGTAATAAGAGGAAGTGAATGCTGGGTTTATACCCGAAATAAGAGGAAGTGAATGCTGGGTTTATACCCGTAATATGAGGAAGTGAATGCTGGGTTTATGCTCGTCATATGAGGAAGTGAATGCTGGGTTTATACTCGTAATATGAGGAAGTGAATGCTGGGTTTATACTAGTAATATGAGGAAGTGAATGCTGGGTTTATACCCGTAATATGAGGAAGTGAATGCTGGGTTTATACCCGTAATATGAGGAAGTGAATGCTGGGTTTATACTCGTAATAAGAGGAAGTGAATGCTGGGTTTATACCCGTAATATGAGGAAGTGAATGCTGGGTTTATACTAGTAATATGAGGAAGTGAATGCTGGGTTTATACCCGTAATATGAGGAAGTGAATGCTGGGTTTATACCCGTAATATGAGGAAGTGAATGCTGGGTTTATACTCATAATAAGAGGAAGTGAATGCTGGGTTTATACCCGTAATATGAGGAAGTGAATGCTGGGTTTATACTGGTAATATGAGGAAGTGAATGCTGGGTTTATACTGGTAATATGAGGAAGTGAATGCTGGGTTTATACTGGTAATATGAGGAAGTGAATGCTGGGTTTATACCCGTAATATGAGGAAGTGAATGCTGGGTTTATACTGGTAATATGAGGAAGTGAATGCTGGGTTTATACCCGTAATATGAGGAAGTGACTGCTGGGTTTATACCCGTAATATGAGGAAGTGAATGCTGGGTTTATACCCGTAATATAAGGAAGTGAATGCTGGGTTTATACTGGTAATAAGAGGAAGTGAATGCTGGGTTTATACCCGTAATAAGAGGAAGTGAATGCTGGGTTTATACCCGTAA
The DNA here is from genome assembly GCF_031769215.1 of Ylistrum balloti. NCBI lineage: Eukaryota > Metazoa > Mollusca > Bivalvia > Pectinida > Pectinidae > Ylistrum > Ylistrum balloti. The sequence continues at coordinate 278,825 of NW_026782496.1, forward strand.
TATAAGGAAGTGAATGCTGGGTTTATACTCGTAATACAGTGAGGAAGGTGATCGCTGAGTTTATTCTAGTTTTTCATTGAGGAAATGATCGCTGGCTTGATGCATAAGTAATACAATAAGGAAGTGATCGCTGGGTTTATTCTATTTTTACATTTTCACAAATTCCATATCTTGCACCAAAACATTAAATCAGAGGGAGATAGAATTTCTATCACTTACTGGCAGGATTTGTACACAAAATCATCATCAATTCCATATATAGGATCATAAACTTGTGCCTAACTCCTACAAGTAGATCACATTTGGAATACCATTCCATAAAAACACTTGAAGAATTTTAAAATGTGTTTGTCATGATTTGGTTATAAAACTGAGTGGGATACTTTACAGGGCATTGTAAACTTTAACAGCGAATTTTTATCAGAATGATGTGACAAAACCTCATCCACCTGGTTTATAAATCCTCATAATTTGTCTGTATTTTGTCCATCACCCGGGTTTTTAATAAAACTTGTTTGAAATAATAAAGGTTTTCAAATTGGAAATTGTTTCTGATGGAGAAAACTTAGAAAAAAAATAATAACATATACAGGTTAGTAAAATTTTTAGTAAAAATTTGATCATGCACTTTTGAGATGAAAATTAGCCCCATTCAAATCAGTTACAGTAAAAAGGAAGTCTGAAAGTTAATTAAGAATGTTTACAGTAAATTTGTTCAAAATATGTTTTAACTTTCTCTTGAACATTTATCTCCTGTTCAATTGAGTTGGTAAGGAATACTGAAATGAATTTGTTCCATCCATCCTCATGCAACCAATGAAGAAGCATTGTGAAGGTTCATGGCTGGCAAAATGTTGGTGACAAAGGGAATACACTTGCATGAGGTTTTAAAAAAAAGCAGAAGTTATGTTCCATGCTTCAGTGACTTGGTTGAAATCCAGTTCAGAAGCATTGAAAAGCAATATTAAGGAACCTTTTTTTTTTTTTTTTTTTTTTTTTGGTTTTTTTTTTTCATTTTTTTATTTGCATAATAAACAAATTCTGTTTTCTTCCAACAACAAGCCAGCATTCTAATTAATTTGACAATTAAGTTCACAGGCAATTGATCTTACACTGTCTGAATTTACTGTCATCACTCAAGGACTTATTAAGTATTTAGTCTGTATCATTTTACCTTGGATGAAGAAATTACACTCATCGATCTAGGACTTAACCTGTACAATCTTCCCCTTTCTGATATTTCTGTAGTCACTCTAGGACTTATTTCTTGGGGTTCTGTATGAAACTTTCTGTAACCACAAACTTTATTTGATGACAATGACACCTTGGATGTGTTACGGTCATACACCTGGTTACAGTTACTTGTTAATGAAATTGTTAAAGGAATCAGGTGATAAATTTGTTGGGATATTTGTAAGTCACACACATTCTCTCTCGCTCAGTCTGCATATAAAATTATAATTCTCTAATGAAAAACAACAGAATACAGGTGAGCTTGCTTGAGTCGCAAGAAACATTTCAAAATGTATTTAAATATTAATAATTATTTCACATATTGGTCAAGAATCTGATATTGATCTATACTAATTTCTTTAGTATTCTAACATTGTAAAAGTTAGTATGAATGTTGTGATTAAAGTCCTTATCAAACAAACATCTATATATTTTAAAGTGACACATCTTGTCCAGTTTACAACAAGCCCTGAAATGGCTACACACCTGTATGTTACCTGTAATATGACGTCACAAAAGTGCACAGCACGTGCGACATTTCCTTCCACCTGTGGAACGTAACTGCCATATCGGTACCAGTACACCTTATGATATCATTGAAAATAGTTTAATTTATTTCCTTTTTTGCGTGGATTGTAGCTGTGACACACCAAGAATCTCAACATGTCATGTGAAGGGGGTTTTCATGCTGTTTGAGAAAACAACTAAGTTTCCTGTCCGTGCCTGTTTCAGCATGTCAGGAAATAAAGTGGGTGGCCAGAAATTCCTAGGAAACAATCAAGTATTAAAAAATCTTATCTCCTTTACTCAAATTCTGACAGAAGTTTCTAATACTGAAAGTTATATAACTTATTATATTTACAGTGTAACATGTACACTATGATGCAGAAAATACAGGAAAGTAATATATAAAAAATTGAATCTCTATAATTACACTTTTGTTAATCTCCTCATCCTCATTTTCCTTGTCCTCTACTTCATCAGACTCCTGATCCTTGTAGATCTCCTCCTTGTCTTTGTTCCCCATGTCCTCACCCTCAATCTCCTCATCCTCATTCTCCTTGTCCTCTACTTCATCAGACTCCTGATCCTTGTAGATCTCCTCCTTGTCTTTGTTCCCCATGTCCTCATCCTCAATCTCCTCATCATCATTCTCCTTGTCCTCTTCTTCATTAGACTCCTGATCCTTGTAGATCTCCTCCTTGTCTTTGTTCCCCATGTCCTCATCCTCATTTTCCTCTTCATCCTTCTCCTTTTCTTGTCCTCACTTTCCTCTTTATCCTTGTCCTTGGTTCCATTGTCTTCATCATCATCCTCATTCTCCTCTTTGTCATCTTCATCCTCCTTGCTGTCTCCTTGTTCCTCTTTCTCATCTTTCTCCTGGTCTCTTCCCCAGTCTCTTTATTTTCTTCCTCATCCTCGTTGTCCTCTTAATTGTGTTCCTTATTCCTCCTCCTCTCCTCCTCCTCCTCTTCCTCCTCCTCCCCTCCTCCTCCTCCTCCTCCTCCTCCTCCTCCTCCTCCTCCTCTTCTTCCTCCTCTCCTCCTCCTTCTCAATAAGTTTATTTTTCTACTTAAGCTTTTTTGATATGTAAACATTTTGTTGATGTAACTTTACCCAGAAGTAGATGGATTGATAACTCTTTCACTAAGAAATACAGTCACGATATACAGTTTTAATAGCATTACTTCCCCTGTTCTGAAATGTCAGCTTCAGGACAATTCAGTTTAGATGTGTTGTTTGATACCTTATAAAGCTGTTTAGGGAATTAATCTCTTCCCCGTACTTATATGTTTACATGTACCCTACAACAATATTGTTACATGTTTATTGGTCCACAGTGGGATTGATGGAAATGTCAGTGCTTCACCTGACTGTTGTTAACCTATGATTGAAATACCCAGTTCTGATCATTTAACACCCACAATGAAGCAGGTATATATTGTCATGTCTGTCCATCCATTTGTCTGTCCATCCATTTGTCTGTCCTTTGTCCCTTTGTTTGTTCATTGACATTGCTTTGTAACATATTTGGTAAAGCGCACGAGGGTTTTTCAGGTCATGCATATTTTTCAAGGATATGTATTACACTTCAAAACTTTTTTTCTGAGATTTTCCAAAAATATTCTGACTTCAGCATCCTTGGTAAATCATGCAGTTGCATAAAATGTTCTGGTTATTTAAATTTAGAGGCTGTGTTCAAATCATTTATCATTTATTATTCCTAGGAAGCTCTTTAGTTACATAAATGTGATCAATGGTGGGATGGATAGACCGTGGATGCTGTGTGATGGCTTAGTCTTGTACATGAGATAGAAATCCCACACTCTGCTCAGTGCTAAATTTTTCTCTCTTGTCGAATCTTTAAGGTACCTTTACTCAATATTTGGAACCGAGTGACATCCTAATTAAAATCACATGCAACAGTCTTAATGATGTATTACTACAAAGGTTTGTTATCTAATCTAATTGAAGAATTCTAAAGTGAAAATAGTTGAGAAAGTGTTATGCAGTTGTATATGTATATGTTTGACCCTGATTTATCTCTAACTGACATTCTGAAACATTTCACACTCAAAGCTGAGAATGAGAAATTGTCTGACATTCTGTAACATCTCACTCTAGACATAGCTGAGAATGAGATACTGTCTGACATTCTGTAACATCTCACTCTAGAAATAGCTAAGAATGAGATACTGTCTGACATTCTGTAACATCTCACTCTAAACATAGCTGAGAATGAGATACTGTCTGACATTCTGTAACATCTCACTCTAGACATAGCTGAGAATGAGATACTGTCTGACATTCTGTAACATCTCACTCTATACATAGCTGAGAATGAGATACTGTCTGACATTCTGTAACATCTCACTCTAAACATAGCTGAGAATGAGATACTGTCTGACATTCTGTAACATCTCACTCTATACAAAGCTGAGAATGAGATACTGTCTGACATTCTGTAACATCTCACTCTATACAAAGCTGAGAATGAGATACTGTCTGACATTCTGTAACATCTCACTCTAGACAAAGCTGAGAATGAGATACTGTCTGACATTCTGTAACATCTCACTCTATACAAAGCTGAGAATGAGATACTGTCTGACATTCTGTAACATCTCACTCTATACAAAGCTGAGAATGAGATACTGTCTGACATTCTGTAACATCTCACTCTGAGCTGAGAATGAGATACTGTCTGACATTCTGTAACATCTCACTCTATACAAAGCTGAGAATGAGATACTGTCTGACATTCTGTAACATCTCACTCTATACAAAGCTGAGAATGAGATACTGTCTGACATTCTGTAACATCTCACTCTATACAAAGCTGAGAATGAGATACTGTCTGACATTCTGTAACATCTCACTCTATACAAAGCTGAGAATGAGATACTGTCTGACATTCTGTAACATCTCACTCTATACAAAGCTGAGAATGAGATACTGTCTGACATTCTGTAACATCTCACTCTAGACATTGCTGAGAATGAGATACTGTCTGACATTCTGTAACATCTCACTCTATACAAAGCTGAGAATGAGATACTGTCTGACATTCTGTAACATCTCACTCTATACAAAGCTGAGAATGAGATACTGTCTGACATTCTGTAACATCTCGCTCTATACAAAGCTGAGAATGAGATACTGTCTGACATTCTGTAACATCTCACTCTATACAAAGCTGAGAATGAGATACTGTCTGACATTCTGTAACATCTCACTCTATACAAAGCTGAGAATGAGATACTGTCTGACATTCTGTAACATCTCACTCTATACAAAGCTGAGAATGAGATACTGTCTGACATTCTGTAACATCTCACTCTATACAAAGCTGAGAATGAGATACTGTCTGACATTCTGTAACATCTCACTCTACATTGCTGTCTGACATTCTGTAACATCTCACTCTATACAAAGCTGAGAATGAGATACTGTCTGACATTCTGTAACATCTCACTCTATACAAAGCTGAGAATGAGATACTGTCTGACATTCTGTAACATCTCACTCTATACAAAGCTGAGAATGAGATACTGTCTGACATTCTGTAACATCTCACTCTATACAAAGCTGAGAATGAGATACTGTCTGACATTCTGTAACATCTCACTCTATACAAAGCTGAGAATGAGATACTGTCTGACATTCTGTAACATCTCACTCTATACAAAGCTGAGAATGAGATACTGTCTGACATTCTGTAACATCTCACTCTATACAAAGCTGAGAATGAGATACTGTCTGACATTCTGTAACATCTCACTCTATACAAAGCTGAGAATGAGATACTGTCTGACATTCTGTAACATCTCACTCTATACAAAGCTGAGAATGAGATACTGTCTGACATTCTGTAACATCTCACTCTATACAAAGCTGAGAATGAGATACTGTCTGACATTCTGTAACATCTCACTCTATACAAAGCTGAGAATGAGATCATTCTGTAACATCTCACTCTATACAAAGCTGAGAATGAGATACTGTCTGACATTCTGTAAACATCTCACTCTGACATTCTGTAACATCTCATACAAAGCTGAGAATGAGATACTGTCTGACATTCTGTAACATCTCACTCTATACAAAGCTGAGAATGAGATACTGTCTGACATTCTGTAACATCTCACTCTATACAAAGCTGAGAATGAGATACTGTCTGACATTCTGTAACATCTCACTCTATACAAAGCTGAGAATGAGATACTGTCTGACATTCTGTAACATCTCACTCTATACAAAGCTAAGAATGAGATACTGTCTGACATTCTGTAACATCTCACTTTCTGTAACATCTCACTCTAAGCTGAGAATGAGATACTGTCTGACATTCTGTAACATCTCACTCTATACAAAGCTGAGAATGAGATACTGTCTGACATTCTGTAACATCTCACTCTATACAAAGCTGAGAATGAGATACTGTCTGACATTCTGTAACATCTCACTCACTCTACAAAGCTGAGAATGAGATACTGTCTGACATTCTGTAACATCTCACTCTATACAAAGCTGAGAATGAGATACTGTCTGACATTCTGTAACATCTCACTCTATACAAAGCTGAGAATGAGATACTGTCTGACATTCTGTAACATCTCACTCTATACAAAGCTGAGAATGAGATACTGTCTGACATTCTGTAACATCTCACTCTATACAAAGCTGAGAATGAGATACTGTCTGACATTCTGTAACATCTCACTCTATACAAAGCTGAGAATGAGATACTGTCTGACATTCTGTAACATCTCACTCTATACAAAGCTGAGAATGAGATACTGTCTGACATTCTGTAACATCTCACTCTATACATAGCTGAGAATGAGATACTGTCTGACATTCTGTAACATCTCACTCTATACAAAGCTGAGAATGAGATACTGTCTGACATTCTGTAACATCTCACTCTATACAAAGCTGAGAATGAGATACTGTCTGACATTCTGTAACATCTCACTCTATACAAAGCTGAGAATGAGATACTGTCTGACATTCTGTAACATCTCACTCTATACAAAGCTGAGAATGAGATACTGTCTGACATTCTGTAACATCTCACTCTATACAAAGCTGAGAATGAGATACTGTCTGACATTCTGTAACATCTCACTCTATACAAAGCTGAGAATGAGATACTGTCTGACATTCTGTAACATCTCACTCTATACAAAGCTGAGAATGAGATACTGTCTGACATTCTGTAACATCTCACTCTATACAAAGCTGAGAATGAGATACTGTCTGACATTCTGTAACATCTCACTCTATACAAAGCTGAGAATGAGATACTGTCTGACATTCTGTAACATCTCACTCTATACAAAGCTGAGAATGAGATACTGTCTGACATTCTGTAACATCTCACTCTATACAAAGCTGAGAATGAGATACTGTCTGACATTCTGTAACATCTCACTCTATACAAAGCTGAGAATGAGATACTGTCTGACATTCTGTAACATCTCACTCTATACAAAGCTGAGAATGAGATACTGTCTGACATTCTGTAACATCTCACTCTAGACATAGCTGAGAATGAGATACTGTCTGACATTCTGTAACATCTCACTCTATACAAAGCTGAGAATGAGATACTGTCTGACATTCTGTAACATCTCACTCTATACAAAGCTGAGAATGAGATACTGTCTGACATTCTGTAACATCTCACTCTATACAAAGCTGAGAATGAGATACTGTCTGACATTCTGTAACATCTCACTCTATACAAAGCTGAGAATGAGATACTGTCTGACATTCTGTAACATCTCACTCTATACAAAGCTGAGAATGAGATACTGTCTGACATTCTGTAACATCTCACTCTATACAAAGCTGAGAATGAGATACTGTCTGACATTCTGTAACATCTCACTCTATACAAAGCTGAGACATTCTGTAACATCTCACTCTATACAAAGCTGAGAATGAGATACTGTCTGACATTCTGTAACATCTCACTCTATACAAAGCTGAGAATGAGATACTGTCTGACATTCTGTAACATCTCACTCTAGACATAGCTGAGAATGAGATACTGTCTGACATTCTGTAACATCTCACTCTATACAAAGCTAAGAATGAGATACTGTCTGACATTCTGTAACATCTCACTCTATACAAAGCTGAGAATGAGATACTGTCTGACATTCTGTAACATCTCACTCTATACAAAGCTGAGAATGAGATACTGTCTGACATTCTGTAACATCTCACTCTATACATAGCTGAGAATGAGATACTGTCTGACATTCTGTAACATCTCACTCTATACAAAGCTGAGAATGAGATACTGTCTGACATTCTGTAACATCTCACTCTATACAAAGCTGAGAATGAGATACTGTCTGACATTCTGTAACATCTCACTCTATACATAGCTGAGAATGAGATACTGTCTGACATTCTGTAACATCTCACTCTATACAAAGCTGAGAATGAGATACTGTCTGACATTCTGTAACATCTCACTCTAGACATAGCTGAGAATGAGATACTGTCTGACATTCTGTAACATCTCACTCTATACAAAGCTGAGAATGAGATACTGTCTGACATTCTGTAACATCTCACTCTATACAAAGCTGAGAATGAGATACTGTCTGACATTCTGTAACATCTCACTCTATACATAGCTGAGAATGAGATACTGTCTGACATTCTGTAACATCTCACTCTAGACATAGCTGAGAATGAGATACTGTCTGACATTCTGTAACATCTCACTCTAGACAAAGCTGAGAATGAGATACTGTCTGACATTCTGTAACATCTCACTCTAGACAAAGCTGAGAATGAGATACTGTCTGACATTCTGTAACATCTCACTCTATACAAAGCTGAGAATGAGATACTGTCTGACATTCTGTAACATCTCACTCTATACAAAGCTGAGAATGAGATACTGTCTGACATTCTGTAACATCTCACTCTATACAAAGCTGAGAATGAGATACTGTCTGACATTCTGTAACATCTCACTCTATACAAAGCTGAGAATGAGATACTGTCTGACATTCTGTAACATCTCACTCTATACAAAGCTGAGAATGAGATACTGTCTGACATTCTGTAACATCTCACTCTAGACAAAGCTGAGAATGAGATACTGTCTGACATTCTGTAACATCTCACTCTAGACAAAGCTGAGAATGAGATACTGTCTGACATTCTGTAACATCTCACTCTAGACATAGCTGTAACATCTCACTCTATACAAAGCTGAGAATGAGGTACTGTCTGACATTCTGTAACATCTCACTCTATACAAAGCTGAGAATGAGATACTGTCTGACATTCTGTAACATCTCACTCTATACAAAGCTGAGAATGAGATACTGTCTGACATTCTGTAACATCTCACTCTATACAAAGCTGAGAATGAGATACTGTCTGACATTCTGTAACATCTCACTCTATACAAAGCTGAGAATGAGATACTGTCTGACATTCTGTAACATCTCACTCTATACAAAGCTGAGAATGAGATACTGTCTGACATTCTGTAACATCTCACTCTATACAAAGCTGAGAATGAGATATCTCTGTAACATCTCACTCTATACAAAGCTGAGAATGAGATACTGTCTGACATTCTGTAACATCTCACTCTATACAAAGCTGAGAATGAGATACTGTCTGACATTCTGTAACATCTCACTCTATACAAAGCTGAGAATGAGATACTGTCTGACATTCTGTAACATCTCACTCTATACAAAGCTGAGAATGAGATACTGTCTGACATTCTGTAACATCTCACTCTATACAAAGCTGAGAATGAGATACTGTCTGACATTCTGTAACATCTCACTCTATACAAAGCTGAGAATGAGGTACAGATATTACATACGGGTTACAGGTTTAATTAATCTCACCTTGATCCTTTAATACTGATGTTGAATTATTTGATTATTTTTTTCAAAACATATCACTGAATGCCTTTTTCTTGAAATGTTTTGGTTACCTTAACCATTTTTGTATATTATAGTGTTAGCACTATTCTCCCACCTTTGCTTATTAAACACCCATAATACTTTTCTTACCCTGGACAGGTGAATTTAAATCCATGCTTTTTACTGGGGTACAAGATTTCCTTGTCTCATCGTAGCGTTGAGACCACAGGTTTCCCATGACAAGACAATGATATGACATCATAGAAACAATGCGCTGACATCACAAAAACAACTGAATCGCATCAAAGATGCAAAGCATTGGGACAAGAAAAAGACATATGAGTACTTGATAAAGCCAGCAGGATCAGAGCAGAATAATCATTCACCCACTTGTTGGTAAGATAGGGTGATCTCTACCCTCAGGAAAGGTGCTTATGTTGCAAACACTCAGCAAGCCCTGTGTTTGCTTATTTAATCATCATTCCCCTCGGGTTCAGATCCAAAAATTAGACAACCATATGTACAGTAGGTATGTAGTATAACAGATATTTTATCCTATAGTTAGAGTTTGAGTCCAAAACTTCATCAAAACCTCTGTTCTGACCCATATTCTATAGAGATACAGGGTTGAATTAGAAACCTAGAGTTACAGTGTTGAATTAGAAGTCTAGAGTTACAGTGTTGAATTAGAAGCCTAGAGTTACAGTGTTGAATTAGAAGTCTAGAGTTACAGTGTTGAATTAGAAGCCTAGAGTTACAGTGTTGAATTAGAGTTACAGTGTTGAATTAGAAGCCTCGAGTTACAGTGTTGAATTAGAAACCTAGAGTTAGTGTTGAATTGGTAGCTTATAAGGAACACGGAAGCCCAGAGGGAACACGGAAACCCAGAGGGAACACGGAAGCCCAGAGTGGTAGTGTCGAACCTGTAGCCGACAACTGTTCAAATTTTCTCTTCATTCTAACTAGTTTTGCTTTCTTAAAATATTCTCTTGGCAGTACTGAGGACTTCGTTTTATAATTTTAATGTTGAGTGTTTCTCTGTGCATTGAAGGTTATGGGTTATCTCACCCTGACTGTAAAAAATACAATAATTACTTTCAACCTTCAGCTCAGCAGCTTTATATATGAGAGTAAAGAATGGTAAACCTTATCAGCACATTGTGACAACTGAGTGTCATGCTACAGTGTCAGGTTTTATGTTTAGAGGACACTGTAATACTGCCCCAGAATGGATCCCTAATTCATTAACTCAATATTTATTGTATGTGATGCTGTCAAAATTTAAATAAATCCCCTTTACCTACTGTTCAAGTGACTGTAAAGGTCAAGGGTCAGACTCATGATCATGCACCATTTCACTTTCATTTGCACTGTTGACCTACCTACCTGGATCTACCTGGATCTGGTCTATATATAGAAGTTTCCACCTTTTGACTACCTTTTTCATGGTAATTATAATGAGCTTTGCCGATATCTGATTGATTCTTTTGTTTCTCATCTTTAGAAATTTGTTATCCTCAACCCTAGGGCTCAGGGGGTGGGGCCAAAACAGTGCAAAAACATGTTATTTTAAAAAATCTTCTTCTTGACTTGGAGACATGACTGAAATTTTAAGTACTTTTTATGGTTGTGATATTAAAGAGTAGCTCTAGTAAAATTACAAAATTTGTGGTCTCTGTGTACTGTTTAGCCTCCAGGAGTGGGGTAATTTTGGGATAGAGCTTAAATACTACAACTGCTATAAACTGACAATTTGTTCAAAAATCTTTGACTTTCATAGAGTCATACACATTAAGGAACATTTCAGGAAATGATGCAAAGCTTTTGTTTAGGTCACTAGGTCAAAAGTCTAAGTTCATTAGTACTAAGAAGGAGTCTAACTGCCATTTTACTCCAAAATTGTCAACTTTTTGTAGATAATATTTAAAACAATATTTTTTTATGCTGCACATAACACCTAATCCCTAACCAACATTTTGTCTGAATGCCACATGCAGGTTATTCATAGGCAGTTTTAGTTGTGGAGGAAATTCAACTACCCACAGAAAAACACTTGAATATTTGGGATTTGAAGTCTTAGCTACTCAGGTGACTGTTCAGGCCTAATAGGCCTCTTGTTAAGTGCACCAAAACTATATGAGGAAACTGCATTATTGTAAAAGCTTTAATGTAATAGATTGTACTTGTTCCTTAGAATGTGAAAATTCATAACCAGAGGCATGGAAAGGATGTTGATTGACTGAGAAAGTGGGGGGATATGCTTTGTATGTCTATAAGTCATGTCCAGACATTCAGATTTACTGTTCAAACATTCCGTCTCATCGTATTATATATAACTGCACAGTTGTTAACTGTGTTTCTCAATCAGACACTTTGATATCAGTGTAAGGTTCGTTACTCACAGGATCAATTGAATCTAGGAAAAAATCACTGATTTACTTTTATATCTTTTCCATTTGTTTTATTTTTGTCAATTATAGAGGAACGCCCCAACTGTATGATGAAGTAGGCGATCATAGGCACCAGAGGGCACAACTGTAACCCAGCATCTAGATCTATACTGTCCAAACCCAGACAGCATAGCAGGCGCGCGACTGACTTGAGCAAACTATTCTACGCAAAAAAATGTGTTTATATTAAATTTCTGTATTGGCGGTTGGAAAGTTTGAAAACCGATTCCTTGAGCTGGAACAGATTGTGATTGAATATTCTGAAAAATTGTGTATATCTGTAATCTGTATGTGATTGCTTTAGATTGCTCTGTTTTGCAGACAGTGTAATTGTATATAAATAGAACGTTGTTTTCATTGTGTTAAAGATGCATGGTACTGTGACCTACACCTCCTTTACAAAAGAGTCTTATGCTAAGAAATACGTAAATATGTTACATATTACATACACTGTAACACAAGTTAGGGAGGTGGGCTTATATCAAGGGACAACATGATGGGATGGGTCAACACATACAGTGTGACACAATGTTACGGAGGTGGGCTTAGATCAAGGGACAACATGATGGAATAGGTCGACACATACGGTGTGACACAATGTTAGGGAGGTGGGCTTAGATCAAGGGACAACATGATGGGAGGGGTCAACACATACAATGTAACACAAGTTAGGGAGGTGGGCTTAGATCAAGGGACAACATGATGGGTGTGGGGGGGGGGGGGTCAACACATACAATGTAACACAAGTTAGGGAGGTGGGCTTAGATCAAGGGACAACATGATGGGTGTGGGGGGGGTCAACACATACAATGTAACACAAGTTAGGGAGGTGGGCTAATATCTAGGGACAACATGATGGGAGGGGTCAACACATACACTGTAACACAAGTTAGGGAGGTGGGCTTATATCTAGGGACAACATGATGGGAGGGGTCAACACATACACTGTAACACAAGTTAGGGAGGTGGGCTTATATCTAGGGACAACATGATGGGAGGGGTCAACACATACAATGAAACACAAAGTTAGGGAGATGGGCTTAGATCAAGGGACAACAGGATGGGTGTGGGGGGGGGGGTCAACACAGACAATTTAACACAAGTTAGGGAGGTGGGCTTATATCTAGGGACAACATGATGGGAGGGGTCAACACATACAATGAAACACAAAGTTAGGGAGGTGGGCTTATATCAAGGGACAACATGATGGGTGTGGGGGGGGGTCAACACAGACAATTTAACACAAGTTAGGGAGGTGGGCTTATATCTAGGGACAACATGATGGGAGGGGTCAACACATACAATGAAACACAAAGTTAGGGAGGTGGGCTTATATCAAGGGACAACATGATGGGAGGGGCAACACATACAATGTAACACAAGTTAGGGAGGTGGGCTTATATCAAGGGACAACATGATGGGAAGGGTCAACACATACAATGTAACACAAGTTAGGGAGGTGGACTTATATCAGAGGACAACATGATTGGAGGGGTCAACGCATACATTGTGACACAAGTTAGGGAGGTGGGCTTATATCAGAGGACAACATGATTGGAGGGGTCAACACATTCAATGTGACACAAAGTTAGGGAGGTGGGCTTATATCAAGGGACATGTGACTGGGCTTAACACCAGACATGGCATTCATTCCTGGGTATATATGTTAGATTTTATGAAGTGAAATTAAAAAATTTGAGGCACAACAAAGTATTTGGACATATATTTATTTTCACACAGAATTCACAGTTACATGATGTATAAACAGTATTACTTTGAAACCCCATTTATGTTCTTACCTGAAAAGTACATTAAACAAGTGAATAGATTGAGTGATTTTCTTTTACACTTTACTTGACAAATTAGTCCTGAACTGAACAGTGAGTTTACCAGGTAGTTGAATGTAACAAATTGGTGTCAGTTGATTTAAGCTGTCAAACTGATTGATATCTTATTATTCAAAATCAATAAGTGTTCCCTAATTAGCATCAATTACACTCAAGTATAAATGTATTAATCATTTTTAATATAAAAAATTATTCCAATTTAAAATCAAGACACGGCCTTGTCAGCACTGTCAAATCGTCCACAGACCAACGATTGTGTTACTGTATCTAAATCCTGTTTGTTTTTATGTATGATTTTATGACAGATTTGAAGGCTGTGATTCAGAAGTAACTTACAGGAAAGCCATTGTTTTTTATATAGGTAATAGTTTAATCATTTCTGGTGTACCATCGTCGAATTAATCCAAAAAGGTTTGTCTGCAGACTGATACAATAACAACACTGTTTGGAGTTTTAGGTTGTTTTTCTGTTGTTAGATGTCACAGTAAAACGATAGTACATTTGACATAAAATTGCAAATTTATGAGTGTGGTGTCAAGATTTTATCTGTAGTGACACATTACTTACATATAAATAACAATTGTTAAGAACGGAAATATAATAAAAAATATTCCTTAGTAGGAGTTAATGACACCTGACTATCTTCATCTGGTTTATTAGTGAGAGATGATGACACCTGTCTTCATCTTGTTTATTAGTGAGAGATGATGACACCTGTCTACATCTTGTTTATTAGTGAGAGATGATGACACCTGTCTACATCTTGTTTATTAGTGAGAGATGATGACACCTGTCTACATCTTGTTTATTAGTGAGAGATGATGACACCTGTCTACATCTTGTTTATTAGTGAGAGATGATGACACCTGTCCACATCTTGTTTATTAGTGAGAGATGATGACACCTGTCTACATCTTGTTTATTAGTGAGAGATGATGACACCTGTCTACATCTTGTTTATTAGTGAGAGATGATGACACCTGACTGTCTACATCTCATTTGTTAGTGTGAGATAATGACACCTGACTGTCTACCTCTTGTTTATTAGTGAGAGATGATGACACCTGACTGTGTTTACACCTTGTTTATCAGTGAGATTTAATGACACATGTGTTGACGCTTTGTTCACTAGACCTAGGAATATCATGACACACCCTATCACCACACTCACATGTCATCTCACTATACACCTGTACCTCACTGTTACACGCTCTTCCTCAAACCTTTAACCTGGCCTCAGCAGACTCACCTCAGCACATTTACCATCACATAACAGCTGATACTCCACCCACACTATTACACCTTTTTCACAACCCTTACTGTGTGAGTATGTGCTGTAACTCAGTAGTGTGGGTGTCGGGGGCGTTAAGACAAGGTGGTCATCAGGGAAACACATGATGATAGATAATGGTCAACCTCCTCTTTTATCTCTCACCTGGGGCTGTCAGGTACTTACCTAGAGCTGTGTGAGCAATGGTCTTTACGTTCTTATGACAGAGATATGCCTTTGTTACGATAGGTTACACATCGACTCTTTAAACCTGATGCATCATTTACATTTCAGTAAAAACTTTAAAAATATGTCAAAGATATATAAACATTTTTATGGTGATTTCATTGAGAATAAATCAATTACAGGAAAGAATACGTTTCATAATCATTTTATAACTTTTATCGGAGACATATAAGACACATAAGTGTCCCTGGTTTTAGATGTTCCTTGTCACACAATATTATGTGAAAACCAGGTAATTAAGATCTCCGTGAGTTAAGTTTTCTTTCGTGTCCCGCTGTCGCATTGTGAGCAAGCCAGCAGACACAAACTGATCCAACTTTCAAAGAGCATATAAAGATCAAACAATGGTGGGTGCCAAGATCCCTCTGGGATCTTTTGTTATGATATAGAATTCAAAATCACAGGTCATATTCATCTTTAATTAGTCCAATTAATTGACAGCACATAGTTCAATTTGTTCTAACACATTATCCTCACAACTATTGGAAATTGCTCTTCAATCCAAACACACCAAGAAAGACCAGAAAGGTGTTAAGAATCGAGAGATGTATTGCTGAAGATTGATCCAGCAAACCGAAAAAGCCTTTAAGTCAGATCTTCTACCACAGAGCTTCAAGAGAAATATCTTCTTAACTAGCTCATCTCCTGAAGTGAGGGGAAGCTATATTGTCACTCCAGTGACAGCATCAGTGCTGGTTCCCAAATGTTCAGTTTTTGGTCTAAGCATTGAAAGGCGTCAGTTAACTTTGTGAATATTCTAGGGCACTGGTTTGAGATTTGCTGTTTTTAGGTGTACTAATAACTGATATTTGGTTTTTGGTACTAGGTTGATACCTGTACAAAGTTTTGAGTACCTTGAATGGTTTAAGGGAACTGGTATGAAAATCTTAACTTTTTGATATGGCCTATCTGTTTCCATGGTAACAGAAAAAATATTTAAGTCGAAAACTTCGTCATAGCAAAAGATACTATGAGCTTAATAAGTGTAAAATGTTTTGAGCAATTATCTTGAAGTGTTTTAGAGCACTGGTCCAGAAAAACTGAAATGATCTGTTTCCATGGTAACAGAAAAAAATTCAACTAGGGCACTAACCTTATAATACAGAAAGTTTTGTGTAGTTGAGTGGAATGGTTTCAAAGTTTTGCCCCGGGTAGGAAAGTTAACACTAATTTTGTGTCTTTTTTTTACTGTGTTTCCATGGTAACAGAAAAAATATTAAAAAAAAAAGAAATGTCGACAGTTAAAGGAAAAACTAGAGCATTAACCATATATATACACAGAAAGTTTTGTACAGTAGGGTGGAATGGTTTTGAAGTTGTAGCCCGGAAAGGAAAGTTAACACTAATTTTGTAAGTTTTTTGTAACAATGTTTCCATGGTAACAGAAAAAAATGTAAGAAAATGAAATGTTGTCAATAGCAAAGGCATAACTAGGGTATTAACCTAATATATACAGCAAGTTTTGTGAAGTTGAGTTGAACAGTTTTAAAGTTATAGTTTGGAAAAACCCTCGGACAGACGGATGGATGCACACATGGGCGGAGCCAAAATTAATATCCCCTGCAAATGCGTTTCACAGGGGATTAAAAAGTAAATGTATCATAGTGATTGGTTCTTGTTGCATTTTAATCTACTAATTCATTTTACTTATTTCTGTACAAACATCAAAATATGTATTGCAATTCTCCAACTCAATGTTAGTATATTAGGATATAGATTCTAGCTGGTGAAACCACCCTTTAATGCTAGTGTAAGGTTTAGTGCTGAACAATGTGAGGCAGGCTTTTGTACTATTGGCAGTACTCTTGTGATGTATTAACTGTACATTTTTACTTAGGAATCTTTTAGTCTTAAGAGTAGGTCAGTTAGAATTTGCTGATATAATTTACCACAAGCTAATGCTGGCTTTGTTTTTGATGGGAGCTTTAGGTATAGGATAATTCTAATGATGACAGGTAAGCTGTAACCAGGTATGTTATATCAATGATCATGTGACTGTAAAATGCCATGAACCTCCCGTAGTTGGCTAATTCACCTGTTATTAGTACAGTCCATCACTGTCACAATTAGTCATAAAAAATAGCCATACCAACAGTTGTCCATTTTATTCCTGTGTAGATTGTGACCGCTGCCCACTCACTCTCCAGCTATTATTAGAGAATGTTTGTAACTACCGAATATAGTTTTTATACACCTGTCAAAAAATTTGACAGCATATTACTGTGGTATGGCATTGACACTATTTTCATTGTAAACTTTCACTTATCCAGAGAACTCCTACACAGTTTTGAACCAAATCAAACTCTGTAGGATTAATTAACATGAAGATATGTTTTCCTGAAGGCAGTATTTGAAAGTTACTGCCCCTTACATGTTTCACAATCTGAATTCCTTAATCATGTGTGTAGATTTCTCAGTTTTCTACCAATCTCTTTTAAACTTGGTAAACTAGATCTAACACAATTTTCTCAATAACCCAGACTACTGATATTAGCTTTATTACATGCTGGGATGAAGGGCTACCTAGTTTATTCAAGTGAAAGGTCATGACCCACTTTCAATGTTACTGGGTCGAATATGTTGAGAACACAAAATGTCTCCTTTCAACAAGCAGTAGCTCCAGGGTCAAGATATTTGTGTAGTAGCATGATTTAGGAATAGGATTTCAGCTTTGCAGATATTTACTCTATGAGCCAATAGTTTTCTGTGTAAGCTGAGTAGAACATCTGATTGATTCAGTTCAGTTGGGCCTCTTGTTGTTGTGTCATAAAAGGTCTGTAAAGTCCGATGGTCCTCATGTTTTAATGACATGAACTTGTGTTTCTCTGATACACTTTGATGAGAAAATTACTGTTTCTTTGACATATTTATTATATAAGGATACAGGGATGTATTTTGTCATTAGAGTGACACAGACATAAATTATTCTGCCTTCCAGTATACTCTTTTCATTAGTTAACACTACTGTCCTTAAGTGATCATTGCAGTATATACTCTTTTCGTTATTTGACACTACTCTCCGTAAATGACCATAGCAGTATATACTCTTTTCGTTAGTTGACATTGTTGTACTTAAATGGCCACAGCAGTATATACTCTTTTTGTTAGATGACGCTACTCTCCTTAAATGACCACAGCAGTATATACTCTTTTTTGTTAGTTGACACTGCTGTCCTTAAATGGCCACAGCAATATATACCCCTTTTTGTTAGTTGACGCTGCTGTCCTTAAGCATCATAACTGTTGATAGGTAATATAAAACACAATTAGACTGCCCAGAAACAGATAGTATATGACCTTGTTTGTCTGTCTGCCCTTATAAAGGCTTGCATTTTAATCAAAATATGTTAAATTTTACTATCATAAGTTGTTTTTTTTCCAGTTTCAACAGAAGATGGGAGTTGACAGTCCTCAGTTGGACAGATGTACGGCTTTTTGATGGATTTCCGGAGCCAAATCTGGCCGCCATTTTTTGTTTTTTGTTAGTAAAAGTTATGAGATAGGACTACCAATTGAATTCTATAGATTTATAGGCACCTTGCTTGTCTGATCTCATAAACAAAGAGTTTGTTAATCTGAAAGTCTTTGCATTGAGGTATTTAGAAAACTTTTGCCATGGTTTAACTTCATCTGTTTTTCTCTATAAAATGAAGTTCAATTTTATAATGTAGCAAAAATTTCACTAAAAACCGTGCAAGAAATCATCTTGATTTCTGTGACGAAAAAGTATTTATTCATTGGAATGTGATAGTTTCCTGTATACAGTATTTTCTTTGATCTTTGTTTGTAATTCTGATATCATTGTATAGATATTTTAAAAATTTAAATCTAAGTCAGACATACTAACTTCTGTTCAGAGAGTCTGGCCATTATTTATTTTGCTTTGTCTGAGAATTCTTGCCTTTTGCAAGAAGTGAAAGAGTTTAGATAAGGGAGTGAGCAAGTTTGATGTGAATTTTCAAAAGAAAAAAAAATCATGCTTATAATACAATGTACATTGTGTGTTATAATTTGTTCAGTTAGGGATGATTGGTTGATATGAGTGATTATCTAGAACATTTTTTGTATTCATTTACACTTGAGTTGAAATTAAGGATATATGCTATGTTTTACATACTTGCTGTTAGTGATAGAGTTATTTCCCTTTAAATATTTTTCTTAGAACAAATGCTCTCACCACTTTATGGGAGACTTATAATGTTAGTCATATCCATCTGAACTACTTACTGTATGTGTATTTAAATTTGAAGTCTTGTTTTAGCTCTCTGAAGAGGGTTAGATTTATAAGCAAAGTCTTAAATTATGGCAAAGATTGCTAGAATAAATGGTCCTTAAACAGCAACCCTGTTTGAGTAAGATCATTATTATGGAGTCCAGTATATTATGAATTATGTAAGAGCACAACGTGACTACTCTAACCAACCAGTAGCACTATATGTATCAAACAGTGTTCAACATTGAATTGTTGTACATGTTTTATCTTTGTCCTCAATGATGGAGTGAAGAAATAGTCATATCACAATTAAATTAACATAATAACTTGAGGGTGAAAGGCATTATTATTTAGAAAACTGCAAAATAAAGTACACATCAGGCTTTTGATATACTTATGACAATGACAGACCTTTAACCCTTGTAGTGCTCAAAGTTAAAATCATTGTCATATGCTATTACAGATCACAAGATAACAAGCATGCAGCATTTTACTTTGAGATCATTCTCATTCAAAACTAAACTTGCAATGCAAATCAGTATCCTTCTCTCTAAAACACAAGCAGCAATGAGAAATGAGCGCTTAAACTCAGCTTTAAAGCTATATATACAGTAAACATCAGCATATATAGAAATATTGTGACATTTAAGGAAAGCAATTGACTTAATCTGAGATCACTGTTCACTTAAGAGTAGGAAAGTAGAAAAATCCTAAACTTACAAGTGAAGACTGTTTGTGGAACATAAATTAGTTCAAAACTTAACGAAAATAGCAGATAGATAAAATATTGACCAAAAACTGTGTTTTTAATTGTAAATCTGTATGTATACAGTGGAGACATGACTGATTACTTAATGATTACAATATGTCTGTGCTACACTTTGTGGGGAAATGATTCACTGATAGACACAGGTCCATTATAGTCGCACTTTTATAATCATTATCTTTAAAAGACCACACAAGTCACAGAGGAGATAATTTATTGTGTTGGGGAAAAAAGACATTTTATTTTGAACAAAGAATAACATTGAATCCTGTCCAAGGCCAGTGAACGGTATACATGTCTGTTGAACATATTAAAGCAAAATTGATTGTAGTGTAAAAAGAAATCAAACCACAATATGTTACAAGGCAGAAGGTATCATTCAGAACATAGTTAATAGCTGTTGATAATGAAAAGTATACAAGCACTGCCCACAAGGGTAGACCCTAACCAATAGATGGTTAACATATCGCACAAAACTCTAGAATAGCCAATGAAAGATACTTTAAAATATCGTAATGACTAGCTTCATAGAAATATTTAATGTTCTTCCATAGAAAAGTCACCATAAGTGGGAAGTAATGAGCCAGCTATGTAGTATTGTTGAATGTTGACTCTACCCAGTACTCCTGGACTCATGTTAACCAATTAGAAGGTAATTTGTTGTATTTTGCTATTTTGATTGATCATGATGAATCAATACAAGAATCAGAAATGTAGGGATGTCGTCCAAATGTATCGTTTTACTCGTGTCTGTTTTCAAAGATTTATAAAATCTTTATCAAAAGATTCTTCACAAATTTCAATTAAGCTGTTTATTAAAAAAAAAATTTTTTTTACCAATTCAAAGACGATTTATGAAATTGGTTGTTATTTGATATTTTAAATGATGTGGTGGTTTTAGGTAAGGAAAGGAAGTTTGTTCACTGTTTTGGATCTGCACGTAGAGTTAAGTGAATTTTTTTATGTAAGAGTGATTTCACTAGCTGAGCAAAATTTACACAAAGGGGAACAAAGGACATATCACCAGGGTACTAGTGTGAATATTTTTAGTCGTAAATAATTTGGACATGAGAGTGGGCTTATTACAGGACAAGAGGCCAGCATATTACCTCAGACACAAAGTAAAGGGGTGGGCTTATTACAGGCCAAGAGGCCAGCACCTAGCCTTGGTCACAAAGTCAGGAGCTCAGCTTATTACAGGCCAAGAGGTCAGCACATAGCCTCAGTCACAAAGTCAAGAGGTCAGCTTATTACAGGCCAAGAGTCCAGCACATAGCCTCAGTCACAAAGTCAAGAGGTCAGCTTATTACAGGCCAAGAGGTCAGCGCATAGCCTGTCACAAAGTCAAGAGGTCAGCTTATTACAGGCCAAGAGGCCAGCACCTAGCCTCTGTCACAAAGTCAAGAGGTCAGCTTATTACAGGCCAAGAGTCCAGCACATAGCCTCAGTCACAAAGTCAAGAGGTCAGCTTATTACAGGCCAAGAGTCCAGCACATAGTCCAGCACATAGCCTGTCACAAAGTCAAGGGGTCAGCTTATTACAGGCCAAGAGCACATAGCCTCAGCACAAAGTAGGTCCTACAGGTCCAGAGTCAGCACATAGCCTGTCACAAAAAGTCAAGGGCCAGCACCTAGCCTCTGTCACAAAGTCAAGAGGTTACAGGCCAAGAGTCCAGCACATAGCCTCAGTCACAAAGTCAAGAGGTCAGCTTATTACAGGCCAAGAGTCCAGCACATAGCCTCAGTCACAAAGTCAAGGGGTTGGCTTATTACAGGCCAAGAGGCCAGCGCATAGCCTCTGTCACAAAGTCAAGAGGTCAGCTTATTACAGGCCAAGAGGTCAGCGCATAGCCTGTCACAAAGTCAAGAGGTCAGCTTATTACAGGCCAAGAGGTCAGCGCATAGCCTGTCACAAAGTCAGGGGATGGGCTTAGGATGTGATTTAATCAACCCCTATTTATTTTAATGAAACCAGCACATCCAGCATCTACTGAGGACCAGGCAGTCATTTTCCCCTTTTTACTATGATATCAGTAAAAATTGAAAAAAGTCTGTTTCAGATGGTCATGTGTCATTATTGTTGTATAGGCAATGATTTGGCATATTTATGTCAAAGCTGAAAAGATTCCAGAAAAAACCTTGATACACGAAATTGAGCTTGACAAGCTTATAAGAAGTTATTACTGGGAGATTGTAAATGTTTGAGAAATACATTGTACCAGTGAATGAAAACCATTATCATCCCAAGATTAAAATAATTAATTGTTGTTAGTTCATATACAAACATACAATTTAGAAGAATAATTCATTCATTCAAAAGTTTTTCAAATGAAGATCAATAAAAAGAATATATCAAAGAATAACCCTTGTTTTGTGTTGCATAATTTCTTAGATTGGGAGATGTCTGGCTCATAATGGACGGTCAGTTTGCAAAGAGACAGACATCTCTAAAAATCTCAATCTAGTAGACAACTGCATGGTGGGCTACTGAGACGTGTTATCAAAAGATCACCACTGAGCTTAATGACTCTTAACTTACCTTATAACTATATAGAAAGGTTTAACGGAAGATCAAAAGCCCGAGTCAGAGAGATACGTACAGATGTATACACTGTTATAGTGACCTTGTCTGTACAATTAAATACGTATTTATTATAAATTTTGTTAATTGAAATCAACTATTTATTTTTCTGGTCTAGTTTCAGTTGTTAGCTTTTCATTCAAATATTTATCAAAAGCTACCTATACTTGGTTATTTAAAGGACATATACAATACTTTATGTGATGTAATTACTGCTGTTAATGAAATTTGTTTAAATATTCTATTGATGTCTATTTCAAAGTAAGATGAATTGTAGAAAAGGTCGAAGTTAATTTCCCATCTGTATTTCATAATTAGTATAATTTTCTCTAATAATTAGGCGTCATGATATTTTTTTTTTTTTTTTTTTGATACATACATGTAACTGGTTTTTGTGTATTATTTATTTTTATTATGTACTTGTCAAATGTTAACAGGTGATTGACAAGATAGTCTAAGGTGCCATTCAATCTTCGACTGTGACCTGAATCATGCTATTATACCCCAGGAAATCTAGTCTGGTATTTTTGTACTATAATCAATGACGATTTGATGACTTAACGGTCTGCCGCCTTTCATTTTGTCTTGGTTGCCTCCCTTTGGCAGTTGTCTCCCTTCCATAGTACTCTCCTGATGATAATTCAGCTTCATAACTGACAAAATATTAATTTAAAATCTTTTTTAGTCATTATAACAGAGATAAGGATTTACATACTGAAAATAACCAAGTTACAGACATTGTAAGTTTGGAGCAGAGAATGTCAGTTGCAGTGGATACATACACTGGCAGTGAGACATGATCTTGGTTTTTTTTCCCGATGATTGTATGAAATCGACAGAAAAAAGAAAAGAAAAAACATAGAAGTGTGTGTCATATTTTGTCGCTGAATTCATGTCTTCAGTGGCTTTACTAGTGACTAAATTGTGTGAAGCAGTTTTTGAGACCTATCAAATCAGGACATATATGGTATTGAGAGCTACTTTAAATCTTAACATAAGTTTCCACAATATAACCTTTAACTTTATTTCATTTCACAAGAATTTTGTTAAACTTGGTAAGAATTTGCAATACACATAGACTGAGAACACTTAAGTTTGATAAAAATCTGCACAAATTTACAATATCAATGCCACACTCCTGATTGCTGGTCCAATTTCTTCACCTCAGTTTGATATCAGATAAGCCAATACACAATTATAAAACAAATGGTTAGTGCAAAATTCAGCCTGTGTCTTTATAGACTATCACAAAGGGAGATAAATCCTACACTGTCTGTTGTCTCATTCAATGTACTCCATCATCATTGATTCTGTCTATGTATGAAAGAATCTTATCAATATTCTCTACCGCAGAAATTTAACTCTTTGTCATCATTCACCTTATCTAGGCAATTTTATAGTTTTGTAGGTCCTTTACATTTCAATATTTCCATACATATCATTACACATCAGAAAGATTCTATTGAAACTCAGAATGACATACAATGTTGTGTTAAACTCCAGTGTTTAATATATATTTTATCAGAACATTTTTTTATTTCAATTTCTGCATTTCTTAATTGAAAAAAAATTGTATAATTGATTTAAATATTTTTCTCACCGATATCAAATTACATTTAAGAGGTTGATTAGACAGAAACGAGCTGAAGATAAGGACATTTGTTTTATCAGTAGTTATACTAAGATTAGTGTTATGGAAAACATGGACATCAGTACATACAGACTCAATTGTATCACTTAGGAAAAAAAGGACCCAGTTTTTAAAGCAATTGTTGTAAAATACTATCATCAGAGAAATCTTTGGTTTGATTACAAATTCAAACATCCTAATTAATTCTACCTTGTAAGATAAGACATTGATTTAGATAAACTCTCCAAGGGATATATCTATATATGTAGAAAGGACACCTGGAGAAAAAATGTACAAGAGGAACATCTGTACATAGTTGCAAACATGTGCTAAATTCGGTACATCAAGAACAGACCAAAATAGAATACTGAGGTGTATCACAATAATCGGACAGGGTGTAGATAAGTAGGAGGTAATTGTTATACACTTGATTCAACTTGTTGGTGCAACAAAATGCACTGACCAGGTATTACAGTACAGGTGTGTCACACTGACTATGTATTACTGTACAGGTGTGTCACACTGACTATATATTACAGTACAGGTGTGTCACACTGACTATATATTACTGTACAGGTGTGCCACACTGACCATGCATTAAAGTAAAGGTGTGTCACACTGACTATATATTACAGTACAGGTGTGTCACTCTGAATATATTACAGTACAGGTGTGTCACACTGACTATCTATTACAGTACAGGTGTGTCACACTGACTATATTACAGTACAGGTGAGTCACACTGACTATGTATTTCAGAACAGGTGTGTCACACTGATCAGGTATAACAGTACAGGTGTGTCACACTGACTATATATTACAGTACAGGTGTGTCACACTAACTATATATTACAGTACAGGTGTGTCACACTGACCAGGTATTACAGTACAGGTGTGTCACACTGACTATGTATTACAGTACAGGTGTGTCACTCTGACTATATATTACTGTACAGGTGTGTCACACTGACTATATATTACAGTACAGGTGTGTCACTCTGACTATGTATTACAGTACAGGTGTGTCACATTGACTATATATTACTGTACAGGTGTGTCACAATGACTATGTATTACTGTACCTATGTGTCACACTGACTATATTTCCCAGTACAGGTGTGTCACACTGACTATGTATTACAGTACAGGTGTGTCACTCTGACTATACATTACTGTAAAGGTGTGTCACACTGACTATGTATTACAGTACAGGTGTGTCACACTGACCAGGTATTACAGTACAGGTGTGTCACACTGACAATATATTACTGAACAAGTGTGTCACACTGACTATATATTACTGTACAGGTGTGTCACACTGACTATATATTACAGTACAGGTGTGTCACACTGACTATATTTCCCAGTACAGATGTGTCACACTGACTATATATTACTGGACAGGTGTGTCACACTGACTATGTATTACAGTACAGGTGTGTCACACTGACCAGGTATTACAGTACAGGTGTGTCACACTGACTATGTATTACTGTACAGTTGTGGCACACTGACTATATATTACTGTACAGGTGTGTCACACTGACTATATATTACAGTACAGGTGTGTCATACTGACTATATATTACAGTACAGGTGTGTCACACTGACCAGGCATTACAGTACAGGTGTGTCACACTGACTATATATTACAGTACAGGTGTGCCACACTGACTATGTTTTACTGTAAAGGTGTGTCACACTGACTATATATTACTGTACAGGTGTGCCACACTGACTATGTATTACAGTACAGGTGTGTCACACTGACCAGGCATTACAGTACAGGTGTGTCACACTGACTATATATTACAGTACAGGTGTGTCACACTGACTATATATTACTGTACAGGTGTGTCACACTGACTATATATTACAGTACAGGTGTGTCATACTGACTATATATTACAGTACAGGTGTGTCACACTGACCAGGCATTACAGTACAGGTGTGTCACACTGACTATATATTACAGTACAGGTGTGCCACACTGACTATGTATTACTGTAAAGGTGTGTCACACTGACTATATATTACTGTACAGGTGTGCCACACTGACTATGTATTACAGTACAGGTGTGTCACACTGACCAGGCATTACAGTACAGGTGTGTCACACTGACTATATATTACAGTACAGGTGTGTCACACTGAATATATATTACTGTACAGGTGTGTCACTCTGACTATATATTACAGTACAGGTGTGTCACTCTGAATATATTACAGTACAGGTGTGTCACACTGACTATCTATTACAGTACAGGTGTGTCACACTGACTATATTACAGTACAGGTGAGTCACACTGACTATGTATTTCAGAACAGGAGTGTCACACTGATCAGGTATAACAGTACAGGTGTGTCACACTGACTATATATTACAGTACATGTGTGTCACACTAACTATATATTACAGTACAGGTGTGTCACACTGACCAGGTATTACAGTACAGGTGTGTCACACTGACTATGTATTACGGTACAGGTGTGTCACTCTGACTATATATTACTGTACAGGTGTGTCACACTGACTATATATTACAGTACAGGTGTGTCACTCTGACTATGTATTACAGTACAGGTGTGTCACATTGACTATATATTACTGTACAGGTGTGTCACAATGACTATGTATTACTGTACCTATGTGTCACACTGACTATATTTCCCAGTACAGGTGTGTCACACTGACTATGTATTACAGTATAGGTGTGTCACTCTGACTATATATTACTGTAAAGGTGTGTCACACTGACTATGTATTACAGTACAGGTGTGTCACACTGACCAGGTATTACAGTACAGGTGTGTCACACTGACAATATATTACTGAACAAGTGTGTCACACTGACTATATATTACTGTACAGGTGTGTCACACTGACTATATATTACAGTACAGGTGTGTCACACTGACAATATATTACTGAACAAGTGTGTCACACTGACTATATATTACTGTACAGATGTGTCACACTGACTATATATTACTGTACAGATGTGTCACACTGACTATATATTACTGGACAGGTGTGTCACACTGACTATATATTACTGTACAGATGTGTCACACTGACTATATATTACTGTACAGGTGTGTCACACTGACTATATATTACTGTACAGGTGTGTCACACTGACTATATATTACTGTACAGATGTGTCACACTGACTATATATTACTGTACAGATGTGTCACACTGACTATATATTACTGGACAGGTGTGTCACACTGACTATGTATTACAGTACAGGTGTGTCACACTGACTATGTATTACTGTACAGATGTGTCACACTGACTATGTATTACAGTACAGGTGTGTCACACTGACTATATATTACTGTACAGATGTGTCACACTGACTATGTATTACACTACACTGGGAATTTGACAATTGTACTGATCTTATCATAATTCAGAGTTATAGCCCTTTAAAAGTTTGTACTCAATTGACCTTTTATAAGCAGCCACATATAACACAACGGGACTGAAGGAGTTTGACAATGGGACTGAAGGAGTTTGACAATGGGACTGAAGGAGTTTGACAACGGGTCTGATGGAGTTTGACAACGGGACTGAAGGAGTTTGACAACGGGACTGAAGGAGTTTGACAACGGGACTGAAGGGGTTTGACAACGGGACTGAAGGAGTTTGACAACGGGACTGAAGGGGTTTGACAATGGGACTGAAGGGGTTTGACAATGGGACTGAAGGGGTTTGACAATGGGACTGATGGAGTTTGACAATGGGATTGATTCAATTATAACTGACAAAATTATGGCCCTTTGCAGTTTCATTATCATTAGACTTTGTGAACTAGAAAATTTGATTCAATATGAATAAGTTTTGATAAAACATGGTAAGCACGTTTTTATCAGTATGTTCTTGAACTAGTTTTTACAATGGGACAGATTTGTTTGTAACTTTCTTGCTTTAGCTCTTTGCAAAATACCAGGTAAGCTTGTTTGAGATTAGTCAGTTGTTGGTTTAGGCCTATGAAGCCTCTTGTCAACTATAACATAAAATAATGACTTTTTTATTGGAAATTTGTATCAACCATAATTGAAAGATTCATTGCTGTTTATCGTATTATAAATGTCCATTCCTGACCCCTAGCTACTGATTGCAATCCCCTTCAGTAATCATAATGAAATCTTGAATATAGGAAAAGTAGAGATACATTACCATAGTGCTATTTGTTCCCTTTTTATTACTTGAAAAAGGTACAATTTATGATTAGGTTACATGACAAACAAATCCAATTGTAACTGAAGAACATTTGGCAGATTACACCCCTTGATTGCATTTGCTTAAGAAAGTCTCGATGGTGGAACATCTTGATTGAAATTAGAGCATATGGCAGACTGCATTCCTTGATTGCACTAGCTGAAGAAAGTTGCTGAAGAATATCTGGAAGGTGGCTCCTCTTGATTGCATTTGCTGAAGAAAGTCTATGATATGGCATCTCTTGATTGCTCTTGCTGAAGAACTGGCAAGTGGCACCCCTTGATTGTGCTCACTGAAGAAAGTCTATAAGGTGGCACCCCTTGATTGTGCTTCCTGAAGAAAGTCTATAAGGTGGCACCTCTTGATTGTGCTTCCTGAAGAAAGTCTATACGGTGGCACCCCTTGATTGTGCTTCCTGAAGAAAGTCTATAAGGTGGCGACCCTTGATTATACTTCCTGAAGAAAGTCTATAAGGTGGCACTTCTTGATTGTGCTCACTGAAGAAAGTCTATAAGGTGGCACCTCTTGATTGTGCTTCCTGAAGAAAGTCTATAAGGTGGCACCCCTTGATTGTAGTTGCTGAAGCAAGTCTATAAGGTGTCACCTCTTGATCATGCTTCCTGAAAAAAGTCTAGAAGGTGGCACCCCTTGATTGTGGTTGCTGAAGAAAGTCTATAAGGCGGCACCCCTTGATTGCATTTGCTTAAGAAAGTCTCGCTGGTGGTATGTCTTGAATGAAATTGAAGAACCTTTGGCAGATTGCACCCCTTGATTACTCTTGCTGAAGAAAATCTGGCAGGTGGTACCTTTTGATTACTCATGCTGAAGAAAATCTGGAAGGTGGCACCCTGATTGTATGCGACTTTTATAAAAATAAGTGTAATATCATCCCTTGCAAAAGCGCAAAATCAATGCTTGTAAAGTGACTTTACCACTAACTTATATACACCAGTCTTGTACCCTACTCATGTTTTGTAGACCAGGGCCTGTATTACCATAAATCTTTCTTCTTAGAATCCATTATTTATGACACCACCAATCTTTAATTATTTTAAGAATGATATAAACTCGTGAGAAAAAGATATGTGCTCCTTTTGAACCTTTTAATTTATTGCCAAATTTCTGATGCTTTGAACCGAAAGCATGGTGTCCCTGAAAAGTAGCAAAACAACAAGAAGATGACATTGTGATAATAATCAAACAATTTTTACTGTATGATGTTTTTAGTACAGCTAGCAAATATGTGGAGTTCAAAAATAAAAAAAAAATCAAGGTCACAAAAGCGCCTGGATAAAACATGAGCTATTTCCATCTAGACGATTATCAAGCTTGTTTGTATATGTACCTAGCCCAAGATCTAGTAATTTGGAAAAAAAGTTGGCTAAATAGAGATGAAATGATTTGTAAAAGCAGTAAAAATAGAGAGGAAAGATTGTACATTTTTCAGACTATGGAAATCCTTTTAACTGTGCTTAACACCAGAGATTAACATCAAATAATAATTGTTGAATTAAAAATAGATTTTATCTTGGGAGGAAGTCGTGCGAGCACTACATTCTTTTATCAATTATAACTGTCTGGACTATATTGGATTTTATGATTTTATTGAAATCAACTCCTAGACTGACTTTAAAGAGGATGAGATTATTTTAACTGTTGTTTCCGAAGCCTAGAATGTAAAAGAGAACAAAACCAAGATGATATTGTTTAGTATCCCTTGATGTGGTCTGTCTGTAAATAGATGTGAAAAGTTGGACAGGGCAAAAAATGAGGATAAATTTTTGTTGGGAGTTAATTAATCAGATATCTTACACCAAATAACCCCAATTTTTTTTTTGTTTTAATCCTAAACAGTGTTGCACGAGGAGGTGAATGAAGGAGGGGGGAGGCGGGGGCGAGAAAGATTTTATTAATTGTCCAGAGATTAACATTAAATACAATACATAAAATTAGGAAGGATTATAATATATAAAATAAGGAGGGGTGGGGTGGGGGTGGTGGGTGGGACAGCATTTTAATTGTCCTGAGATTGACATTAAATACTACGTATAAAATAACAAAAATTCACACTTTCCCTCCGTTAGCCCTACTCTTCAGGCCCTTGGCAGTTTGTTGTTGATTTACAATTTAAGTCTATCATTTGCCATGGAAACTTTCTGCAGAATCTTATTGAAACCACTGAAACAATTTTCAAGTTAGAAATGTGAAAATATTGACGGATATAGCACAGTAGGTTAAAAGGCCACTGAGCTTTGCATCGAGCTTTTCTCAGGTGATTATGACCTTATATAGAGTCCATATTGGAGACAAAGAAATGAGATGTTATAAATATAATTTGTAAATTCCATGTATAAGATAGGTGTCCAAAGAAATAAGCCCTTTATAGACATATTTTTTACAATACTGTTGAAATGACTATGAATTTGCAAAATGAAAAAGCTGAACTACTGAATTTTGAAAATGAAAACGAAATTCCTGTTGAACCAATGCATGCCAAATACTCTTAGTGTTATGAAGATATTCCATCATATCTACATCAAGCAGTTGTAATCTTGAACTCTGACCTAGTAATGTTTGTGTCACGAACAGATTTTATGAACATTTGAAGTAATTTCAAGGCCACTGCATATTTGCATTAAATAACAATGTAGGGCGAGACATTAAAATGACCTTCTGTAGGGTCGTCAATTGTCATAACATTGATCCACCAAACAGTGCAGGTGGAGCGGAGAGAATGGTGACCTATATAAATACGTGTACTTACACAATTAACATAAACATGACAAAATCATTAATATGATGTATGTTTGTCCATTTTCTGTACATATACATCTGTAACTACAAAGTTTACATCTTTTGACTCATAGTTTTATGTTTTAAAAAAATCAATGTCTTTCTGCAACATCATAGAAACTTGTAATATATATAAAAACAAACATGATAAAACTTTAGTCCCATAAACAGATTGAAAAAAAAGGGTGAAATAGTTGTACAATTTGTTACGTCAATTTCGCAGACAAAAGATGGTGCTTTCTACATGGAAATTTATGTTCAACCACTTATGAAACAAGCATTTTCATATCCTGAATATTCCCACTAAGATGTTCGCTAAACTGTAGAACACAGCTTTCCCGGCTGCACTGCAGGAAAGGAGTCATGTCGCTTCCTTCTAGGACACTCCAGGAATATATCTAGATTTTTTTTTTGTTTTTTTTTTTTGTATTAAAACATTGTAAGTATATCTCATCCTTACGTAAACAAAGGTTCTCATTTGCATAAATCTTAGTCCATTTCCCTGTCAAATTGAGAGATGAGTCATGGAAGAGGTGACAGCTTCACACCTGGACTACCTGTCCTTAACGAAGGGTAAGGTCACTAACACCTGAACTCAACTGACAAGTTTCCTTCTAATGCAAGTAAATTTTCTGAGATATGATTCGTTGTGAAGCCAAAAGTAATAATTCAGCCTGAAATTTGACTAAGCACAGACAAGGCAAGGCAAACTACAACTCACTTTTCCCTTGTAAGATTCTAAATGTTTGTCTGACAAGAATTTAAAATGAAAGAAGAAATTAGTAAAACTGATTTTGAAGTTATTGAGTATGTGATATATGATGTCCAGGTGTAATGTTGTCTTCGTTCTGTCACCTTCCTCAGACAAATAACCAATGGTGTATGACATTCACGTAATATTTTGTTTCACTGTTCATAAATATGGCTCAATTTAATAGAAAGGTTTTTTTCTTCTGAAACTTGATGCTAACATAATCAAGTAAAAGTGTTATAATCAATCTTGGATAGGGCAGCTAAATATCGGCAACCAAAGGTATCTATGGCAACGATAAGTGGAAAAGCAATCCATGGTTTTAAAGATTTGTGCATATTGCAGAGTTGTGTACATGTATAAGTACTTGACAGGATTTTGGAGACAACAGATGGCAACAGCGATTCCAGCAGTCAGGTTCCTCGGAAATACTGGTGAATTTGTATCAGGGTGTATAAAATAATTTAAAAAAAAAAAAAAAACACAATTCACAAGTTTTCTTACAGTTGTATTCTTCACATATATATAATCTCACCAGCTCATCAATACTAATAACATTATCATCTGTTATCTTTGAACAAAGTCACAATATACTGACAAAAATCTGACAGTGCATGCTAGCCACACGTTAAACATGTAGCTGTAGAACTCTCTTGTGTCTTTTCACAGTTTCACATCCAACTTATTCAATAAAATTATTATGTGATGAAGAAAACTCTAGAAATGACCCGAATGTTGACAGTGAAAATTAATGAACCTCACGTAAAGCCTTCAACAGGATGAAAGTAACACCATGACTTTATATATAATTTTATCACTTTTTCCATGAGCATAATGAATGTCCTGCGTCTGTCCACTTACATTCTTCACACACAACTCCTAAAGACGTTAAATAATACTCGGGGATAATAATTTCCTTTTTAAAAATTTAATTTTTAAAAGGAATTGTTCCTCCATCTGTTAATTCACACATTTTAAAGCATGAATGATAATATTAGGTCCGTAACACAATAAGAATCGCCTGTCCACATGGCACATATTTTGGGTGGTCGGTCCTGACCACTGTGTAGAATGAGAAATGAAACGATGTCACTATAACCACAGGTCAGGTCTGATGGTTATTGGTGTTAATTGTCACATCCTCCCGCGGGTCGTTACTCACACCCGATGATGACGAGGAATTGTCAAAGCTATCCAATGTCACATTGCTGGAAGTTTCTGTGGATGTTTTGCGTTCACGCTTCGGCTGATAGTCTGTAATAGTTACTGTAACAGTTCCCACAGTGACGGCAATTTCCCGTGCACTACTCCGGTCAATATTCCGTAGTCTTGAAGATCTGGAAAAATTAAATCAGTACACTTATTGACTTAATTTACACTGTTCAATTAATTTATAGATCTGAACCTTACATAACACAAAATATTGATTTTTTTATGCCACATCTAATAACTTACTTTAACTTATTAATGTTCCAGAACTTATAGATGCAATCGTATTTCAAACTGACCAGAGTAATGAAAAAGTTTATCTAACAGTTGATAATAGGCCTTGGACTTGGAAATATCTTAATATCAAGACTGACAAATGAAAGGTCATTCCAAGAAGTAAATTACAAGTAAATATCTGAATATCAAAACCACCAAAGGAAAGGACATTTAAAAACAAAGTATTACCAGTTAATATCTTGTTATCATGTCTACTGAATAAAAAGCTCATTTCAAGACAAAAATTATCAGTAAATATCAATATTAAGACTACCAAATGAAAGATCACTTCTTCTAGGTCAAAATGTAGTAGTATAAGTTGTGATATACAAATGAAAGGCTGACAAACCCAGGTAAACTTTTTTTATTTGTTTATGACTTCAATATATTTTTTTTAGATCAGAGCAAGATAGGGATGAATTTGCATTGTAATTTCCAATAGTTTACCAATAACTAGTCACTCTTTTTTCGTCCTGTAATATGCCCTGAGGAGAAAACACAACTTTGACTTAGATGTAAGGGTTGGGATACACTTTGGGACGAATAAACTGTATTCATAAGTATTTTTACCCAACTGCAATAGAAATAAGTGGGTTTATTGCCAGATATGGGCTCATATATACATGTTAAAACAGAAACTAGCTGTTACGTAAGACAACCAACAAAGACCAGTGTCCCACTTCCCACACTCCATGTGACCAACTTCCTACTGTCCTCCAATCTGTCCGATGTTATCAACCCTGTGTATATGACAGCTTCATGAGAAGCGTGTTTTAATTGTCTGACACACCCTGCTCACCAGTTTCTGTCTCTTATTCTGTCACATAGGTCTCTTGTTTCCCTAAGTAGCCTGTGGGAGGTATATGGACCTATGCGTGCTGTCCCCCATATGTAAACCCCTAAGCAGATTGACCACAGTGCATGTACTACCACTTTACAGCAGAGATTTGCGTCTCTGACTGACCGACACAGACCTTCTTGTGGCCAAAGTTCCCTGACCACAACAGTATCATCCATGTGTAAACTATAAATGAGTAACGACTAGTGATATGACATCCACTTGTTACAAGTTCGATGTCTCCACCGTTCACACAAGTTAAACATGCTAAATGTAGATGAGCTCTTCTTTGTACTCCTAAACCTACACCCTACCAGTATTTCTGTGTCTCCTTTAAAACTTATACAAGATTTTTTTAGAACATAGATTGACCTAAAATTCATTATCTTAATTTTTCTTATTATTTTCTCATAAAATGATATCTGTGAAGTAACAACTATAGTGTCTGTCTCAATGTAACTGTCAAAATTTATAGGTTTAATGATATACATCATACATCAATAGAAGGAAACACTGGTAAGACCAGAGTTTAGTGATGAAACGTCAAGATGTTTGTTGTAAAAAAATTGATAAGGTAATGGCAGCTGTAAAGGAAATTGTCACAGACTGTCATACTCCAGGTGATGTTAAGGAAATGCCCAATATCGGGGTGGAGATCTAAATGTGAGTGGAGACTCCCTAAGGATGAACTGAAGTGAGGTGTGTCCAGCTTGTCACCTGTCCCAGAGTCACAGGTAGCAGACTTAATTAATTACGTATTGCTTCATACATCATTTATGATTTATTAAGGTACTTTAGTCCTTCCTCTTTAACACCTAGTACATACAGCATCCATATCCTCCACAAACACTGTTTCTACTTTACCAAATAGAATCAAATGACGGAAGTCACCTTTCACTAATTTTCCAACACAAACAACTTAGAATACAAATGAAAATCACTCCTGAACACAGAATCATAGTAGGACGCCTGTATGGTATATCATGTATTAAATCCAGGGGGCCCACAGTTAACTTCTTCAGAGGAGGCACAAATATTACATTGAGGAAGATTTTCACCAAGCACAGGTTTATTTGTGGATGAACATAGCCTACTGAAGCATATTTAGCAGCCAGATCAGGACTTTTTACTAACCAAAGCAACATCATCTGTAAACAATGTGGCCATAACAACATCATCTGTATACAGAGTGGCCATAACAACATCATCTGTATACAGAGTGGCCACAACAACATCATCTGTGGACTAAGTGGCCATAAAAACATCATCTGTATACAGAGTGGCCATAACAACATCATCTGTATACAGAGTGGCCATAACAACATCATCTGTATACAGAGTGGCCATAACAACATCATCTGTATACAGAGTGGTCATAACAACATCATCTGTATACAGAGTGGCCATAACAACATCATCTGTATACAGAGTGGCCATAACAACATCATCTGTATACAGAGTGGCCCTAACAACATCATCTGTATACAGAGTGGCCATAACAACATCATCTGTATACACAGTGGCCATAACAACATCATCTGTATACAAAGTGGCCCTAACAACATCATCTGTATACAGAGTGGCCCTAACAACATCATCTGTATACAAAGTGGCCATGACAACATCATCTGTATACAGAGTGGCCATAACAACATCATCTGTATACAGAGTGGCCATAACAACATCATCTGTATACAGAGTGGTCATAACAACATCATCTGTATACAGAGTGGCCATAACAACATCATCTGTATACAGAGTGGCCATAACAACATCATCTGTATACAGAGTGGCCATAACAACATCATCTGTATACAGAGTGGTCATAACAACATCATCTGTATACAGAGTGGCCATAACAACATCTGTATACAGAGTGGTCATAACAACATCATCTGTATACAGAGTGGCCACAACAACATCATCTGTGGACTAAGTGGCCATAAAAACATCATCTGTATACAGAGTGGCCATAACAACATCATCTGTATACAGAGTGGCCCTAACAACATCATCTGTATACAGAGTGGCCATCATAAAGAGTGGTCATAACAACATCATACTGTATACAGAGTGGCCATAACAACATCATCTGTATAAAGAGTGGTCATAACAACATCATCTGTATACAGAGTGGCCATAACAACATCATCTGTATACAGAGTGGCCCTAACAACATCATCTGTATACAGAGTGGCCATAACAACATCATCTGTATACACAGTGGCCATAACAACATCATCTGTATACAAAGTGGCCCTAACAACATCATCTGTATACAGAGTGGCCCTAACAACATCATCTGTATACAAAGTGGCCATGACAACATCATCTGTATACAGAGTGGCCATAACAACATCATCTGTATACAGAGTGGCCATAACAACATCATCTGTATACAGAGTGACCATAACAACATGATCTGTATACAGAGTGGCCATAACAACATCATCTGTATACACAGTGGCCATAACAACATCATCTGTATACAGAGTGGCCATAAAAACATGATTTGTATATACAGAGTGGCCATAACAACATCATCTGTATACAGAGTGGCCCTAACAACATCATCTGTGTACAGAGTGGCCATAACAACATTACTTGTGGAAAATGACTTCTCAACAAGCCTGACAATGGGATACAACTTCATGATTCCAATGCAAGTTCGCAATCTGAACACCTTATCTAAACCAGCTTTTCTAGATGCCTCCTACAGCCCACTACCACAAACAGGTAGACTTTTACTTCAGAGATATCTCCTACAGCCCACTACTACATACAGGTAGAGTTTTACTTCAGAGATACCTCCTACAGCCCACTACCATATACAGGTAGAGTTTTACTTCAGAGGTACCTCCTACAGCCCACTACCATATACAGGTAGAGTTTTACTTCAGAGATACCTCCTACAGCCCACTACCATATACAGGTAGAGTTTTACTTCAGAGATACCTCCTACAGCCCACTACCATATACAGGTAGAGTTTTACTTCAGAGATACCTCCTACAGCCCACTACCATATACAGGTAGAGTTTTACTTCAGAGATACCTCCTACAGCCCACTACCACATACAGGCAGAGTTTTACTTCAGAGATACCTCCTACAGCCCACTACCATATACAGGTAGAGTTTTACTTCAGAGATACCTCCTACAGCCCACTACCACATACAGGTAGAGTTTTACTTCAGAGATACCTCCTACAACCCACTACCACATACAGGTAGAGTTTTACTTCAGAGGTACCTCCTACAGCCCACTACCACATACAGGTAGAGTTTTACTTCAGAGATACCTCCTACAGCCCACTACCACATACAGGTAGACTTTTACTTCAGAGATGTCTCCTACAGCCCACTACCATATACAGGTAGACTTTTACTTCAGAGATACCTCCTACAGCCCACTACCACATACAGGTAGACTTTTACTTCAGAGATGTCTCCTACAGCCCAATACCATATACAGGTAGAGTTTTACTTCAGAGATACCTCCTACAGCCCACTACCACATACAGGCAGAGTTTTACTTCAGAGATACCTCCTACAGCCCACTACCATATACAGGTAGACTTTTACTTCAGAGATGTCTCCTACAGCCCACTACCATATACAGGTAGACTTTTACTTCAGAGATGTCTCCTACAGCCCACTACCATATACAGGTAGACTTTTACTTCAGAGATACCTCCTACAGCCCACTACCATATACAGGTAGGCTTTTACTTCAGAGATATCTCCTACAGCCCACTACTACATACAGGTAGAGTTTTACTTCAGAGATACCTCCTACAGCCCACTACCATATACAGGTAGACGTTTACTTCAGAGATACCTCCTACAGCCCACTACCACATACAGGTAGAGTTTTACTTCAGAGATGCCTCCTGCCTACATTAGAATAGGTAAAACTTTAGCTATTTGGATAAATTTGTCCTCTGAAGGAAACAATGCCAAAAGCTAACAAAAGCTGTCACCTAGGGACCAATCAATCCCCACTCTCCTTTTCCCACAAACATACTGTACATCATGTAGTTGGCCATATAGGGGTTTGGGACATAACTGTGGTAAAATTTCATGTCATGTAAAATTCATCTGCCCATTCGTCCGTCCATCAATCCATCCATCCTCTATCCAACAGACAGGCAGATTGACAAACAGACCCTACTTTTAACTGCACTGGAGGGGGAGCTAGAATTTGTTATAATCATTATTGAGTAAGCAGTATGGATTTTATTGGGTCAGGTGAACATTAAGTGGCATTGCCAAAAAAATGGGTGGCCATGGCTAGCTGGTATACTGATTAAATATAATTAGAATGCACACACAAAATATTCTAAAAATTTACAGAATGTTCATCTGCTTAATTAGAAATTACAGGTAAAACATGTCAGACATATTTATAGTTAAATAACTGATGTATCGAATTTATAGGCTATACAGAATGGACATTATCATAAAAATTCAAAGGAAGTACCCCATGAATATTCCACAAGACTAATTAATGAAAGAGAAATGCATAGCCCATAAGAATCTGTTGTATCACAATGTACACTGCCAGACATGGAATTGAATGAAGTGACTGTGTGTTGATTATTACTCAGTGTGATTTATCTTACTGGGTGATGTATACAATGTAATTAACTATATTAGTGATCCAACCTCAAAATCACCTTGCCTTTCCTATTAACAATCTCCTGTGAATTAATTCGTCGACACAAAAATGCCTTAGGCAACTCTTTTGACCTTGAATATTCTAACGACAATTAGTCCAATGCAGTAGTGGATGTACCAGTACCTGGGAGTTTTATGTTTTATTGTAAGTATACATAGATACTAAAGGGAGGGTGTGTGTGTGTGTGTGTGTGTGTGTATGGCACATCACCTTACCATTCTGATATTAGGATGACCTCGACCAGAAAATAAATTTGACCTTTATCTCAGTGACCTTTACCTTGGAAGCAGGGATATTACAATGGTAGGTGACACATTGCCTTTCAATTCTAAATTGTTCTTACTTCATGTGCCACAGAAGTGGGATAGGGGGTATAAAATATTGATATGGTGTGTGTTTATCCACAATGTCTTTGGCCTTTGGATAGCTCCCTTAGCTCCCTTCATCTTCATTCTTCGGTAAAATTTTTAGATTTTAGACTTTTTAGACTATTATTCTATTTAATTAATTTAAGAGAACAGTGAAGGATGACAATGTTATTTATTTCTCTGACTATATCCATTTTATTTATATATTGTGCTGCACCACAAAATGTTTCCACTAAGTTAACGAAACTGTTTAAAAAATATCTATGACTGTATACAAATAGAAAATCTTACAATATCAAATTAATTGCATTCATTTTTTTGTCCTATCCATTTCGTTCCGTTTAGCTTTGTTTCTCTCATTTTCTCCATGTTAACATTCCTTACATACCACAACTTTACGAGTACAGATTTCTGTACCAGTATACTCTGTTGTTAAGTGTATAATGACGATACCTCTCTGACTTATCAATGAACAGAAGAAGGTTTACCTTTGTGGATGTGTATTCTTTTTTGCTGTATTTGTATGGTTCTTTTCTTTTTTTATGTTGATGGTACTGAGGGTGGTAGTTTCTATAGGAGGGGGAGGTAACTCTAAGCGGTAATCCTCCTGGGTGCTATCACTGTCCACTGCTTCTTCCTCTCTTTCCTCCTCATGTTCTTCCCTTTCTTCTTCTTCTTCCTCTTCTTCCTCCTCCTCCTCTTCTTCTTCCTCCCCCTCTTCCCCCTCCCCCAGGGCTCCGTTTTCTAGCTTCTCCTTTTTTGGGGGAGGGGGCACATATTGCTGAGCAACCTGTTGTGCAACCAATTGCGAATTTAATCGTGGTTTTCTGAAACATATAAAAGAATCACAACATTATTTTTCTTGTTATCTAAGTATGTGTAATGAAAGTTCAACAAAAGCTGGCCTGATAAACACATAATAAATTACTACTTGGTCAGTGGAATCAGTTGTAGTAATCAACAACATCAGTATTGGGACTTCCTTATCAGAATGTTCCTGTATAGTACTTACTCAACCAGTCTACAAAAACAGTGAGTTTGACTAGAGCAATTACAGGTACCCAGACAGGTTCAGTTGGAGCAATAACTGTGTTCACTTGTGTCAATGGTAGAAAAAATATTTAAGAAATACAATATCTCACTCATTTTTTTTTTTGTTTTTTTTTTGTTTTTACTCACCAAGGATAACATTTCATCTATGTGTAAATGGCATAGAGGATGGAGTATCAAAATCTGGATTAAGTGGCTTTATTGTAGGTTTACATGTTTTGGTTAGCTGGACTAGCCGTTATGAAAATATTTATTACAGTTATTAAATATTTATAGGACTAAGGTTGAAATCAAATTAAAATTTTATTTTTGTAATATGTACATACACAATGCTGTCATAACTTTGTTTTCTCTAAACCTCATTTCAATATGTGACGGTCATCCATGTTGTCGTGCACTTTTAGGTACGTATTGACAACACCAGAGGCTGTCCGCATGGGATTGCTTCATGTTGCGCATGTGTAAGTCACGATGATCATTGTGTATACATGAATGTCAGTGAGCTAGCTGGACACAACACTACTGCTACTTCATAACCAAATATTAGTGTCTATTGGATCATTCTAATTACAAAATGGCCAACTCATGTAAACTGACTTAACTGCATCTTTTATCATAATACTAACAATGTATCCTTATTAGCAGTTTGACACACAATTGAAAAAAAAGGAAACATAATGATACATTGTTTCAAATTGTCAATGTGAAAATTTGCACTTAATGTATAAAAATTGTCACTTAACATATAAAATTTGTCATACAATGTGTAAAGCTGTTACATAATGCATAAAAATTATCATACTAGGTGTAAAGTTGTCATACAACGTAACATTGGTGCAGTACTCAAAATTGACACACAATTTTATATATTGACATAGTTGTCTGCAAAATTGACACATTATATAATATGACAAACGGTGAAAAAATTGTTGAATTGTGCACATTTCGTTGCTATTTGTACATACAGTTCCCACCGTGAAACAAATCAAACCAACTTATATACATGTATGCAACAAATAACTTGATTATACTATTTTGTAAAGTGCTTCTTTAAAAACAATCTCACTGTAAAAAGCAGCTACTTAATGTCTTAATTACTAGTTATAAAATTACATACAAAATACATGTCATAATAATGGAATAATGTTGCTATGGTGATGAGATTTCCACAACAATGTTAACACAGACAGCTTTCCACCATTTCAAGCGACATTCTGACCCTTTATTATCTACTAATGGCCATCCAAAAGCAATCTTACCACTCTAATGGTGTCATAAAAAACAAATAATTTTTCAGAATTTTTTTTCTAAATTCTGCATGGCACTTATTTTCGAATAGGTTTCATGATATCTAGATGATATGGTGGGACAACCTTACCAGGAGTAGCACTACATTATGTCTCATCTCGCTGTAATGCACATAAAAACCGGCTTAACTCTGTCCAATGAACCACAATTATTCTCAATGTCTGTACATGATTCATAATGACAAAATTCGCTGTATGCAAAACTACGATCACATGTTAATTTTAAGGTGTATATATCCAAATTGACTGACTGTAACAATACGATTTGAATCAATTATTACAGGGCTGATACTATAAGAGAAATTGATGACTACATGGAAGGTAATATGTCGCCAGTCGAGACATTGTAGCCTTAACTGGTGATCGTAACCCACACTCCAGTATGCCCAAACTGACATGAAGACTGGACAAACTGTTAAGACAAACTGCCCTAGGAACCAGCCATACATGTTCAGAAACTTAGTAACATGACTTTTGTTCAAACAGACTCTATATAACTTGACACCAGGTGATATATGTCTCTCTGGTAACCTGACTAATGCTCCCAAAAATCTACCTTGGTAACTTGTCTAATGTCACCCTGGTAACATTGGCAACATGACTCTCCCTGAAAATCTACCTTGATAAACTGACTAATTTCTCCTTGATAACATGACTAATGTCACTGACTATCTATCCTGGTATCTTGACTAATGTCCCTGACGATCTACCTTGGTATCTTGACTAATGTCCCTGACTATCTACCTTGGTATCTTGACTAATGTCCCTGACTATCTATCCTGGTATCTTGACTAATGTCCCTGACTTTCTACCCTGGTATCTTGACTAATGTCCCTGACTATCTACCTTGGTA
Source organism: Ylistrum balloti (assembly GCF_031769215.1). Lineage (NCBI taxonomy): Eukaryota > Metazoa > Mollusca > Bivalvia > Pectinida > Pectinidae > Ylistrum > Ylistrum balloti. Next base: position 321,831 of record NW_026782496.1, read on the forward strand.
TCTTGACTAATGTCCCTGACTATCTATCTTGGTATCTTGACTAATGTCCCTGACTATCTACCTTGGTATCTTGACTAATGTCCCTGACTATCTACCTTGGTATCTTGACTAATGTCCCTGACTATCTACCCTGATATCTTGACTAATGTCCCTGACTATCTACCTTGGTATCTTGACTAATGTCCCTGACTATCTACCCTGGTATCTTGACTAATGTCCCTGACTATCTACCTTTGTATCTTGACTAATGTCCCTGACTCTCTACCTTGGTATCTTGACTAATGTCCCTGACTCTACCCTGATATCTTGACTAATGTCCCTGACTCTACCTTTGTATCTTGACTGATGTCCCTGACTATCTATCCTGCCCTGTATTTTGACTAATGTCCCTGACTATCTATCCTGTCCTGTATTTTGACCAATGTCCGTGACATATCACCCTCCCCTGGTAATAGACAAGAATTTTCTACATGATATGTTTGTATCTAGGTGACAAGGCCAGCTCTCTACTAGCCACTGCCATCTGTCTTCAACATTAGCCATCAAAAGACAACAAACCAGGAAACAGAACACACCTCAATCCTGCACAAAATAATAAACACTTAATTAGTGTAATTACATGTATAGTGAAAGAGTCCATGTTCTTGCATCCAATGCTGAAACCACACCACATCTGGCAGTACTCCAACTGGGTAGGGATCGACCTAGTCTCGCACACCTTACTGCTGCCATAATTAACTAACTGGGGGACGGAACAAGCCCATTCCAGCCTCACTCCCATCCGAGAGAATCAAGAATCAGAATCACCCACCAATGTGGCTTTGATGCTACCAAGTAGCTAGGGAATAAATAGCATTTGTTGAAGATACAGCTAACAGCCTGCTTCTTTTTTCATAAATGATTATTCCCTTATAACCACACCTTATCAAATTCAATACAAAACCAAATGACTGGTATTAATATCATTCTGAACAGGAAGGGAGTGGTACACACACTACAAGGGGTAAAATGTCAAAGCTGGCCAAAAGGTTGTGTTTCTGAGTGTTGAGTGATTAATCATTAATTAGTGCTTTATGTCAAATATAGCATGGATGAGACAGTAAATCAAGAAGCCTAATGGACCTGTATCCCTCACCTGATATTCACAAATCCTAGAACATTTGGATTTAAAAACTGGTCAACATGGGATATATTACTAATGGACCTTGTTACGGACACATTCAGTAAATACAATTTGAATATTTTATGCAATTTGACTCCAGTGACCTTGTACACATGTCAAGGCCCGTTACCTTTTTCTACTTTTTTCCGCCTTCATCACATCTACCAGCCAAATATTGTGAACCAAAAGCTCTGCCTTCATCACACCTACCAGCCAAATATTGTTAACCAAAAGCTCTGCCTTCATCACACCTACCAGCCAAATATTGTGAACCAAAAGCTCTGCCTTCATCACACCTACCAGCCAAATATTGTGAACCAAAAGCTCTGCCTTCACCACACCTACCAGCCAAATATTGTTAACCGAAAGCTCTGCCTTCAACACACCTACCAGCCAAATATTGTGAACCGAAAGCTCTGCCTTCACCACACCTACCAGCCAAATATTGTTAACCGAAAGCTCTGCCTTCAACACACCTACCAGCCAAATATTGTGAACCGAAAGCTCTGCCTTCATCACACCTACCAGCCAAATATTGTTAACCGAAAGCTCTGCCTTCATCACACCTACCAGCCAAATATTGTTAACCGAAAGCTCTGCCTTCATCACACCTACCAGCCAAATATTGTTAACCGAAAGCTCTGCCTTCACCACACCTACCAGCCAAATATTGTTAACCGAAAGCTCTGCCTTCACCACACCTACCAGCCAAATATTGTGAACCAAAAGCTCTGCCTTCATCACATCTACCAGCCAAATATTGTTACCCTTGGCCTTTTGGTTATCACCAGTCTTCTTACAAAAAAAAATATTAAACTCTGTGACCTCTAAAAAGGTCAAGGTATTTCAGTTTGCAAAATTCACCAGCCTTTCTTCCTCGAACGTACAAGTCAAAAATCATGAATATATGTCATTTTGAGAACAGAAAAATAGGTTTGAGTGATCTAGAACTTTTGACACCTTGACCTTTGATAATCAGAAGTTGTTTGAATTTGCTCCTGTGGCCTTGAATATGGTTCAAAAACACTTTTTCACAAACTTTGTCAGGTTTCTTCCCAAGAATCTACCAGGCAATATAAAGACTTTTGGCAACCTTATTGAGAAATCTTTTTAAAGGAGACTTATGTTTAGTTTAACACAAGAATGTTCCTGGTCCTATGAAAACCAGGACCTGGTTATGTTTTAGTTTAACACATGAATGTTCATGGTCCTATGAAAACCAGGGCCTTGTTAAGTATAAACTTTTGATAGTGTTATGATACTAGTGGGTAGTGTATATGAACCAAATCTGATGAGAGATTCTCAAGATCACAGAATCATTCAATATGGGGTTGATAAACTAACAATGATTTGCAAGTTTAATTCTTTTTTCTTTTTTTATAAACACATCATTTTTTTCTTGGCTAAATTATGTCATATATTCATCACCAACAACTGAAAATTATATTGTAATATTTTCATTGCTGGAAGTTCAATCTAGTTTATTTTTTCAAGATCTAGCTGTTTATTTTCAAGCTGTTTAACAACAATATTCACTTAAACATCAGATTTTTCTGCTGCGATCAAAACCCTTCAGCTTGAGTCATAAGTATAACCTGATATCAGATTGAAGTGTTGTAATAAGGATTTTATCAGACAGGATCAGAATGAATATAGACTCCAAACTAATCACAAGATTTTAGGCAATTACCTATGTAAACTAAAACAATCTTCTGTCAAACTGAAGATAATACCAGTTGTAACTATATAAAGTCATAATGTGTTCCCGATTATTAAAGTCACTTCAGAGTAGGTGTTATGACGTAGCAGAGAAGTACAATACAAATTTCATCGAGATAAACCAGAAATTATCACCACAGATAAATATCAAGGTGGTTAAAATGGCTAAAAAAAAGGTTTATCAAATCTACAAATGTGTTGGATTATCTGCACTGTAATAAGATCTGTGCCGCCTGTGACTTCAGCTCTTTGATCATAGGCCGGCCAAAATGTCCCTCTCTTGGAGTTTTATTTGTCTACATAGCCAAAAATCTGTAGGAAGTTCATAATCCATCATGACTGACCAAAATCAAGCCCATGTACCACTTAAATACGTCATTTAAGCTTTTTTTTCAGAAATGACCTATAAATAATTATGGTTTTATTGTGTCACACATGTTCGCAGAGAAATCAGATATCAAACAAGATCATGATTATACTTAAAGTGTGGCTAGAATTAACACTGTAAAAACCCTATCAGACTTCTTGACAATTGTGATTCCTATCTGCGTCCGCTACCCACCACATTTTTGGCTCAAATTAGACAAGGTTTATTTATATACATCAATGAGATGAGATCGTCTCAACGATAACTTCATAAACATGACGGGCCCAAAACTTACAACGCCATGACCAAATCTACTACATGTATGTAGGTTAATTTTTGTATAAATTAAATACTGCTTACTGTAGGAGACCATGGTTTAATAATATTCTATATCATATTGACAAACCAAATGTTCAGAATTTTCAATTAAAATTTATAACCCTTTCTCTTTACATAACCCTCCTTCTCTGTCTCATATGTGCTTTTGTTGTTTCTTTCCCATGAATTAAAAAAAATTACTTATATACAAATTATAATGTTTATCAATTTCTTTTTATAGAATATGATGTATGTGTCCATTTAATTCCCAGGTAAACATCATTTCAATATCATCAAAAGATATTGAGCTAAAATCTCAAAGCAGAATTTCAGCAGTCCAAAGCACAAAGGAAATCTTTAAATTCATTAGCTATGGTTTTTCAACTGTTTACTTTGTTATAATGTAAGATTGTGCTTTACAACTACACTGCTTCTGTAGTGCTACAGAAATCACTAAACCAAAGCTGAATAAAAAATATTGACATCTCATTACATTTCCAAATATTTCCAGTCTAATTAAATGACTGAAATTGAAATTATGTTCTAGTTCTGGAAAAATATAATAAAATTTTACTTTACAAATAATCAGTAATGGAGCATAGTATATTGTAAGCCCTGCAGACTAACTTAAAAAGACATTATCGAAGGGAACGTTTCAACGCACTGTAGTGGCACAAAGGCAGCACTTCTTTGTTAATTAGACAAGTCTTACAATCAACACTTCTCTTCTAAAAGAGCAAGGGTCACAACTAGTCAAAAGCTGATAACTTATAGGGACAAAGTCACATTCAATTGTTGCTATCCTCTTAAAAGAAGAAAATAATGCAGATTATTTACTAGGTCAGCGATTGATATATATCTTTATAGAATACCAGTCCATTTAAGAATGGGAGTCAAATTAAGTCAACAGTAATCTATGTTTAGTCAAAGAATGCTTAAACCAGGCCATGGTAAGAAAATTGCTTTGAAGGTGGCCTAGATGAAACCATGGAGATTTTTGTGTGATCAGTTCAAACAACTTAGTCAAATACTGTATGAATATGTACAGGATTTCCACAGCTGAAAATACCAAACAGGAGAGAAATATTCAGAAAAGTATGACACAATGCTCAAGATGGTGATAAGTACAATATTCACATTTTCATGTATCATTTTGACATTTATAACAAAATGTTGATAAATACTATATTATCAACATCCAAAATGTGCTAACCATTTCCAGATAGATCAAAGCAGAGAGCCAAATGACTGCTAGGGTTAAGTCTAGAATGAACCTCAGTAAACAAAGGTAAACAACAGGTATCTGACCACAACACCTTACCTGGGAAACTTAAAACAACCCCTTTATTAGATATCTATATGAACATCATAGCTGTGTTCTATGTTAAACTGACTATATGTTCATACAGCCAATTGTAAGGTATAATGACCTGTCACTAAAATTATTTCAACACGCTAATTAACTCAAGCCTCTAATACCTTTTAAGCAGCTCTTTGATAATCAAACAGCATTTTTTTTTAGTTCTTTGTAATTTTTTGGACTGTTTTAAAGGTATCATCATTGTGTAATTTTATACTGTTCAAATGCCAGTAGAACACTGAAAAAAATAACCTGGGATAATCTTTGTTTTTTCTTAATTTCTGAGCCCTGTCTGATCTTTTAAATAGTTGAATGTCTACCTTTGAGACAATGACATGCCAAATATATCACCTTATTGACCAATACAGTCAAATTGTTATGACATAACAACATTCATATTCCTAAATTGTTTCTAGGTGGGAATTTTATTGTTTTAAAGCATTTTGCAGTGAAAGCAACACACTAAAACTGAGTTTCTCTCTGATGTTATATCGTTGTATTTATTTGCCAAAGTGATAGTGCACCATAATTTGATAGAATTTTATGTCTGATCAGCTAGTGATTTTTATCCTTACAAAAGCTAACTCCTATAAATATCTAGGGTACCAATAACCATTTAGCAGCCATGCTATCACAAAGAAAGTATGATATATCATATTGTAAAACAGGTAGGGAAAAAAAGAATTGTAGAAACAATATCACAATCAATGCATCAAACTCATTTTGGCCACTTTTATGCCATGAAATTGATAGTACCAAATTCTGCATACAGTTCTCACCTCAGTCATCTTTATAAATGCATTGAACTTTGACCTTAATGATTTGATGGTCATATCCTATTTAATATTAAAGGTAGATTTCCGTTAATATTTTCATTAAATCAAAATGGAACTTACATTTGCTGAGGTGAATTAGGTCAAAAGAGAAAGAAAATAAGAAATCTTCCTTTATTATCTTCAGATATTCAAACCTAAAATCTGTTTTATTTTTGGGCTAAGTGTCTTTGTCAGTGCTATTGTTGCTTACTGACCTGTTTGATGTCTGTGCACGCAAAGCCTAAAACAATAGCCTCACTAAGCAGTATGTGTATTTTTGGCTGGTGTTAGGAATGAGAATAGTGTTACCTACGTAAGTAAGGTTCTGTGGTCCACTGGCCCACATCTCCAGGAACACCACTATACACACAGGTGGCACATTGATTACTGACCCCATCTGACCATCTATTAATCCAAAGATCATTTTTGATTTACCACTTCAAAGCAAATCAAAGCCGCGGAATTCTATATATTTATACATATACTATAGTAAATCACAGCCAACCACACACACCTTGCTCACATGTCAATAAGGTATTCTACATATTCCATCTTCTGTATTAATTACATCAATGACATCAGTCAATTTCATCATTCTTCCAGCAGTATTTTTTTCTCAACCAATGCATCAACAATGATAAAATCAAAATACTGTTATCATTATAGAAAAGATTTCCGCAAATTGTAAACAATGAACAACAGACATACCAGAAGTTTGTAATCATATCCATTCATAAGATCTATCGGTAGATTGAATGATTACATGCCCAACCAGTTGCTATAAATATATATATAATTTTTGTCATCTCCTGCAAAGTCCATAGACCTCTTCAGTATGTAGTTGTAACACTGAAACAGTGGTGTGCGCTACAGTACCAAGATCAAAATGGCTCAGCAATTTAATCTAACATTGTATGTAATTGAATTAATCGTTTCATTGAACGATGAGCCATGATCACTCCACGATGAACAATTACCTGTGTAAATACACAAGCAACACTAATTTACTGCCGTTTATGACCAAATTAATTCTTTCAAATACATTAACTCAACACAATTACATTAATTACACTAATTAATTAAAAATTTTTTTTAAATATTATGAAATATTTACTTATTTAATATTAGAATTGGCTGGTTATGTACACAGCTATCAAAATATTGTATTCATATATTCATCCATTTATCTAATATTCAACTTAATGCATAACTTTATTAGGATAAAAATATTGGTAAACAATGTCATTAGTGAAAACTGTTATAAATTTCAGGACATTTTTCTTCCCTTAATGCCAATAACTGACAATTAAACTAAATTAAATTAAATATCAACTGCTTATATACATATATATGTAATTAATATCACAAGTCTACATCCAACATATCATACAATCACTATTGCAGTCCTAATGAGACGCAGCTCTCACTTTTATCATTGAAGGTTACACTCATTGTTGCCTTAGGAAGCCTTTCTGTCTAGCAAAGGACAGATAAATCAGTCAAAACTTTCATCTGTGATATTAAAGCATTACAAAATATCTCATTTCCTTTGATTTGCAAATGTATCAAATGATTGCTTTTCTCTCTGCCTACATATCAGCTTTAAAATGTACCAAAGGTGTTTGGATAAAAAATATGACTTTTAAGAAATTTAGATTTTTTCATCCTCTGGCCATCTGCCACTGGCTCATAAAAACTATAAACCACAAAGATCGTCCTCACCGTAACCACACGTCAGTACTCAGTGGTAAGTCGAATGCCCAATTATCAGCATTTGGTTTACATAAACAATCGCATAGACCCAACTCATCATGCCGGTATAATGGCCGCTCCAATTGCGTAAGTGAAGGTCATATGAGTCTTGTTAAACTATGATATCTTTTAACCCTGTTACCGTCTCGTACAGTACTTTGAGTTCGGGTGCACCGAGGTACAACACCCCAAACATTGAGGTTCCAGGTCTGACCTGGTGCAGACTTAGTCATGGTGGACCTTTGGGGATGATTCAACCATCTTCAACAACATGTCACTGACTGTTCCATTTAACAGACAATATCATCAACAGGACAACATCCTTAATCTACCATCATCACAGGTTCTATAATTCTAAACCAGATTAATCAAAATATCAAAATGTTTCCAATATTTTTGTCACAATGTTTCCATGATGTGATGTTTCTAATAGCAGTTCCTGATTAGTTTCATTTTTCTTTTGGTAAGCTTTACACAACTAGTGTAAATGTAAGTACTATATATACTGTATGTATTTATATATATTTAGCATTGTAAGCCATTTCTACAATGTAACCGCATCAAAGTCAGCAGTGTATCACTAATTCATAAACTGCTAATACGCTTTAATAAGTTTGTGCTTATTCTGCTTACAATCCTAAGCCTATGAATGCAAACAGGAAAAAGTTGAATGTTTAAACAATCCTATTCTTGCAATCAGCCCAAGAGACAAATACATTAATATCACTATAAGTGGTAGTTTCATCATGGGACAACGGCTTTCCATTTACAAGTATTTCTACTCATTTCAAGGGTGGATAGGTGGTAGTGTGGAAACACACTCTTTCAACTTATCTGCCTGACAATTGGAGCTTATTACAAAGATGGATGGTGCCGTTATAACACACTTGCCTTTTACCTAAGCAGGGTTTCATTCCCTTCTGTCAACCATTGTGAACATCATCAGCTGATATCACTTCTTTAACAATTATTATGAATATGTAGTTAAGTCTATAGGTTTTCCCCTTATTTACCACCAGGCATGGTTTCCAACCCGAATTTTGTTACTGTTTCTCCGTAAAGTTGTGCTTCATCAAAAGTACCCCGTTACTCAATCTGAATAATCAGTTCAAGTTTCAGCGGACATCAAAGCAGGTACACCTGACCTATTGTATTTGGCGTGGGGCTAGGGGATGTGACATCAAATCTACCCCTCGGGGATGACACAGACCTCCCACTTCTGATACCAACTTGACCAGTATAATAACATACCCACTGTGATAGGTCACCGGGTATAGTAACACTACTGTTTACACACCTAATCCAGGGTCCAGTCAGGTGTGACCGCCACCCCCGACAGTTCACTGTATATAAGTTACCTTCTTTCAATGTATACGTCACCAGACATTACACACATAGGAGCTGATCATACCCCCACCGTATGAAATGCTTAGCCAATATCCCCTGGGTACTCAAACATGTTCTTGTGCAATGAGCCTATGGTGACAATGTAACACAAACCTTTGATCAAATGTCTCCTATTTTCTTTGACAAAACTGCAAATACCCAAAAGCATAACTGATCACCCCCACAACATATCAAACCTCCGGGATATTTTGTCTGGCTGATGACCTATTTGACAAGTTCTCAACAATTTGCCTCCCCAAATCACTGTTCAAAAGAATTCAACTGGTTCAACCAAAAACCCTCAAAGAAGTATATGATTTCATATCTGTAAAAATATCCTACAAGCTTCAGGCAAAATAAGAACATTTTCATTAAAGTCAATTTTTGTAACTGTATGACTTTAATCTAGAAGCAGTGAAAATTCCTGGGCCAACTCCACTGTTTGCTGGACAATAAAGTTTTTAGCAAATGTACTTTAGCTTAAAATCTGTCATCAATTCCTTTACATAATTTCACTACCATCATGACAACTTGCACCATCCTCATCAGTCGAAATGCCAGTCACATAATATAAGGGTACCTAATGAAGCTAACCAGCTTCTCCACTCAATTTGTAGTTCATAGAAATAGGGTTAACTTCACACGCATACAGAAAGACATATTAGCAACATAGAAAATAAATTATGTATCAAGTTATTAAAGTATCTTACATAAATAGGTAATCTTCTGAATTTCTTACATTTATCTACATTAAACAATAAGAAAACTTTATCTACATATCTAATACTTTTCTATGATCTTATGAAGACAACATGGATGCACTGTTGCAGACTTTACAGTGTTGACCCTCATATATCAAACTCCAAGTTTCACAGCTTCCCAGGATTCAAAATTGATGTTAGGAGGCCGACAATGAGTGCAATAAAAGTTTAATCATATCAGACAAAATTTTGCAGTGAACTTGTCCTTGGATCATGTTCAAGTGGGAAGAAATTGAAGATTATATAGACGAATGACTTCCTCCTGGATGGGGCCACTTCCGACGTCTTTTAGGCATAATTGGTGGCCCTTTGTGGGTGAATATGCCTGGCTGACCCCTATTGTCAGATCACACCTTCTGTGACGGCTCTATAAACTGCATGTGGAAACAAGGCCATGTGGTTCACCAGACTTGTCAAAAGCTTTCTATAACAGACAAGTGCATGAGCACAACTAAGTAAGTTAGCCCGGAAGTACAGTGACCCCTGAACCATGGACAAAATCAGTAAACAGGTCCCACCTCGCTTCCTAACAAGCATCAAATGCTGGATTATTGCTATGTAATCGTGACAGCTACCTGTTTGTGGTGTGGGACAATTTGTGGTAATAATCTTATCATTATGTTAATGGAAATAAAACAGATCTGGCAGAATTTTTTTTTTCAGTTGTGTATATACAACACAGCTTGTAGGATTGTAAAGTCATCTTCCAGGTAATTAAAACGTACTGCCCACCCATGTATTACACTATACGTCTATATACACCTGCGGGTCGGTAACGGCAACTCGTTTGTATACTATACAAGTTACCTGGTCACTTCACCTATACCCCTCTCCCACACACCTTCACACATAAGCACATGCTTCAACAGACATTCATACTCTTCTTTTATGTATAGATATAACACAGATATTACCCTTTTTGTTGTTACTTTACGTTTTATCAAGGTCAGCCGGAAGTGTGTGGCTATTTTTCTAACCACAGTTGTATATAGATAAAATGTCAGTACCTTGTTTGTGTGTGGGTAGCCACAATAGTACCTACAAACCACATGTTGGATACAAACGATGAGTAACATCTACAAGCTTTTCAATTTTCACTTTGTGTTAACAAACGTCTGATCCTTTTCGTCAGTGCAAGCAGCTGTGTTTAATTAAGGACAGCACTGGGAGTGGCTGCAGCTGACCCCTGCTCACATCCCAAATACCCGTCTTTTTTTGTATCGCTTTTATCAATTATAATCGTATATACTGGGTTTTAAATTTGACTAGCTTGAGGCATTACCTTGGATGATGTACAGATACAGGCTAGATACTAACTGATAGCACCTTCCTCAGATACAGGAGACATCTTTTTCCAATCTGGTGTTGAGCTCAGCAAGCAGAGGTTTGGAATTAAGCGGAATTATTTCCCAAACACATTAATATGTTACACAATAAATTAAGGAGTTACAACAAGCCACATAAACTCTTTCCTTCCTTCTACAACCACCTACCACTCCTGCCAAATCCTGATCGGCCCAGATAGTGTGCTGCGGATCCACAACTTAAGTGGTGGCAATACATAACCAGAAGACAAGTTGTAGAAAAATCACATGTTATGTAATGCTTATCCCTTCTGAGGGGCTCTATTCTCACTATTTTCAACGATGTATTGAAATTACCAAAAACAGATACCATAAAAATAAAATAAAAAAAAAAAAAAATGGAAACCGAAGTCGACAACCATAATCATTATAATGTATAGGTACCTGTCAAACTTTCAACAGGAGCCTAAAGAATTTTTAATTACTACCATGCGAATGTCTGTATGCTAATTCTTTCATTTGAAATTTTTAAAAGACTGATGTCACTGCAGCGGTTGTATTACATTAGGTAAAAAAGAAATTTTTGGATGATTCTACCATGAGTAAGAAGCGATGAGCAACAACTAAACACAAGATTAGAAAGAAGAAACTGAAGGCGACAATGTGAAAGACAGCAGGTCAAATATATTCAGCATAGAGGAGGCGGATTTCTTAAATTAATTACGAAGTCAAGATATAGCACTTTAAACACATATCAATCATGTAAACTAATGCATCACTTGAACTGCTTATGATCAGTATAATATTGTATAACAATCCTGCATTGTTCTTTAAAATCTGCCAACTTTCTTATAAATGATCCAATTACAACCACCTAAGTTGTGATAATGTAAAAATGTCTGCTGACTTCAGTTGAAAAAGCAAAGTAGTACATCGCACATGCAGACACGACAGTCAAGGTCAAAGGCACAGCCATCAAGTTCAGTCATCAGACAAGGAAAATTGTCAACTTGTTAAGTATAACCTAATGGGATTCAAACGACCCGTGAATCATTGTAAAGACTAGAATATTAAAAGTCTTTGCATATTATAAAAAAACACCCATAGGAAGTTACCATAATGAAAACTGAGTGAGTTTTCCTACTTAAAGATGTGTTTCTCTGAGGCTATTGTGCTCAAGTGGCTATATATTTGCCTGTACTTCACACAAAAGAGCAGCATGTTGGCAGTCTGTTGTACTAGGCTGGCACACTAACCTTACCACTCCTTTCCCAGAACTCTACTACAGCAGCCAGGCTGTTACTATACTCCTCTAGCTTAATGCTATAGACATTTAAATTTACAAAATCACTTCAGAAATTTTAAGACCAATCAATTCTCTTGCATCCTTGCATGTAAATATTCAGAAATCATTGAAGCCTTTAATCAGAAGAGACTATGTACAATATGGCACTGAATTTTTAACAATGTCCATCACTTCTAAGACCAAATTTCAATAAAAGTTTCATTCAGAAAAAAAAAAAAATTCATACTACATGGTTACAATTTTATAAAGCCTACTATAGCTTGGTAACAACTTTATAAAGCCAACTTAATTAATGTAAGAGAATTGACCTACAAAAACTGGAGGCTTGGTCTTTTGAGCGATTCCCAGTGGCAGTATCTGATCCATGACAAGCTTAGGGAATATTACACCCCATGGAAATACACCCTGTATTGTAAAGCTATACACTAGGAAAGTATCACATCAGCTAACCAAGCAAGACTTGCACTTATTTAACAGTACAACTATATGTTAAGTCCCCTCTCTGCGGTTTTTTCATCACTGTTCCTACTTCCTGCAGGATGACCTTCCGAGCGCCACCGAGGACGATTAACCGCTAATACTGGTGCTGTGGTTTTCATAGTAAAACCGCTGTGACAGGCACACGTTACTACAGATTAGTTGTACACAGATCATCATACACTTCATACTATCTTACTTCATCCCACATCAAACAATATTCGAACAAAAACCTCACTCAGCAGGGAGTCCCCCAACACAGTGTCACTCAGTGCACATGTGCATGCTGTATACAACTCCTAGGTGTTTACATATGACGTACACAGCTACATACGATTTTTATCAATATTCATATGCAACGGCAGAATGAATCCATTTAACTCAAGTTTCATTACAGCAGATTGGTTCTACCTCAGAAACAAACGTATTTCATTAGACTCTGCCATCAAACTAACTACATCCAATCCTTCCTTACACACATAGGCTATACGTTGAAGGCATGATAATTTATTCATTTCAAGTTCTCACTATATTGGATCAAAGAAAGTCTGTTACTAATCTACAGCAAATTGCAGTTTAAGAATAATGAGAGATTAGTGGGTCACTGTAAAGTCTGTTTTGGTTCTCATTTCATTTCTCTCACAAGTTGTTGAAGTAAAGTCACTGTAAAGTCTGTCTTGGTTCTTGTTTCATTTCTCTTACAAGTTGTTAAAGTAAAGTCACTGTAAAGTCTGTCACAGTTCTTGTTTCATTACTAATTTTTAAAATATTATCAAGTCTGGCACATTTCTGTTTCATTTCTACTACAAATCCTCACAGTTAAGTCACTGTAAAGTCTGTCTTTGTTCTTTTTTCCATTTCTAATGAAGTTGTTATAGTTAAGGTAGTCTTTCAGCTGCTCAACAACTAGTTACTTTCACAGCCGAGCTATTTCAATCATTCTTAATAGACACATTCACTCTTCTCATTTAAATTCATCACAACTCATCTGTTAAAGATTTGTCAGTTTAATCAGATAGAAAATTTAGATTTTTTTTACCTTGCACTGTCTCGTATGAACAGGCTTTGTCAGCTTTACCTATGAAAAATGCCAACTTAATTGTAAATGATTTGCCAAATTAAACCCTCCTCTAAAAAACAAAAACAAAAAACAGAAAAGCTAAAACTGAACTTGAGTTTGTATGATTTGTCAAGTTAATCAGAGAGAAAACAAAATAATCTGGAGTTTGTCTATAAACAAGATTTGTTACCTAAATCAAAATCACCTCAATCAAAATCAGACAAGAAAACAAAATTTGGGTGATCTATTGCATAATTTGTTGATGAAGTAGAGAAAACATTTATCAATGTCATATCATCTTTAAACATTCTTCTTCAATTTAACCAGAAAACAAGTGGCCCATAGGGCCTGTATCACTCACATGATTTAATTTGCTGAAAATGCTTCATCTAAACAAAACAAAAAGATTCTATTTCCCGTTTTAAGCCCCATTCCTCAGGCCCCTGATGGAGATCCACCATTGACAAAAAACTGATTCCCTGATTCTCCCTTCATACAAAGACACTTCTAATCAAATTTGGTCAAAATCTGCTCAGTCGTTTATGACTAGTAGTGATTTGTTGAAAAAATTGATGGACAGAGGAACGACAGCCCAGACTCAGGTGAGCTAATAAATGCAACTGCTACTTGTAATTCTCTGTATTCCTGTCAGATATGTATTTATACTACAGGATACAAAAATACTTCCATTATCTAGATGTGATGAAAACAAACTTGATTAGGGTTTGAACCTCTTAGATCTACATAGCATGCTTATTATGGCCATAAGATATTTAGGTCATGATTTTGTATCAATAACAAAAGGCACAAAAGGCTTGTATCGTTACAATGCTCCCAACATTAGATATCTGTGATTCTAAGTAGTGGAAATGTTTGCTTTTTCACTTTTTCATTCACATAATACAGTCATGTGATTGCACAAAACTGAAAATACCATGTATGCATCCCTTGCATACTGTTCATTCATCATGCACTCACCGAGTCCTCCTCACCCAGTTCTACACAATGCATTATTGTACTGTACAAATCCACATGGATATCTGAATGTTGAAGCTATCATAAGTGTGTCCTTTAATTTAAAAGTGCATTTTTGTTAGCAAATTGAAGAATAAAATCTGAAAACTTGATCACTATCCGCTAAAACATGGCTATTTCAATTTGTCACAGTCATTTGAAAGTTTGAACATGTGGTCATTGTTTTCTTTATAAGTTTAGGTCAGTAGAAGATGTACGATAGACAGGCTAAAAAACCAACAAACAAAACAGTAAGAAGCAAAAATACTGGGTACACATTTTCGTCCTGGTATGAAATCTACACAAAACCTACATGTCAAATTTTAAGCTATAACCAATAATAACATAGTCATTATAGGGCTCTCAGATTCATACAAAGGTGGGAGGTAGGAGGGATGGGAGGGGGTGGGAGGGATCCAGATGATGTTTGGAACAAAACAGACCCCATCCAGTGTGTATAATACCCCGTTTATATGTTACATTGAATATGTACACCTTCATGGTCAAATGACTTTCTACTCGTTCGTACTTGAAACACTATAAAGACAACGGCACAAGGCCCAAGAGAGGAAGTCAACACTTCCTGTTTAATCATCGGTGGTGGTCACACAACCCTAGCATTTTCTATCTGATGAAGAATTCAATCAACCATAACAAAGAAACTGTAGATCAGCACAAGTCAATAGACAATTAGGTACTTTTACTCCGTAACCTTACACCTCAATACTTAGTCACAACCTCAACTGTGACTGTACACTCTAAAGTACATCATTAGTTCTGAAAAACCCAGATCTGATGTTAAAGAGAGATATTCCTTGATCCTCAAAGATAAGATAATTTCCATGCTAAAATATGGCTGCTAAAAATCTAAAAAAAAATTTTTCCATTCCCTTGAAAAATAATAAACAGATATGGTTATTCTTGAATGGAAGTAAAAAAAGATGACTTAATGATAACTTTTTGTACAGTGAGCATCAAGTGTTTTGGTATTCAAACATCTGGTCAGTGTGGTAGGTTTTTGATCCCCGCCACTCCCAGACTCAGACACCAGCTCAATGCTAAGTGGATGAGTGTTGGGGATAAACAAGACAAGGACTAATCTAACTAACAACAATATTGTACAACATGTGTTACCTGTAACACCACATGTGTTACCTAACATATTGTGTTACCTGTGACACCACACGTGTTATCTAACATAATAATGTGTTATCTCTGGCTCCACACGTGTTATCTAACATTATATTGTGTTACCTGTGACCCAAGACATGATATCTAACATTATATTGTGTTACCTGTGACTCCACACATGTTACCTAGCATATTGTGTTACCTGTGACCCAACACATGATATCTAACATTATACTGTGTCATCTGTGACTGCACACATATTACCTTACATATTGTGTTACCTGTGACACGACATGTGTTATCTAACATTATATTGGATTACCTATGACTCAACACATGTGTTATCTAACATTATATTGTGTCACCAGTGACTCCACACATGCTATCTTACATTATAATGTGTTTCCTGTGACACCACAAGTGTTACCTAACATATTGTGTTACCTGTGACACGACATGTGTTATCTAACATTATATTGTGTTACCTGTGACACCACAAGTGTTACCTAACATATTGTGTTACCTGTGAGTCCACATGTGTTACCTAACATATTGTGTTACCTTTGAGTCCACATGTGTTACTTAACATTATATTGTGTTACCTGTGACACGACGTGTTATCTAACATATTGTGTTACCTGTTACACCATACGTTACCTAACATATTGTGTTATCTGTGACACCATAAGTTACCTAACATATTATGTTACCTGTGACACCATACGTTACCTAACATATTGTGTTACCTGTGACACCACACATTACCTAACATTATATTGTGTTACCTGTGACTCCACACATGTAACCTAACATATTGTGTTACCTGTGAAACCACACGTTATCTAACATTATACTGTGTTATCTGTGACTGCACAAATGTTACCTAACATATTGTGTTACCTGTGACACGACATGTGTTATCTAACATTATGTGTTATGTCTGGCTCCACAACATATTGTGTTACCTGTGAGTCCACATGTGTTACCTAACATTATATTGTGTTACCTTTGAGTCCACATGTGTTACTTAACATTATATTGTGTTACCTGTGAGTCCACATGTGTTACCTAACATTATATTGTGTTACATGTGAGTCCACATGTGTTACCTAACATTATATTGTGTTACCTGTGAGTCCACAAGTGAAACTTAACATTATATTGTGTTACCTGTACTTTGGGTCTGGGAGCTATATATATACTACTGCACCCAGATACAAACAACATCATACCAGTGTGCCTTACAAAAAAACTCAATAGTATAATACTACACCCACACATAAACTCAATAATTACACTGTACCCTAAACAATAACTCCATAACAACTCATACATTACTGTACTGCTTAACACATAAACCCAATATCATATTGAATCCCACACAATGAAAACAATATCACACTGAATCCCACACGAAATTCAATATCCTAATGCATCCCACAAAGTAATTAGTGATCAATGCAGTGTTTTAGCTCATGAATGCAATGCAGAAATTATGCAATGGCTGTCACTTTGGAACTTCAATCATAATGACTATATTATGTAAGCTGTATTTGTTTCATTCACCGACACCATTATATTGAAAATATACCGAGGGCAAATTATAAGTACAACCCATTCACAATACTATAGTTATTTCAGCAATCTGCAATGTTTCTCATTCTCTTAATATTTTTCTTGAAATGCTATTCAATGCTATCCAGTTGTATTTTTCTTATCCCACCTCAATGATTTAGTGGCTGGTACTCAAAATATCATTATGAATATCTTACTGACTCAGGGCTCTCAAACCCAATTTTGGGACTGGGGCCCGGGGCCCTTAGAATTGGGAAAAATAGCGGCGTTTTCCTTAGAATTGGGAAAACTTCAGCCCCAAATCTGGCAGATCGAGAGCCCTGTGACTTCTTTCGTTCTTTTACTCATCCATCAATCACCCTCTATACTTCAAGGTATACAGGTGAAAGGTCCAAGAACATAGAATCCTCCACTGAAGTTAACTAAGTGTTGGCTCAAAACCCATCCCACACCTACTGTTTTTTCTGGGTTATAAGCTGCACCCGTATATTAGTAGCTCCGTATATTAGCAGCTGAGCCAACTTTTGCATTTTTTTTCATTTGATCCACATATAAGCCGCACCTTTTCTTATGGGTGCAGCTTATAGCCCAGATTGGTCATTGAACGGTATAACCAATCTGGGCTATAAGCTGCACCCATATATTAGCAGCTCCGTACATTAGCAGCTGAGCCAACTTTAGCAATTTTTGTTTCATTTGATCCACATATAAGCCGCACCCTTTCTTATACAGTTACCATTCAATGACCAAAGTTAACAGATATAACTGACAACGGAGGACAATTTATCAAGATCATGAGTGAAACATCTAATAAAGTTTGCAAATTAATTATACACAGGGTGCCTTCACAGAATGCTGACAAATGTCTTATAGTCCCATATTATGTTTTCTTGTAAATTACACAAAGCCATTCACATCGTAAACAAGCATGGCAGTAATTCTAGAATTTGACCTATAACCCCATGTCCTAGCAATCCCAGGATGCAAAAGGCTATTGTAAACTTCCTCTATTGCTTCAAAGTAACCATGAAAGTCCAGAAGATATTATTCTGATTCATCTTAAAAGGTATGATTAATTAAATCCACAAGAACATTATTTTTATTTCAATCTTCAAATCATCCTCTTTACAATTGCAAATGACAGTTCTAGACAATATGTTTCAGTCACAAACACATGAAGGGCAGGTACTTGTGAAAAACTGTTTTTTTTTCTCTAATTCATCCAGCCTATTTTTTTTTTGGTGGTCCACATATAATCTGCAATGTTATATACGCCGCACATCCAACTCGCAAAGCTATATTTCAGTCGATCAATGACAATATCATAAAATCTCTCCTCTTTCTATAGCTAAAGTAATGCCCTCCTTACCAGTTCCATATTTAAACTTAATAATTAAAATCATATTCTCTGTCACTGACATAGCTGTTATTTGACCCTCACTGACAAATTAACTTTCTGTACTCAGTAATTCTTGAAGGCTATTTTTGCTGGTGAGACCGAAACACTATTTCCAGAATTTTGATGGGTCTAGTAACAAAGACCTAAAATGGGCCCTGAAAATTAGAGCAAACCTCAAAGCGAAAAAGCATGAGTCAATGACTCAAATATTTGAGTCCCAAAAATCATTAATCATGATATCTGAAGACATCATAAAACAAAGCTCTTGCATCGAGATTCCTTTAGGATGTCTTGCATAATTGAGCATCAGTTACACATGCCCTTTTTCCCTTATGACGTCTATAAATATCATTAAACATATTTGTGCATCTCACCAATTAGGCATCACTGTATGGAAGAATAGGCCTTTAAAAAGTAACAAGAGGCCCATCGGCCTTCATGGTCATCTGACATAAAATACAAGATTTCAAATTTTGAACTTGAGAAGAAGTTGAAAATGTGTTTTTAAGATGGCGGCCATGTTGGATTTCGGCCCAACCCGAAACTTTGGTCAGGATCATGTCACGATCATTTCAGGTAAGTTTCAGCTCAATGAGACATGTAGAACTTGAGAAGAAGTTGAAAATGTTTACAACGGACCACGCCAGACGAAAGGCGATCGCAATAGGTCTGATCTGACCTTAAAAGTATCAAACATAGAAATAATGATAAATAATGCCATGTGTTACAAGCGTAATGATTTGTTAAGAACCTGGTGTTCAATTATTACCTTAAAAGGCGAAATCATATTAATGAAGTGATTCTCCTATCAAAACTAGTAACAGTCATTGTGAAAAGTAGGCTACTTCTGAAGAAATAGAATGCTATAGTTTCTAATCTAATTGCCATGAGTTATGAAATAAAGTAAAATTTGTTTGTGTCAAACATGCTTGAATAGAATACATCAGATGAGTCAATTAATTTGTTCGACCTGATTATTTTTCTTCTGTATCTTTATAAATTAAACACGAATGATTCCAACAGTGTTGAGTTAAATACTGTGTTTGTGTCAAATGTATTTTTGGGGCCATCCCTTCTATATTCTACAAAAATTTCCTTTTTTGTGTTGAACATTCCAGGGGTCATCTTATCTAAGGTTAAAAATTCCTGTTAACGAACAATATTGTAAATTTCGATTGACCATTAATCCTTCCGCTATACAGGTGCACAAGCAAAAGTTTGGTGAACAAGCACAAGTTAGGTGCACAGGTGAATGTCTGAATTTATAAAGAATTAGGACACCAAACTTAAAATAAAATACTGTAGTCTGTTAATCGTAAACCTACTGTGTTTTGTTTACTTTTTAATGTGCATGGCTGGCGGAAACCAAAAGGGAAAAATAAGCAATAACTACTGCATCGATGCAGAATAATAAAACAAGTTTGTCAATGACAGATTACTTTATGATAAAATTTATTCACTGAATATATATAAATGTACACAATGTACTTCAACAAACTGAAACGTAATTCTTTACTATTCTAAGGTATAGGCTCCAACAATTGTACAGTGCTGTTCCTGTAAAGTTATGCTTCAGCAACATTGTCGCTGCCTTTACCTTTTCATAACCCAGCTCAGTGCAATCAATGTTATATCGATACATGAGTTTCGTGTTGTTGACAGGACTTGTTACTCTTAAGGATATAAACACCAGTACAATATTTGTATGACTTTATCAATTTCACTAAGTTATGTGTATGAGAATGGGTACGACATATCCACGCATTTGCTGCAACGACAAGTGTTCACATCGTGTCTCTTTTGTTTTATATTCGTACTCATAACTGTTTATTTGAATAAAAATTGTTAGTGTTTAAAAATTTGAAACTTTTTTATTTCTATTACTTATTCACTACCGTAACACCATGCTATGAGTCACATATCCAGTATTCAGTAGAAATACGGCTAAAACGAACCATCAGATAAGTCAGATATTTCATCCTGCTAACTTTGACTTATCCGTGTTTTATTGCATGTAAATTTTGCTGTAAGTTGTACGAAATGAAAACATTAATGAAGTGTTGTTTTAAAAGACTATTTCAATGAGCTGACCAAAGAAACATAATTTGTCCCATAGACAGGTTCTAACCACTTCCAGACAGACCAATCATTGGCAAAAGTGGCCATTGTGTGCAGTCCGTGCCAGACACTGAGCGATATAAAATATTGTATAACCTTTTTTACACTTCAGCCGAAAATACTCTAGAAAGTATCTCCGCATTCAAAAAATTGAGAGACTTTGATGGAGTTGGAAATATCTGGATTATTTTATAAAAGAGAGATTTAAGGATTAGCATAAAAATGTCCAGTCTAAATCAGGGTGGGAGGGTGGGGGGCATAATTTGCCATGACTTTCTATTACACATACTTAATTATAAGAATTGAATCACTTTCAGGTAATGCAATCATGTTTTGTTGTAAAATATTGTATCAAAGCTTAATGCCCCCGTCTGCTTCCTTAATGTAATGTTTCTCACAAAATATGATATTAAGCTGATTTCTCTGTATATCGCACCCCTACAACCAATTGAAACATGCATACTTTTATAATAACAAGAATTGGTTTTTTTTAATCACCCATCCTCAGCAACAGTTCAACAAAATGATGTTATGATTACCAAATAGGGCAGGGGATGTCAATTCACATTGCCAGAGCATTGACAGTCGTCGCTGAAATGATACCTGGCAACAGGAGACATTGCAGAGACAGAAAACCTGTAAATAACAAACTAGGGATGCCCAACCCCAACCCCTTCCTTGTTCCAATTCCTGAATCCTAAATTGGTACAAATTGCAGTATTTTATTCAACTCCAACATTGTTTTATTTTGAATAGTTAATATTCTTGTGACATTAGTTGTATAAATGTACAGATAAGAGATACAATCGAGTTGTGTATTCCACAACACACTACACGTTCACCATACACAACACTGAACTTTATCTACTGGCCTCAATAGACACCACTAGACGGAAGGCAAAACACGGGGGATTCAACCAACATTATCGTACAATTATAGGATATGAATCCAATTAAATCAATTAACAAAGTTCATAACCATACCTTGTTGATGTGCCCTTTCTCACATCACACATCTCACACTTGTAAGCTTCAGGGGAGTTTTTGTAAGTACACACACTGCAATCCCATGCACCTTCGTCTGGAGGTTTCTGGCGCTTAGATCTAGGAATTGTAGGAAATGGGTAAATTGAAGTCTTATTTGAAATAATATCTTGATGATATTTTATCTAAACAGTTATCATGACTTCGAAACCGACCTTGTACGTGCTAAAATCATAACAATGGCTTACGCGAGGCCGTGAACTTGGCGATCTAAATACGTTACATTCGCTTAGTCTGGCGCTGCTAGCCGCCTTATTATTTATTCATTTCCAATAATTTTTTGATATTATTGTAAATGGACCACGATTTACCTGCTGAATATTCGTTTTTCGTCCATGAGGGGACAGATCACCAGTAATCAGTACAAAAACAACGATATAGTTGGTTTTCTTTCCCTCTTGGGTTCCGTCAATATGGCGGACAGTTTACACACGTGACCTAAATTAATCCAATGAGCGGAAGTAGAATAAACGTCATATCGCGGGAAAGTGTAAACCATCA
The DNA here is from genome assembly GCF_031769215.1 of Ylistrum balloti. Lineage (NCBI taxonomy): Eukaryota > Metazoa > Mollusca > Bivalvia > Pectinida > Pectinidae > Ylistrum > Ylistrum balloti. The sequence continues at coordinate 344,400 of NW_026782496.1, forward strand.
CATAACAAGTGCGAGTATGTTTGTTAGCCTAATGTCGCAGAACTTCAATATAACTTATTTACTTAAGTGACCGAGTCCATCAAAGTATCGTCAAAGAGTTGAAATCACAACCATATGGACAGATGTTACATGGTTATACATTTTAACGATGTTTCAAAGCAATGGTCATCAGTACTAGTTAGGATTTTCAATCAATTCTTGACAGTAATTGATAAAAGATTAATTAATCAATTCAACCATCTGACGCGTAATTGCATTTTCCGTGTTATTTGGCTATTCTATAGACAGCCAGTCATAGTCAAACCCCAAAGGAAAATCAATTTTGACAAGAACATGTGATACATGATATCGACAGTTTAGAGAACTGTTTTACTATTGGTCTAGACAGATTCTCGGTAGACCTACTCATTTGAAATAACTAAATGAATACATTTATTATCATCAATCGTTAACCACTTTGAATGATCTAGGTTTTTTTCTTAAGATATACGGTTGTTTAGTATGTTCGATGTACCTAATTGTTACAACCAATGAAAACATTGCGTTGACGCTGGTTTATTCGTAACAAGTTTAATTTGATTTCATTGAGAAGTTTCAAATAATTATAGCAAATATTTATTTTGACGATTTTCAACGATATTTTCACTGTACAACTTATTCAATGCGAATTCTTAATAAAAATGGACAACACATTCCCGTGTCTAATAATGTACGGAGTGAAGGAAACCAGACATATTTGTCTTTTTGCGAAAAAGCGCCATCGCTTTGTCGCGATGACGACCGGCAGTCATCTCGAAAATGTACTAAGCCACAAAAGGAGATGACATACATGTATTTCTTTCCAAATTTCATAAAAAGTGTCGTATATACTGTACGGCATTATATAGAAATTTTGAATTTGAAAAATACCGATTTGTTTACAAAATCGGCATTCAAATTCACACGGAGAACTTCAAAAAGTTACTAAGAAAAATAATACAATTTGATATATGTAGTGATGCAGACATCTCTGGCTTTATAAATACACGTGTACATCAGTGATTAAATTTCAGTTCAATACTTTTCCTGTAGCAGTACAAACCATATTAAACCCCGATTTCAATATTTCTAGATCCCCAGGAGGCTATTCAAGATGTCAATATATCTAGGTCCACTGGGAGGTCATTCCAGACATCAAATTCTCCAGATGCCCAGGAGAATTTTACAGATGTCAATATTTCTAGGTCCCCTGGGAGACTATTACAGATGTCGATATATCTAGCCCCCCTCGGTGGTCTCTGGGGATCTCTTGGGAGACTATTACACATGTCAATATTTCTAGGTCTCAGGGGAGACTATTACAGATGTCATTATATCTAGGTCTCCTGCGAGGCTGTTACAGATGTCAATATTTCTAGGTCTCATAGGAGACTATTACAGATGTCAATATTTCAAGGTCTTCCTGGGAGGCTATTACAGATGTCGATATATCTAGCCCCCCTCGGTGGTCTCTTGGGATCTCTTGGGAGGCTATTACAGATGTTAATATTTCTAGGTTCCCTGGGAGGCTATTACAGATGTCGATATATCTAGCCCCCTTCGGTGGTCTCTTAGGATCTCTTGGGAGACTATTACAAATGTCAATATCTCTTGGTCTTCTCGGAGACTATTACAGATGTTAATATCTCTAGGTTCCATGGGAGGCTATTTCAGATGTCGATATTTCTAGGTCTCATAGGAGACTATTACAGATGTCAATATTTCCAGGTTCCCTGGGAGGTTATTACAGATGTCGATATATCCAGCCCCCCCTCGGTGGTCTCTTGGGATCTCTTGGAAGGCTATTACACATGTCAATATCTCTAGGTCCCCTAGGAGACTATTACAGATGTTAATATTTCTAGGTCTCATAGGAGACTATTACAGATGTCAATATTTCAAGGTCTTCCTGGGAGGCTATTACAGATGTCGATATAGCCAGCCCCACTCGGTGGTCTCTTGGGATCTCTTGGAAGGCTATTACATATGTCAATATCTCTAGGTAACCTGGGAGACTATTACAGATGTTAATATCTCTAGGTCCCCTGGGAGACTATTACAGATGTTAATATCTCTAGGTTCCATGGGAGGCTATTTCAGATGTCGATATATCTAGGTCTCATGGGAGACTATTACAGATGTCAATATTTCCAGGCTCCCTGGGAGGTTATTACCCCACTCGGTGGTCTCTTGGGATCTCTTGGAAGGCTATTACATATGTCAATATCTCTAGGTCCCCTGGGAGACTATTACAGATGTCAATATTTCAAGGTCTTCCTGGGAGGCTATTACAGATGTCAATATTTCAAGGTCTTCCTGGGAGGTCGATATATCTAGCCCCCCCTGGTCTCTTGGGATCTCCTGGGAGGCTATTACAGATGTCAATATTTAGGAGACTATTACAGATGTTAATATTTCTAGGTCTCATAGGAGACTATTACAGATGTCAATATTTCAAGGTCTTCCTGGGAGGCTATTACAGATGTCGATATATCTAGCCCCCCTCGGTGGTCTCTTGGGATCTCTTGGAAGGCTATTACACATGTCAATATCTCTAGGTCCCCTAGGAGACTATTACAGATGTTAATATTTCTAGGTCTCATAGGAGACTATTACAGATGTCAATATTTCAAGGTCTTCCTGGGAGGCTATTACAGATGTCGATATATCTAGCCCCACTCGGTGGTCTCTTGAGATCTCTTGGAAGACTATTACAGATGTTAATATCTCTTGGTGTTCTCGGAGACTATTACAGATGTTAATATCTCTTGGTCTTCTCGGAGACTATTACAGATGTCAATATTTCTAGGTCTCCTGGGAGACTATTACAGATGTCAATATTTCCAGGTTCCCTGGGAGGTTATTACAGATGTCAATATTTCCAGGTTCCCTGCGAGGCTATTACAGATGTCAATATTTCAAGGTCTTCCTGGGAGACTATTACAGATGTCAGTATCTCTAGGTTCCCTATGAGACTATTACAGATGTCAATATTTCAAGGTCTCCTGCGAGGCTATTACAGATGTCGATATATCCAGCCCCCTTCGGTGGTCTCTTAGGATCTCTTGGGAGACTATTACAGATGTCAATATCTCTTGGTCTTCTCGAAGACTATTACAGATGTTAATATCTCTAGGTTCCATGGGAGGCTATTTCAGATGTCGATATTTCTAGGTCTCATGGGAGACTATTACATATGTCATTATATCTAGGTCTCCTGCGAGGCTATTACAGATCAATATCTCTAGGTTCCCTGGGAGACTATTACAGATGTCGATATTTCTCTGGGAGGCTATTACAGATGTCAATATCTCTAGGTTCCCTGGGAGACTATTACAGATGTCGATATCTCTAGGATCCTTGGGAGGCTATTACAGATGTCAATATTTCTAGATCTGATGGGAGACTATCACAGATGTCAATATCTCTAGGTCCCTAGGGAGACTATTTCAGATGTCAATATCTCTAGGTCCACTGGGAGACTATTACAGATGTCAATATCTCTAGATCTCCTGGGAGACTATTACAGATGTCAATATTTCCAGGTTCCCTGGGAGGTTATTACAGATGTCAATATTTCCAGGTTCCCTGCGAGGCTATTACAGATGTCAATATTTCAAGGTCTTCCTGGGAGACTATTACAGATGTCAGTATCTCTAGGTTCCCTATGAGACTATTACAGATGTCAATATTTCAAGGTCTCCTGCGAGGCTATTACAGATGTCGATATATCCAGCCCCCTTCGGTGGTCTCTTAGGATCTCTTGGGAGACTATTACAGATGTCAATATCTCTTGGTCTTCTCGAAGACTATTACAGATGTTAATATCTCTAGGTTCCATAGGAGGCTATTTCAGATGTCGATATTTCTAGGTCTCATGGGAGACTATTACAGATGTCATTATATCTAGGTCTCCTGCGAGGCTATTACAGATCAATATCTCTAGGTTCCCTGGGAGACTATTACAGATGTCAATATTTCTAGGTTCTTTGGGAGGCTATTACAGATGTCAATATCTCTTGGTCTCCTGGGAGGCTATTACAGATGTCAATATCTCTAGGTTCCTTGGGAGGCTATTACAGATGTCAATATTTCTAGATCTGATGGGAGACTATCACAGATGTCAATATCTCTAGGTCCCTAGGGAGACTATTACAGGTGTCAATATCTCTAGGTCCACTGGGAGACTATTACAGATGTCAATATCTCTAGATCTCATGGGAGACTATCACAGATGTCAATATCTCTAGGTTCCATGGGAGACTATTACAGATGTCAATATTTCTAGGTTCCCTGGGAGACTGTTACAGATGTCTATATCTCGTTGAGGCATCACAATAAAAATATGCTATTATTATAAAAATACCCGGTGTTCTACAAGTGTTAGTGTCTTCTGCTTGGGCATTTAATAGACTATGCAGGTTTTCTGTTCTAAACAAAAAGCATGTTTTTTATGCGAAATGCAAAAATGGTGCCGACTAGCTATATCACATCTGGGATATGCAAAAATATTGACCATCAAAATATATATTCATATAGAAAGGTGCTGTTCGCTTGCGTGTCTTTTGTTTTGCAATCCTTTGAGATCGCATGTGGTTTCCGGTGCTAGCGGGCTTAAGTTGCCGAAGCTTTCCGTAACTAGCATGCCACGTTTTGGTAAGTTTGAACAGTGGCAGGGTTCAGAATGTACACATGATTTGTAAATTTGAAGTGAAAATCAATACTGATTTTTGGGGTTAGTGTTCCTTCTAAACTCCTAAATTCTGACATCGCTTTCTATAAAGTTTTCCTCAGTCGCCTCTTAGGTTTAAACACTTCAAGTCCTTAGCACTAACGAGCCCTAGAAAGACGAACAACCCTGTTGATGCAGCTTAATTCATTGCTTGACGATACTGTATGTGATTCTTGCGTGTCAATCATATGATATGAGTTTTTATTCGGCTATTTTTGATAACCTATGATTGAATATGTAGATTCATTCATTGAAATTTTAATATCAATTGGAAGAAGTGGGGGGGGGGGGGGGGGGGGGGCGGGGGAGGGGTTGAGATGATTCGTCATAGATGAATAGTTACATGCAATCCTTACTGACACATTCGTCATAAAACACTCCCTGTATGTAAGAGGCGACTTGTGTGTTTATCCCTCCTCCTCCTACTCTTCCTCTGTTTTCCATTGCTGATCCCCAGACTCTTCCGCACGCGTTGTCTTTTACCGAAAGTTTACAACGCCCGAGGAATTCTAAAAGGTAGGTCACCATGTTGTAAGCGGGGGCTTTTGTTTATTACAACGCCCACGTCAGGAATCGCACCAGGGACATTTGGTGTTACCGGGGTTATATTTTGACCATGTAAAAGCTATCATTACAGAGATGGGAGTGGCAGGTATTTCGAAAATGATAACAAAACGACAATTGTGATGTTTTACACAGTGTAAAATAATAAGCAAGTCAGGTACACCATTCAATTCCATGTGAACGGAACTGTTTTTTTAATTTTGTCTATTGTTTTAGATGATTTTATTTCTGTGAATCTCACATTTCGGTTAGATAATAGTACAGATAAGGCACCTGTGTATTGCTGCATCTGACAGGAAACTCAAGTGCTTGAGAAGATCCAAGGTATGTGGTTCGATTATCCCAACCTGGATAAGTTGTATATCTCCCTAGAAGCTGAGATCATGGGCCATCCTGTGCTGTCGCGGATTCCAATGGACACGATATTTTGCCACAGTTGCTCTAGATAGCATGTGATGTATCACCCACATCATGTTCAATGAGCTAGCCACCAACTGCTATATCTTTGGATCTGACAAGAGACCCATTATCTTGGGATTCGAACACGACGATCAAGGTGAAAGACGAGAACGATACCCACTGCGCCATTCACTACTGTAAACAATCTGTTAAGAAGGTCATAATAGACATACCATAACTTTATGGAAGACAAAGACGTTGGCCATTTAGAGATTCTACAAGTAGAAGTTGTCAAGTTTCTCATCTATCAACATTTTATCTTTTCGAAAATGTCACATGCGATCTGTTTCAGAAGTGTTGACAATACATTTTACCGCATATCCCGCCTACGCTCAAACAGAAATAAGACGGTTGAAGACAGAACTACATGTCTCATTAGTGTGACTCTGACAGGGTAACCATTTGAACTTTCAAATTCCAATACTTCCGGGATGCATTCAAAAGAACGATCATCGAAAATAGAAGATCTGTTACAAAAATGCTGACGTTTTGGCTTTATTTAATGGTAGTTACTATGATTTACATAGGCATTTGTTTGATCATGCTAGCCATAGAACATAAAACTAAGGGCGAATCAGTCTAGCTGTTATACACTAGTTTTGATTCTAGGGATAAATGTGGAATTGACAAAGCCACTACTACATCTTTGTTTAGGGCAAACAGAATATAAACAACATCACCAGCGACTAGGCATTTTCAACAAAGCAAGATATCACCGTAACTTGTTTATCATAAATCCCCTTGTTTTTATCTACATGTATACATATATATATATACAACATACATGATTGGTCATGTAGGATAATTTATGACTCCAGTGTATACCAATTTATGACCCTCCATTACATGTTTTATGTCGAGGCTATGTCATGTCCGTCATTGAGATGGCTAATTAGGCCGAGGGAGGGTCCACGTGAGTAACGTTCCGTTAGTGTGTCAGTAGACTAGAGCCTGGGGCCCGGCGATGACTGATCTCTACACAAATGGACGATTGAAGCTTTCAATTCTATCATTTGTAGATTCAGCAATTACCATCAGCATAGCGTCACTGTAGTTTTGCCCGTCTTGGCTAAAAAGGACATGAAAGGCAAACTTTCCTATCAGCTGGTTTTCTTCTCTAATTATGTCTACAACATATCCCATATAAACCATTGTGAGAAAATTGACATGGTGCAACGTTCCCCTTATACACTAATGACCCATATTTTGTATAGGTACATTTTGGAGATGGGGAGGCTATTTCTTACAAATTATCAACTAATGCTGTATAATTCGTTTAAGAATGAATCTCGTACACATTTTGGACGAACCATTAATAAAGTCACACAATATTATTAGATACCTATCTTTGTGTTACAGAAGAAACGAATACCAGATATTTGTTCATCCGAAGAGTTCGAAACCATGGTACACAATGGAACGGGGATCTAAGAGTACAGAATAAAATGGCGAAAAGAAGACAGGACTGGTTTTCTTGCATAGAAATCTAAAGAAATCTGGGGGGAAAAAAAGCTTGATAATTAATATAGTTGTACAGGACTAATCAAATTACTGAATTTCCAGAGCTATTTGTAGAAAGAATAATATTTACAGCTTATGGGGAATATTCAAATTTGTACTAAAAAAAGATTTTGTAATGTCTTCCCCAAGACGTTTGACCCACATCAGTTCTGTGTTGTATCACTTATATGTTAACATCAACAATACGTAAGTCGAATCGTTCCAAAAGCTGGGGACTTGTCTTCCATTTTGAATTGTTTACAGAAAAGATGCAATATCAATCACAGAATGTATTTCGTAAGGCATTATTGTAACGTGAAAGCTATAATTGTAGAAAAAGACTTACATTTCATGTTTAAGGTTTCTTATTAAATTATCTTAGTTCACAAACATAAACTTTTTCACTAATAACATCGAGACCCGTATTTGTGAAAAACACATATAAGCATTCCCTCTGATGTGTAAGTAGATGAAGATTAAAGGGATGTTTTATGGTCGCCATCTTGATCACATTGGTTAATGACTTGCAGTCAATAATGAGCTCCATTTCTTCCCCTCTACCTATACGCCTACTCACTTGCTAGACAGGAGATAGTTTATCCGACTAAAGTCAATTATTTGTAATCATAGAAAGCGATTTAAAAGATCTACTGTGTGATTGGGTCATTTTCATTTCTCTCGTATCTGTTCTTTTTTCCCCAGAATTTGGTGTTCTGTTTGTGTCACCCATCTCGACATGACCCCTAGCTCTGACCAGTAACAAACAAACATTTTTATTGTTGTTTAAGCTCTTGCTTATATTGTATATATGTACCAGTATTTCGACGAGAACGTTGCCGCGCGTTATCGTAACTTACGTTCAAATTATTTGTGTCATATGAACACAGTATATTTGTTTCTATTCAGATACCTTATATGATACATCGTACACTGTTTACAGTAGTTTTATTTTGGTTTTGATGTTGCATTTTAACTTCCTATTAACAGCTACGGTCGTTTGAGGAGTGTCCCCACTTAGTTCATGAGCTGAGCGCTTGTACACTTTGTTGGACACTGCAATATTCTCGTGTAAGCCTCCACGTGATAATGCGGAAATGAAACCGACTTTATAGTGTTACTGCCGAAGGTCCACAACAGGACACCCCAAACGGCCACGTAATAATGACAAAATGTTTTGTCTTCGATTTAAAATGCCCCGTTTAACGTTAGTTGATAAAAATAAAGTATCATTTATCTTTAGAACATAGAATCAGTATTGCGAAGAACATTTGTCTTTGTATATGTGATGGCAATGCCATCGATGACATCAACAATTTTTGCACACACAGCTAAGATAGACGACAAATAGCAGTTATGTTAAATCTGTATTGATACTAAGGGCAACCTCTCAGTATTGTCTAAACCCTATTACAATATACTGAATTCATATTACACAGACTGCAAAAACGAAGAACTGTTACGAACACTGGCGTTTTCATTCATTTTTACGATGATCATTCTTTTATTTATCCAATAGTTTGTATCTAATGAAAAAATAATTAAGACCTTTTTTTCATGAATTAACCTTTAAGAGATATAGCTAATGTGTAAGTAAATTATTTAGAGCGAATCTAATAGTCACTGGCTATCGAATTATTCTCCTTCCAAATTATCCGGGGTTAGAAAGCGTGGGTGGTACCTTCAGCAGCTATGAAGAAAGTCGAGCTTTGCTTCATAAGATTATATTCCATAGTCTTTACGCTGAACGCCGCCCTAGAGAGTTGGGCAATGGGACGGCTAATGCCGCTCAGTAAGATAATGTTTTCACAATTTGTCAATAACTTCTTCATTTCCCTTTAATTTAAGAGCTTTCTCGCCCACGCACATCAGAAAATAATTGACCATTTATCCTTCCCCTACCCGCCATAAATAAGGTATACTCCAAAATACCACTCGTTACGAACAACACGTCCTATTTCCTGTGTCACAATCGCTTGGAATATCATACACAAAACAGCAAATCTTGGTTTATCTCATTTGAACCTGCAAGCTTTTCAGTTTCTATCTTGTCGCATTTAGTTAGCAGACTAAACAAGGATGTCGTTGAATATGTATGATTTTTGCATACGTTCTCGCGAAAATGCACATAAACTAAAGTAAACGAACATATTTGATATAATCCTATCAATTTTACTATAAATAAAATTATCTACTCTCGACACATCTTGTATATCATAGTTCATCCGTAGAAATTCCGTATATTTTTAGTATATTTTCTCAATTTATGACAGGATTTAAACAGTATATTCACAAATTCACTTTAATCATCGGATGTATATCCAACGGTATTTGATAGTACGCGTGTGACGGTTACGAAAGCTACGCGATCAAGAGCTATGATTTACAGGCCCCAGAGGTTGTTTCTTCTTTCAGAAGCTGTCAGATCCTGTCAGTAGGACTAACATTGATCTTCTCTGTCAATTTACAACCTTAACAGCTTTAAATCATGTATGATTGTTTATCAAATGCTCGGTTTCATTAGATATGAGATATCTTGTATTTTTTGACATAATGGATTCAAAAGTGCAAGCTGCCTACTTGGAAAAGAATATTAGAAAAAAAAAACTACAGCAGATCCTCCGATCGATGATGCCGTATGATGTAACAGTATAACTAATTACTATAGTATTGATATTTTTAACAATGTTTAATTTATTACTTAATACCGTATTTGTACCTTTTTAATGGTACACTTACATGTTGTTTTTAGGTATCGTATTTACAGATTATATACTATAAATCATTTATTTATCCTACATCAATTATCTTTTTCACATTTTCTTTCCTCTCTCTCTCTGTATATCTAATGTACACTTCACTGTATACCGTATAATTTCTATTTAAAATCTTACGATTTTGGTTGGTACAGTAAAATGTTTACTTTATGTAACTATAGATATTCGAAACTTACATTCAACACATTTTACAATTAAGATTCAATATATTCTGGTTTCTTTTCGAATCTATTTTGACGATTGCTGATATAAATTCCAAATCTTATGGTAATTAAGTAAAATTTGTGATTTATGTTCAAAACCGTGTGATTTGTTATCAACACCATGTAATTCATATACACGTATACAGAAAATCAAAATTATGTGAACTACTATGCTAAACTTCCCATATTTAATCAACGACTGATTTGGCGTATATTTTGTTTTATAATATTGTATAAGAAAAATGTGTGTTCAATATAATTTGCATTATGGGTAATCTCATGTAATTAACGAAGTAACAAAGAAGGTCCGTCTCGACCATAATTGATTGTCTGATGTTGTGCAGGGCTATTTCAGGATCATACATTCAAACGTAATAACATCCTTACTTGACAATACAAAATTTGTTATATGAATAAAATGTTTTCGAATGCAAAGTACTCATTTCCTAATATGAATTTTCAGATTTTGAATATCTTTCACAAATTTATAAGAATCTGTAATAAAGATAAAATATTTTACGATTTAAATCACAAATTTTTCAAATACAGCAATGCTTGGTACTGTTATATACTATGTACTATCGATAACCCTAAACAGGCTATGTTGGTCTACAATTACTACAGTGAGTGGACTTGTAAAAACAAAAAAAAAACGTTCACTGACTAGCAGTGGCCTACCATCACTTGGGGATCTCGGTATTTACAACACAAGTCGCCCATACGCAACTTCGGCATACTGCAAGAGTATACAGTAAGGAAAGCCTATTTCACTACAGTTCGTCAAAACCGTCGGTTTTTAATTTATGCCCAGTTGCAATTTAGTTTCAGTCTTGCTACCTCCGTTTTAGAATGATTAATACATACATGTGATGAAAATTATATAAAGTAGACTTAGATAATGAATTTAAATGCATCATACATCCGTTTCGTCACACGAAGATTTGCCAGTGATTCTAAGGGCCTAAATATTGAAACCCAAAAGGCGACTGACGAAAGGTAAAGTTGATCGATAGAAATGTCAAAATTCTGATGAGAAGATGCGCTAATCTCATAATTTAAATTGCCAAGTTCAAGTTCCCATTATAGTGATTTTTATGCAAGAAGTCGTTAACTGACGGACAAACTTCAAAAGATGCAAGTTGATAAACAAAATATAGGGAAGTTTTGACAGTCGTCATAGTGGTCTCATTGAGAAATAATCTGTTCCTTTTTGCGATATGAAGCTGGATGAGTTTGATGCTCTTAAGTTTGCCTGTTGGTTCTGTTACTGGTTTTTTTTTTCATTTGGGAACATGACATTACTTTCATGGATTTGCCAAGATATACACGGCGCGTGTCGTCAATGAAGCAGAAGGCGGTTATCCTTCTGGAACCAGTGGTCTTCTTGTCTTTTACTTATTCAGGAGGCTCAATTTCTTTTTCTATTTAGTTTCATTGAATTTGAGTTTGATATAAGATCATGCCATTTGTTGTTATTAAGCAGGGTATTCCTGTTTGGCCATGCAATCCGAAGTTTTTGAAAGAATTTTAGTCAATTGCTCATTCTTGTTAACTTGGCAATATAAGGAAGGTTGAATGAAAGAAAATTGAATTGAAGAGGAATTAAATCATTTAGATCATTAAAATGTAAAAAAAAAAATGTTAAAAAGTAAATGATGTATTTTTCACGGGCTATGATTTTCTCTTTTTCATCTCATCCTCGAAAATATCGGAAAATATAGAACCTACAAAACTTTTTTTTAAAGGAGTACAATATATCGATATTAACTTGATATAAACAGGATTTGAAATGTCGGCATTTACTTTATATAAAATGGATACAGTATATTGGGATTTAGTGATATAAACGGGGTACAATATTTTGGGATTTACTTTATGTAAACGGAATCTAATATCTCAAAGTTCTACCTTATATGACTTTTTTCAAGTCTTTGTTACTGGCTCATGTTCATGTTTCAAATATTAAACCAATGTGTAGCTTTGGAAAGTCACTATGAGGTGTTTAAAATGATTGTGAAACAGCAAAATTGGCCGCCATTATTCGTGCATTAACACACATATTTAATATTTAATTGCTTCGGCTGTAAGATTCAATTTGATAGATTTGAAGTAGTCTTCAATTTGATCAATCAGTGTCATTTGTTAACATTAGGAACGGAGATTGTGTAGCCAGACCCGTATGGGTGATGTCTGGCACACAGATCTATAACGGGAGCTGTGCTGTGAAAATTATCACTCCGGCTACCCTCACCAATCTTGTCTGAAATTATCACAGATATAGAAAAGCATGGTGGCACAGTACTTTAATGCTTCGCTAATAAACTCCAGGTTAGCATGGAATGCGCAGAAGTGACCTTGCAAGATAATTATCAACGATAAGGGCTGTGCTCACTATATTATATACTTGTAGAGGAAGCAGTTTTACTTCTCTACAGTTCAATTTTATGTAATTGCTGAGTGAACACGTGATGTCTAGGTAATATTTTTTTTTATTCCATCAGGTGATTTCTAAGGCAAGATTATTCTGACACGTTTCCAAATAAGAATTAATCATTAAAGTTTAGTTTAAGCGCAACGCCACATTTTCTTTCGGGGGAGGGGGTAAGGGGGGGTGGGGTGTTTGGTGGTGGTAGGAAAACGTAACTGTTCCCTCCTTTGCTAATATCCTATCCCTGCTACGAAGATATTCCTAAACCTTCTGACAAAAAAAAAAAAAAAAACAATATGTCAACATAATCCAAACTCAGAACGAGGGCAAAATATGAACGAATGGAAGATTTAGGCAGAGACTGCCAAAAGCACAAGGGGGATAAGACAAGGTGTTCCGGAAGATTAAGCTTCCTCTGCTCCATCCGAAAACATTCCCATTCTTCTGCCAAATTTTCCCATCCACTTCAACAAAATACCATCCTCTACAAAATAAAACAAAAAAAAAAAAAAAAAAAGGATCCTCCGATAAAATATTCCAATCAGAATCCTCCGACAAAACATCCCAATCATTGTCCCCCACAAAAGATTCCCATCTCCTACAAGCTATATCCCCATTGTCTCCCACAAAATATTCCCATCTTTTTCTACAAGCTATATCCCCCATTGTCTCCCACAAAATATTCCCATCTCTTCCTAAAATCTATATCCCCATTGTCTCCCACAAAATATTCCCATCTCCTACAAGCTATATCCCCCATTGTCTCCCACAAGATATTTTCATTTCCTCCTAAAATATATATCCCCATTGTCTCCCACAAAATATTCCCATCTCCTCCTACAAGCTATATCCCCCATTGTCTCCCACAAAATATTCCCATCTCCTCCTACAAGCTATATCCCCTTTGTCTCCCACAAAATATTCCCATCTCCTCCTACAAGCTATATCCCCCATTGTCTCCCACAAAATATTCCCATCTCCTCCTACAAACTATATCCCCCATTGTCTCCCACAAAATATTCCCATCTCCTCCTACAAGCTATATCCCCTTTGTCTCCCACAAAATATTCCCATCTCCTCCTACAAGCTATATCCCCTTTGTCTCCCACAAAATATTCCCATCTCCTCCTACAAGCTATATCCCCCATTGTCTCCCACAAAATATTCCCATCTCCTCCTACAAGCTATGTCCCCTTTGTCTCCCACAAAATATTCCCATCTCCTCCTACAAGCTATGTCCCCTTTGTCTCCCACAAAATATTCCCATCTCCTCCTACAAGCTATGTCCCCTTTGTCTCCCACAAAATATTCCCATCTCCTCCTACAAGCTATAGCCCCCATTGTCTCCCACAAAATATTCCCATCTCCTCCTACAAGCTATATCCTCGTTCCCATCCCTATCAATGATAGAATCGTCTTTTGTAGCAAAATACAAGGAAGAGGAGAATTCTCACGTGAATGTTAATTACATTTGAATATATGATTACAACCACTATTTTATTGTAATTTCTGAAAATCCCGCTTTATTCTTAAATACAACTTTGGATTTAAATGATGGAACAAATTAATTATGTAACTGTAGAACTTTTAGACATTATGTGTATTTTTTTTTAATTTTTACCCCAATTTGTTTGGATGAAATAATCCCATGCCTTGCCCCTATCGTTAGTATTTTCTTTTCTTCTTCATGATTAATATCAAAATATTTTGAATGTTTATGAGAATCATCCATCACCTGAATCTAGTATGTGTTTATGTTTATAAACGCTGATTTTATTGAGTAATTAATTACTGATAACACTGACACACAAACAGGCACGCGTATATAGCTATATGACATACACAAACGAATATAAGCATTGATACATATCCACAGGGCAGTTGTCTTCGTGATTTCTATTTATACCAACTTCAGACCAGCAGAAACGATTAAACGGTAATTTGCCTCCATAGGGATGAAATATACTCGTGGATATATACATTTTATAACAAAATCAAAAATCGATTCCCTGAAACTAAAAAACAAAAAAATTACATGTTCCATTATCATATGTGAAAAAATCCATTACATAACACGAATACAGGCGTTTTACCGTGAAAATATCATGCCAGCCAGATCCCATGGAGTCTATACAGTAAGTTCTCTGGTAGGTTACATTCAGGCACTATAACCAGCGTCTATGTATTTTTTAAAATAGCACAATCTGTCTTCCTGACTTTAGGCTATGTTTACATCATAATTTGTGAAAAATTGTAAAACAATGGATCTGGTAACTTCAATAGAAAGTGAAAGAATCCAAATAGCATGTGAACAGACACCACCAAATCTACATGTGTCACCCGAGGCTAAATGTATAGATTGCATAGTCATGTTGGAACCAGTGATTTAATTAACTTAATCACACTTCCAGTCGAAGGCCGCATAGCTCCAGGATGTTCCACAAGAACATTTTCTTGCACGATCGTTGAAAATTCACTGTCGTATGTCTATGTTTTCCTAATGGATCTAGGTCACCTACACTCTTAAATCCTGTGAAATATATGGATTCATATTTATTTCATCATCCTTCACATTTTTTTTCTTGCTTGGTATTTGATTTTATGAGCAGTGTAAACGTCGCGCATTTTTAATTCTGCTCACAAGTAACACATGTAACTGGAATCGAAACCCCCGCAGACTTTCTGTCTTTATTTGCAAATAAATTGACAATAGAATATAGAGTTGAAAATATTCCTGAATATCAAACCTTGTAAGTGAATTATCCAATCCGTTTTCGAAAAAAGTGATTCTGTTTATAGAAATGATATATCACCATATGATGTAAATGGGGTGTAATATAGCACATCATTAGTAACGCATGTCCTTTGTCATCAAGACATAGGGACACACGAGTTATGTAAACACCACTGAATCATACATGTAATATTGGATAGCAATAGAAAAACTATCGAAATAGATTCTTTCTGATAATTAGTTTTGATATCTAATTTTCTAGCTTTTGATACTGTCGATTTTACTCATATTTCTGTTCAGATGGATGGATGGGTGGGTGGATATTAAGATAGTGATGGAATGAATGTGTTTATATTATGTAAGAGTTCGAATTATCATGTTCACTTTTCTCAAATTATGGATGAGCCGTCACTCTCTCCTAGCTTTGCACATTCATGCTGTTTTTTCAATGTCCGACCATTTCCTAACATACGGTGTAATCTTCCTTTTTAAAAATGATAATGGCAGGAAGACGCACAAGAACATGAAATGATAAGTCATGCAGCGTTGATACAAAATACGGAACAATACAAAATAAAGCGAAACTAAACAGCCGATGAAATGATAAGTCATGCAGCGTTGGTATAAAATACGGAACAATACAAAATAAAGCGAAACTAAACAGCCGATGAAATGATAAGTCATGTAGTGTTGGTATAAAATACGGAACAATACAATTTAAAGCGAAACTAAACAGCCGATGAAGCAGCTTTGCAGAGAGGAATAAATGTTTTCAGAAAGGTGATACTACGGACTGGAAAGAAAAGAAAAAAAGATGTCTTCTGAATTCGAGAAATTGGGAGAAATAATATATTCTCACGTGAAAGGTTGACTTTACAAAACTCGAGGCACCCCGGGTGGGATGCCCGATCGGATTTGATGTACGAGTTGGCCTATACTTCAACGTGGATTTGATTTTCTCCGGTACTTTGGTTTCTCTGTACTCTATTATATTTTTCATCTCAATCCGTTCGAACACATTTGATGAAGATAAGTTGTTTCATTATTGGAAATCGAGATCCAATATTCATTGAAAGTTACATAAAATGATATATCACATAGATACAAACATGGACTGGTTTTTTTTCTATACTAGTGTTTTGTGAATGAATAGGTGTATGGAATGAAAATCTGGCTCATTCACTTCGAAAGACGAAGAAGAAAGCAGTGTACCCAATCAATGCGTATTGTTGTCAGAGTTGTTCATTTGTAACGGTTTCAAATGTGAAACCTCCATGTCAACAATACCTGTTTTCTCTCAAATTTCACAGAGACATCATATAACATTAGTGCATTGTACGTTGGTATCCTCTGTTTATATTACTCACCAAAAACAAACTACTGAAACAACAAAAGAAATAGGTTATGATGTTTGTTTTATGTATATTTCAGCCTTTGTTAGAGCGTTTGTAATTACAAATTTTTTCCAACAGCCATTTTAATATACAACTTGTAGCATAATTAGATATACAATTAAGCTCGTCTTTGTTTTATTGTCAAAGCTATTATTTTACAGCGGAAACATATTTGAAGTATGAATAAATCACTTTTGATATCATTATAAATGGCTGACGAGACAGCGGCATGATAAATGTTTAAAATACATCACGTGATTTGTCTGGTCCTTCCAAACTTTATCAATCACCGAGGTGAATATTATTCAAACAGCAATGGAGATATCGGGAAAAAACATGACGTCAGTAAACAAAACACCAATAATCTGCTTTATACACTACTAAATGAGCTGTAGAAAAGCGATAATAAAATATGACAATAGCATTAATGAATTCAACTGTAGATAGCATATGTATTTAACACGAGTAGGAGAGTTCTTGGACTTCTATGATACCCGTCATGCGCTCTCCGGTCAATATAGGTAACACCAGTAACGATGTTTCCTGTAACCAAATATGGTACCATCACGACATCACCTCATGTGGTACCCTTCAGGATATCTGTTGTCTCCACACGTGGTCCTGGTATGCCATTTTGAATTAGCTCAGTTGAATTCTTTAAATTCTTCATTAAAATGATTCTTCGGGAAATTAGATTAAGAAGGTAATATTTCTGAAACAATATACTGTCCAAACAATACTTTAAAACTTCACTTTAAATTTTCTGAGGAATTTTACTAATTTATGAATGTTCATAAATAGCAGAATAAATTTATCTAAGAAATACATTGTAAAGGAAACGGAAATGGTTGTATTAAGTGTCATTTTTACCACGTTGTCTGACATATATGTATGCATAACTAATATTTACAGTATTTATTGTGTCTGACCCATATTTGAAATTTAGGTCATTTTTATATTGTCAGTAGGACACTGGGCTAATTACTAAGAGCACAGTCAGAGACGTAGCCGAGTGAACATACACGTATAATGGGACAAGATTCCTTTGTTTTATAAAATAGTGCAGTCTATGTTAGTCCTACCCTTGCCGGAGGGACTAACCAACGAGATCTTTACCTCTTAAATCAGATCAGGACAAAGTGATAAGCAAGCGGTGTGAAACATAAATTCTGACGATATACGTGGCTGACTTGTGTATTTTTTTTTATTTATAAACCCTACTATAAAATACTCGGTCACTACAAGTGTCAGTGAAATGAAGTTGTTTGCAATACCATATATTTCCTTGCAAATATTATTGCATGTGCACAATTCATGAATGTCTATGTACTCTTAAGTGTTATCCAGAGACATCAGGTAAAATCTCACGTAGAGCTCAATCAAGGTGACAACGACAGCGTGTGTATTTTAGTGAGCAGATCGCGTTCCATTCACTATATACACTGTCCATTGGCTTATCATTGTATAGCTACAAGGATCTATCTATGGTGGTATTCTAGGGTTTTATATAGGAACGTTTTAAAAATTTTTGTTTGTCAGTATGCTCATTTCATTATCATTACAATAACTCTGACATATTGTGGGTATAATAGTTAGTTCTACAATGTATCTACGATGGTGTGTGTTTGGTGTCACTAGTAAAATACAGAAAGAAAACTTTCCCTATCATGGCTGATGTCACGTACAGACCTGCCTCCTTATAGGCTCGACAGTTCCTTGATGTAAGGATATTTCATTTTGAGATGTTGAAATAGGTAAAAATAGTTGCATCACAAAAAAAAAAAAATGTAGATAAATGTATTTAATGTTACGAAATATATAAGAAAAATGTAGAGAAATAAGAATCAATTTATTACAAGTACAGCAGATAAATATCAAGAAAAGAAGGTCACAAATGAAATCCGACAGACGTATCAAATCAATTATAATCGATTAATGCTACAAGTAAAACATATAAATCTATGCTTGATAAATGGTTTAATGTCGAGGTGAATACGGATACATATTAAAAAAAAGTTGATAAAAATGGATTAATGTCGAGGAGATTAACGGACACATACTGAAAATGTTGATAAATGGATTAATGTCGAGGTGAATACCGGATACATATTAAAAAAAAGTTGATAAAAATGGATTAATGTCGAGGAGATTAACGGACACATACTGAAAATGTTGATAAATGGATTAATGTCGAGGTGAATACCGGATACATATTAAAAAAAAGTTGATAAAAATGGATTAATGTCGAGGAGATTAACGGACACATACTGAAAATGTTGATAAATGGATTAATGTCGAGGAGATTAAGGGATACATACTGAAAATGATGATAAATAGATTAAATTTCGAGATTAAGGGATACATACTGAAAATGATGATAAATAGATTAAATTTCGAGATTAAGGGATACATACTGAAAATGATGATAAATGGATTAATGTCGAGGAGAATACCGGATACATGTAAAAAAAAGTTGATAAAAATGGATTAATGTCGAGGAGATTAAGGGATACATACTGAACATGTTGATTAAAAGATTAATGACCAGGAGAATACCGGATACATATAAAAAATGTTGACGAGTAAATCAACGTGATTAAGCACTACATGTAATTATTCTTACCTTCTTAAAATGGATATCTCGTTTTTGCCAGGTTATTCTTTATCTCTTTAGAACAGATCTATAAAAGGGCTGGAAAGGGGAGGGGTGTGAAATAATACGATTTGCAGAACATGATGTCATATGCCGATCAATGAATTAAGATGATTTGAACAAGTTATATGAGGGTAGGATATGTATAAATTCCTGTGATGAGTGAGGTCTAAAGGATAAAAATATATCTTGTCTGGTACCTGAACTCCAGGATTTCAAATGAATACGTCAATTAAAACACTCAAATACGACGTGTTATCCATAAATTCACAATTAAATCTAATAAATAGAAAATGTAGACCGACTTTAACAATCCATAAATACGAAAGGAAATATAGCTTCGGCAGATAATGCTTTTCTGTGTATGAGTTAATACCGAATACTTATTAGACATTTTTGAATTGATGTGAGAACACTCACATGAAATGTCTACAAATACAAGCCTAGGTATGATAATTAAAATCTTGTTTTTGCTTCAAAAGAAAACAATTATCGTCACCGAATTCAAGAGCGATGGATTTGCTGTAACTGTGCTGATCGGCTGGTTCGGATACTCCTCCTCAGAAATAGAGGTATTGGCTAGAGGTAATCGAGCGCGTTCGCTTATAGACGAGCAAATTGAAGAGAGATCATAGCAGAAGGCAGAGATTTCAATCAAATTGGGATTTGATACACTATTCGTCATATCATTACCTTTTTATTGTCAGACTGAGTGGGATTCAATAAATAGGACTTTTCACAGACGTTTCCCTTCGATATACCTGCAATGTCTGCCTTTCTATATTACGTTTCAGTCTTATAAACAAAGCAAGTCAGATGTCACTTTTTTGAAAATTTACCTTTATCATTTCAAACGATAAAACGAGACTAGAATAAGGTCAAAGGATTGTTTTTATCTGATAGTTA
The DNA here is from genome assembly GCF_031769215.1 of Ylistrum balloti. Taxonomy (NCBI): domain Eukaryota; kingdom Metazoa; phylum Mollusca; class Bivalvia; order Pectinida; family Pectinidae; genus Ylistrum; species Ylistrum balloti. Next base: position 364,765 of record NW_026782496.1, read on the forward strand.
TTTACAAAACCATTTAAATTGTGAGATTGTAAGCTACTGGTGTGGAAGACACTGAAGGTCTCGTTGTAACGTATTTACAGCTCAGAAAAGCTATCTTAGATGTCTCGCCGTTATACTAGAGGGAACATATCCTGACCTTTCGTATAACGTATGTGTAGGCCTCGCTGTTACACTTATGAGGTAAGGTGTTGATATTTCAGAAAAAAGAGTATGTGAATATATAAACGTTTTGCTGTACATTTCTCCGACCTACCTGTACAATAATTAAAGATGTTTTATTTCAAAATCAAGGAAACGAGGAAGAGTAATCCTCCATTGATTCACTGACAGCATACATCATGTTAAATGAATCCAGGCAATGTCACCTTCTCGCGCGTCTTCGATAAAAAGCAAGAAAATACCATATCATCATAATTATGATTCAAACTTAAATTAGATGAAACACCAGGGGAAAATATAAACAAAAGACAGATTTACAGGGAGACTCATGAAAATAAACAAGTAGAACAAGACCAGATGTTCCAAAAGATTAAGCGTCTTCTGCTTCATCGACGACACCGGCCATGTAAATCTTGGTCAATGCAAGACAATAATGTCACGTTCTCAACGAACAATGTATACAACAATAGAATAAACAGGTAAACTTATGAGCATCAAACACGTCCAGCTGTGAGTTTTAATATTTCTCAATGAGATCACTATGACGACCGTGAAAGGTCCCCGTATTTTTTATCAACCTGCATCTTTGTGAACGTTGTATTACGAGTTTGTCTGTCAGTTGACTTCTTGCACGAAAACCTTGATACTGGGAGCAGGCCCTTGGATAAGAATTAACTGTGACATAAAATGCCAGTGATGCTTCGTACTGTTATCAAGAAATGGAAAATTCACAATAGGGAGATTGAAATCATCACGCTTATCACACAGCTTGGTGGATAACTGTCCACGTCGGTTTCGTTGAAGAACAATGTTTTGTCCCATAGGTATGCAAATAGTTGTAAAATCTTGCCATCAAACTCGACGAAGATGTTGTCAACCAGAAACTAGTTAATTTTTTTGATGATTTGGTCCTTCGAATATTTCCTCTATTATTTGGACGTATTTGCACCAGGAATGGCTGAGAGGTTCACGGTGTCATAGTGTACATTTGACATCAATATATATTTCTCATAGAAATGATGACATTTGGATTTAGCTAGTGACGCAATGTTACCAGTGAGTAAGGGAAAGATCACGTTTAAAAACGTCTTCACGCTGATTGGATTGGTATACCGATCTCGGTCTTTTTTTCAGTAAGCGGATGTAAAAGAATACAATCCTTGATTTCATAATGATGGGATATATAAACACATTAGGTAATCAAATGTGTTTATGATTAATAAAAGATCCCGATTCCGATGGAAACAAAAGTAATCAAATAGACGGAGATGATTACCGAAAAGTTTAAATATTTTCATTGCGTTTGCGACCTTTACCATCGGAAAGTGTTGCCAAGGCTGCATACCTGTTATTTTATATTCTGACCGTAGGAATATGGACATTATACAGGCTATTTTCAGTAGACTTGTGGCTTATGAATGTATGTTTCAAAAACATTTCGACAAAACTGTTGCGATGCGTAGATAGTAGACCTAAAGTAGATCTTGATTGTAATGAAGCATTATAAATAGCAGGTTGTGACTCATGGATTGCATTGGATAGATAAAGATCTTGACTATGTCGATTTCAAAGATCTTTCGTCAACCGACAAATTTAGTGTGTTGCACTTTTCTTATTTTTTCTCTATAGAGGTGCTGCGTAGATTCTTCACAATTGACAGATCTTGCATTATCAAAAGTCGTGTGTGGAGCATTTTTCGAATAGTTTGACTCTACTGAAATCTAGATGACCTAGCTAATATGAACTATCGGAAGGAGTGCCATGTGAGCAATAAAACTCGACTCGACAACTACGGTATTGTAAACCTGCTCCATAAAACATAGTTGCATCACAAAAAATACAAATACGGTCATGACATTTTTATGTCGACAGTGCTGTTTAAAGGTGAAAATCTTCTTGTTGAGGGGCTTGCACGGATAATTATTAGTTCTATACAGTGTGTAGGTGGCGCTATTTGTATAATGTCCATTTTATAGATTTCTAGATAAGGTTAGGGTGTCCTTCACAAATTATCATGTTGAAATTTAGAAAAATTGAAATAAGAATAGTAATGTTCAACTGTTACTTGAATGCCTTTCCATAAAAATATTCGGTATGAAACTGTATAAACTGAATGAGGCAAATAACACTCTAAACGTCATACAACGTTAAGATAAGATCCAATTTTAACGATATAAAACTCACCATATCTACATCAATCATGAATGAGTAGAAAATGTCACCAGTATTAAGATACCATTAATTCAGTAAAAGAAAATACAATGTAATTCAAAAAGTCAAAACAAGCATTTCTTCTGAATCAATCTGTCCAAATTCCTCACTGCCATCAGCCAGAAATCGATTGTGATGTCATAATATCGACAATGACGTCATCAGTTAAGAAAATGGTGCAACAAAACAACTGCCTTCCTCCGTTTGATTTTGTTCTCAAACTTTTTATTCTAATATTTGTCAAATGAAAAGTTCTCTGATAAAAAGTACTTTGAATTTATTTCCATTTCATACGACATTTTATGAAACTCGCTTCGTTTTCAAAAAAAGAAACCTCTAACACTCGCTTCATGAAAGGAATTTAAGGATGGATTGTGATTGTGTTGATAAGTTGATATTTCCGGATGTTTTTATGATCCTATATTTATACAATTCATATCAAAAACTAATGCCATGATGGAAACATAATGGAACGCAAGTGCAATAAATAAATAAATGAAATAAGAAAATTGAAAATAAGAAAAATCTATTTTTGTTTTATTCATAGTTCATTATTTTCAACACTTGATAAGTCTGATGGCACATTGTTACATACCCGATGCTCACATTGGTTTTTATTTTACGAGGTTGAATTTATCGAAGAGCTGATCAAAGCAGGTCACAAAGACTTTTCAAAGTCCTTCAATTTCGCGTTCACATATACTGATTGCATCTTTTCTTTCAATAAAACAATATTCATTGACCATGTCAATCGTGCAACCAGAGGAGGAAATGTCAGACACGGCATGCTTCTTTTCCAACATTAAAACCAACATGGACAGGTCTTCAACAAGCTCTATGAAAAGCGTAATAATATAATTTCGATTTCCCTTTTGTGAATTTTCCATGTCTGAACAGCAACTTTCTTGCATCCCTAACGTATCGTGTTCACTCGTAGCAGTTGATTCAGTATAAAAAGGCATGTTTTCAATATAACGAGTTTCGTACAAGATGTCGTTATCTAACAAACTCATAAGATTCGGTTTAAAGGTGGTACTTTTTTCTTGTAACTTTTTAAAGTTATATATTTTGATGAAAATTGTTGTGAAAGTTTTCGTCAAACTGAGTAATATTTTATTTCTTTATACGATATGAAGCTGGATGTACTTGATGCTCATTATGTTGCCTGTTGGTTGCGTTGTTTTGTACTTCATATTTGAAAATGGATTGTGACATTACTTACATGGATTGACCATGATTTACATGGAGGGTGTCGTCGACTCTTTCAGAACACTTGATCTTCTTTTCCTTGTAATTTTTCACGAGTCTTTGTGTAAATAATTTGCCCTAGTTTTATTGAATTTGAGTTTGGATAATGTTCTTGTGTCGTTATTTTTATGTTTTTTAACTGACTACAACGTACATGGCGGCTGTTGTTGAAGGATAAGACGTTTACTTTCCACCTTGTTTTGTTCTTGTACTTTTCCAAGTGTGTTCGTGTAAACATTTCTTTCGTTCGTATTTTGCAGTCATTTCATTGAGCTTTAATTACTATTCACAGGTTGATATTTTGTTTTTTTGTTTTTAGAGTACCTCCAAGCATAATAATGCACAAGACACATAGTTCAAATAGTCCATTGTTAACAACTGTCGACAATTTACAGAAAAAACTCAGAACTCAAGGTTTCGAAGGATGCAAGTTGATAAAGATAATTGAGAAGTGTAACAGTCGTCATAATGACCTCATTGTGGAATATTCTTTTTCCTCGTGTAGTAGACTTTGGACTTGTTTGATAATTGGTAGTTTTTATGTCTGGTGATTCCAAATTGTCTACCTTATTCTTATTTTGTTCAAGATTAACATGTTGCATGCTGTCGATTAAGCAGAAGACGCCTATTCTTCCGTAACGCCTGGTCATATTCTTGCAATTTGTCCTTAGTTTGAGTGTAAACCTTTATTTTTTTTACTTATATTTGATCTTCGAATTTGAGTTTCCGTGATGATTCTGATTTCATGTCGGTATTTTCATTCATTTAGAATGATAGGATTTGTTCATAGTCATTTGGTAGGCAGCATGACATAGCCAAAACATGCCTTCGTGCACATTTGCTGGGGGCCATGGTTTTTTTTTTTTTAAATCGCTGTCTTATTACTTGACATGCTAAGTTATGTTGTATTTTTGAGTTTGATTTTCGATAAATAAAATGGAAATGCACATTCTTTCAAGAAATATTCTTAAACAAAGTCTGAAGTTATTTTTATACCGATTGCTTATTTTTTCTGGCCGTAGATTTGTCCATTAAAACAAAATATGTTTTTATGAAAATCGAATGTATCATTCTTTAACAATTTTGCAAGCTGTGAAACAAAATTTTGGTGTTTGTTAAACGAGATCGGACATGATTAATGAGTTCTGAATTCCTACATGCTTAACACTCGAGATTATAACTAATTTTGACTATAATCACTGAATTGATATACGCGTCATAGCATTATTATCTTAAATATAAAGGTAATGTTCCGAAACATTTCAACAAAGAGAGATAATATTAGGAAACTCGGGTAAAAAATCTTGATCATTTATCACTCTTTACGGGTTAGTTTGAATCAATTATACAAATGACACAGTTTAAAATACCTGTCAAAATTGACACGTCCTTTTGTCCGATCATTATTAATCAATGTTTAATTGCAACGACGAGACCTTCACGAATTGACGATTTTGAAGTTATCGGACAGATACGTAATACGATGTTATCCAATTCGGATATGATATATATTCAATTTTAACAAAGCTAATCGTGTACTTAAAACAATCGTAACAGTGGTACTCTTTCTTTAAAGGTCAACTATATATAGCCTTGTTACGTCACAAGCAAGAATATTCTAAGGTGTATTTAAGAATAATTGTTACAAATTTAGTCAGTTATATCAAATACAACAAAAAGATATTACAAAGCGATTGTGACAACTCGTCAATACAAAACTTTGATCCCTGTTCATGATAGACTAAGATTAAGTCTGCCATATAGGGGTCTTAGATATAGATAGTAGAATAGATGAATCGATCGATTGGCACTTATAAGTTCTTATAAACGGAAAAGTGACGTAGTTCCCGTGTACTATTCTTTGATAATCTAATTAATGTTCCAAACAGTCTGTAACAGCCTTGGAGACAATACACATCTTAATAACAAACACAATCTCGGTTAAATTGTTTAACAATATCGACCACGTTGATGTTCGACTAAAGGACACCTGGAGGTTGACAACGAGAAATCTTCCATCACAAAGATGATTATCTGTAAGTGTAGCTTTTAAAGAACACTGATAACCCTTTTTTTGCAATATTTTTCAGACATTGATAAATTATAATCCTTTATTTAATGATATCCCAATGACATGTGAAGAGGTATTTAGTTTAGAAAATGTTTCAGATATAACAATGTACGTAAAGTGCTTATTCATTATTATAGACAGACCGTGCATTTTGAACTGTGACGTTAATGTAAACACTGATCTCATGACAACATAAGCACGAGTACAGGCGAACATGACATCATTATAATGACGGCTGTGCTGTAGATATTGTAAGGAAATTCTAGGACAGAAATTTAAAAACGAGTTCAATCCAACAAAGAAAATAATAATAATAATATTAAACAAACAAAATACACAAAAAATATATCTTTATTGCCAATACAGTTATTGTAACTTCAGAAAATAATCAGCGTGCATTTTGATAAAAATGCTGATTTGAATTTGAAATAGATTTCAAGTTAATTATCACTAGATCATTGCTGTTTGACATCAGTTTTACCCATTTACTTCTCATGAGTCCAAAACCTATTTGATTTTAGTTTTTTATATGTATAATTACGTATCTAATATATCTGCGTAATTCTACGTGATAATCTACCATTGTCCGTTAGGGAATGTTCATATTCCTTGTTTATAAGTTAAATAATTAGATATAATAAAACATGAATATCAAGAACGTTGGCATTTCTAATCGTCCGGATTGTGCGTTAAACAAATATACGAGAAAGAAATGAAATTGACATAAAGAGTATGTATCCTTATTTATCATAATACCTGTGATTGAGACTGAAGTGCTTCCCTTCTGATTTTATATAATCAACAGCTCTATCAACTTATGAGCGATGCGACTTTTCGAAACTAAATGAAATCTTAAGTATGTCTAAAATGAGCTAAATCATTTCATAAACCACATTATAGAATTATTGTATAATACTCCGACAAAAGAACTCTTTTAAAATGGTAGACGAGTATTTCAGTGAGAGTGCGTTAAACAAGACGGCAGAGCATTGACCTACGTTATGTCACGAGCGGATCAGAAATGCGTGGTTCGACGCCCACAGTCCGTGATGATTTTTGTCTCACAGGAAGCTAAGAAATAGCTCACTCAATAACGAAGGAAATCCTACCTACCTATTTTCAAATACTTCCACATGATAAAACTAATCACGCTTCACTACCATATTAATTTAGATTGACTTTCAATGATCCAGATGCAAACCTCTCTCGTTTAGATTGGATTCCTGATCTTCACAAGAATCCTACAAACTGTATTTTATGTCTAGCTGTTCTCAACCGAATTTTTGCCAAAACGTTTGATTGTCATTCATAGTGGAATTAATGACATGTTGATTTAAATAACTTTAAATAGCTTTTGACCAAACCACAACATCCTTTTCTACAAAACTCGGTACATGAACACATTCGTTTGCTTGTTTTGAGAGCTTTCGTTTCAAAGAAAAGTGTCATGGTTGGTGCAAAGATATGTCTCTGTGTTGAAGATTGCACAAAAGACACACAAGTGAATGACACGTTTTAGTAGAATTTAGAGCGAGATCCAAAAGACAATGAATTAATTGAAATTAATCATACAACTCTTTCGTCCCCCAGGATTCAACAGTGATGCTAAGGACCTAGATTTTGAAGCCAATGAGTCGACAGAGGAAAATCTAAATTGATGAAAGAAAATTATAGATTGGGAAAGGCACTAACATCATAATTCAAAACATTTTCTAATTTTCATTTATCTGATCATTTTAGAGCAACATCAAGTATATGTATGTATTCTCAATCGTACCACTATCCGAATGAGGCAAAAAGTTGCATGCAGGATATGGCACACCTCGGAGACTTAAAGTCTACCAGCAGAGTCTACCAATTGCAATCATGAAAATTTTACGAAAGACATATCTAATTAGCACATTTGAAATAAAACATTAGAGTTGTATACAGTAGAGCTAAGTAATGAATTGAACTGCGTCATGCAAGTTTCTAGTTACCAATAGCTTCTTCGAGGTTGGTGGCAAGATTTCCCTATAGGCGTTTGTGATACCTATGGAAACAAACTAAGCTCCTCTGTAGATGACTTACTTTCACTTTCGTTTTCCTTCGAGGTGGAATTTATTGAAGAGCTGATCAAAACAGATCTCAACAATCTTGCGAAGTCCTACATTTATGCTTACGATGTATTATGTATGTTAAATAAAAAATATTTACTATTTTTATACTCACCAGAATTGGAAATCAAAGACATAACAGATCCTTCTACGTCAGTAGCTTACCTCGATATATCCAGAAATCAACCTTATATGGTGAATGTTATTTTAAGTTCCCTGTTGTGAATTTATTTACCAACATCCTCAACATATGGTGTTTACATGTCGCATTTGATTTGATATTTAAGAGTTTGATACCAATTTCGTGCAAGATGACAGAAAAAAAAAGTTTTCAAGAGATGCAGTTTGATGAAAGTTACGAGGAAGTTTTACTGTCGTCATATTGATATGATTGAGAAATATTCTATTTCTTTGTGTGATATGAAGCTTAAATGTGCTTTGTGGTTCACGGTTTTGTTACCTTGTTCTTATTTGGAAACATGGCTATAACATACCTGACTCGAATTGACCACTTTTTAAATTTCAGGTGTCGTCGATGAAGCAGAGGACGATTATCAATACGGAACACCTGGTATTATTATTATTATTTGTGTTTTTCTTTTTTTTATTTCGACCTTGTTTTGTTGCATTTGCGTTTCAGTTCAGATTCTGTTGACAAGTCCATATTACCTATGTTGTTTGTGTCCGTGGCAATACGTTTACACTAATTGCTCTGAATAGCATGCAATGTGTCTCCATATATTGTTCACTGAAGTTGCCACCATTTACTACCAGGACACACCGTCTCAATATGACCTAGATTATTCACTGGACGATAAACTCTGCAAAGTGTCTTACATCAATATATGATAGTAAACATTATCGCTTATTTTGAGAAAAATAACTGAACTAAAAGAGCCAAAAGATTATTTGTACACAAAAGTTTCATTCTGCTCCGGTAGCTGATCTTGAGAGTGTTCAATGTGCACACACTGTTCTTTTACAACCATAACTGCCCGTCGCCTTTTATCCATTCTGACTCGTACATAATCACCAATATACAAGATTTTTCAGTGATTATTCTTAAATTTATCTTAACCACAATTTCTAATATTTCCAGGGCAATTTACACGCCACCAAATCATGTTGATACATAATGTGTAGGTATTGTACATTTTGTATCATCTGATGTTAAATGTCACCCTTGATACAATGCCAGATTACACAATACCCGTGGTCGACCTGCCATGAAAAGGTCATCGGTTCTTTGTGACTACTGTGTATTGCACGTGTGCTGTCAGTGTCTTGTTTACTTACCATATGCTGCTGTGTTAATAAACATTTTTTTACATTTAACAAGGACACGTGTGGTGGAAATGGGACTGTTATGACGTGATGTTCACGACAAGCGGCATGCACACAAGACACGATTAAGTTGTGACAATAGTGAGATCAAAGGTCCAGGTTGCAAAATCTATTTTGTGCTGATTCGTAAATATTGGAAATATCAGACCCAGAGTAGCGACAGTTGTTAAATAATTTATATAATAGATTAGTATGTATTTATAACTTACTAATATTTCAGTAATTCGATAGTTTTTAAAACAATCAAACACCTAAATGTGTGACGAGGTATTCAAAAGAAGCCCCAAACCCGCCATGTAGCACAACGGCATGCTCCAATTAGTGTTAGGGTCGGAAACAAGAAGCCCTAACAGGGCAAACCCGTCAGGTTTATAATATTTGTTTGATGTGATATAGATTGTAATATTATTCGTCATTTTACACCCCTGTTGTTGTTGTTGTTTACTGTGTCTCCTTTGGGAACGTGACATTACTGACTTTGATTGACCAAGGTTTACAATGAAGCAGACGACGCCTACTTTTCCAGAACATCTGGTCTTATTCTTCCTGTGTTTTAAAGCAGTATCCACGTAAATCTTTCCTTTGTATATGTTTTGGCCTAGTTTCATTGCATAATGAATAATAACAATTCTGTTGATATGTCGGTGGATTCTTGTTGTTGCTGTACTGATAAAAGTTACTATATCGATGTTGGTTTCTGTACTGATGTTAGTTTCTGTACTGACAATAGTTACTATATCGACGTTGGTTTCTGTACTGTTGTTAGTTTCTGTACTGATAATGATTTCTGTACTGATGTTAGATTCTGTACTGATGTTAGTTTCTGTACTGATGATGGTTTCTGTACTGGTGGTGGTTTCTGTACTGATGTTAGTTTCTGTACTGATGTTGGTTTCTGTACTGTTGGTGGTTTCTGCACTGATGGTGGTTTCTGTACTGGTGGTTGTTTCTGTACTGATGATGGTTTCTGTACTGATGTTAGTTTCTGTACTGATGTTAGTTTCTGTACTGATGTTAGTTTCTGTACTGGTGGTGGTTTCTGTACTGATGTTAGTTTCTGTACTGATGTTAGTTTCTGTACTGATGTTGGTTTCTGTACTGTTGGTGGTTTCTGCACTGATGGTGGTTTCTGTACTGGTGGTTGTTTCTGTACTGATGATGGTTTCTGTACTGATGTTAGTTTCTGCACTGATGGTGGTTTCTGCGCTGATGATGGTTTCTGTACTGATGTTGATTTCTGTACTGATAATAGTTACTATATCGATGTTGGTTTCTGTACTGATAATGATTTCTGCACTGATGGTGGTTTCTGTACTTATGGTGGTTTCTGTACTGACAAGATTTCTGTACCAATGGTGGTTTCTGTACTGATAATGGTTACTGTACTGATAATGGTTTCTGTACTGATGATGGTTTTTGTACTAATAATGGTTTCTGTACTGATGGTGGTTTCTTTGCTGTCAAAGATTTCTGTACTGATAATAGGTTGATATATTGGTCTCTTGCCGGACAGGATGACAGTTCCTCTACCAGCAATGTCAGTCGCTATGTTATTGGATATGTGACCTCATACCTCTTAAGTCATTGAATTGTGTGACCTTTACATATAATAAAATTTGGAAAGCTTAAAGTTTGATTGCGTTCATATAGAAAGATAACGACTAGCTCGATGTTACGACGACCATCTTAAATGCTTATAGAATTACACTGATAGAGATGTATGTCGTTATCAAATCTGATAATGTTTACAGATTACAAAGACCCTGCTATGTCAGACTGATTTCTACTTATCTTCATGGTGAAATCAAATGAATCGGAAATCAATTACTGACAATTAATTTATATAGGATTATGATCTCAGTACAAGCAATATCTACAGGGAAAAGCAAACGTTAATCAGGTCTGAGTTACAGAGTCAGTCGTGTGAAAGGGACTCTTCAGAAAACCCAACTGAAACATCGATATGAACTTTTCATATTACACACTTTTGAACTTTTAGCTTCATGTTGTTAATCAAATTAAATTAAGTTATCATTTATATTTCCATTTCCCGACAGTATCATTCCTGCTTTCTCTAACTATATTATTGAATGACTCGTTACTATATATTTTATGTAATATATTTAATAGATTTTCCTGTAATATCTAAAATGCAGAAACACGCAAGCTGTTGAAGACCAGTGTGAAACAACACTGTAATCTATAGGGGTTACTATTTAGTACGATATCCTACCTGATGTGTTCGATGCTTATACTTATATCAGGCTGTCGCGTGATTAACACGTCCAGTTTAAATGGGAGAGTTTGGAATAATTCGGGTACACCTGGATGAGTAGGTGCCTTGGATGGATCAGAAATCGTTAACCATGCAACAACACCCTTTTTTATTCTGTTACTATTTCCTCAAAAGTGCGAAGATGTCTTAAGTTGGTATTTTGCACGAGCTATTATAGTTTTAGAGCGAGAAATACAATCGACGTGTAGGAAAGGTGTATTTTTCAAAAACAAGCTTTTCATTACAACAACAGTAACTAACAGTGGTAAATGTTGTATCTAAATCAAGATTGTTACATATTTTGGTATTTATATTCCCGGTATAGATAACAGTCTGGACAAGAAGTCTATCTTTGCCATCATTTCAATTAACGAGTAAAATCAACACTTATTGTAGTAGCTAAAAAAATCATAAATGTCCCTAAATATCTTTCATCTCTATCATTTGCTTATAATGTATCTTTATAGGAGGAGACTTTGAAATGCTACACCTGTTGCCCCATGCCGTTTGTTTACACGGTCTTGACAATATCATATTATTTCTTAAAACTGAGTAAAGAATATGAGAAGCATGAGAATGAAGTTCTTATAACTTTCTCTACTAAGGGAACGATTTTTTCGTAATTATTATTATTATTATTATTATTTTTTTTTTTTTTTTTTGGGTGGGGGGTGGGGTTGCTTTTTTGTTTTGTTTTTTGTTTTTCATTTAATTTTTGATGTTATTGATGTGCTTTGAGGAAAGATTTCCCGGCATGAGTTATCATGCACACAAGAAATTCTTATGTGAAGGAGCGAAATAGCGTTTTAATGTATTTCTTCCTTCGCGAAACACAACTTATTTTCTATTTTACTTCTCGAGATCACCTCCTTGCTAAGCAACATGATTTTATTTATCAAGGGTTTCCTAACAGAATGTCACCAATCTACGTTAATCATTTAAATCATTTATAGCATTCACCATCACGTGACATTTTACTTCATATTTAGTTATGTTGGTCAATACTTAATTATATCGTTCCGTGATAATGGAATAGGTTACAACATATGTAACATTGTCATTTGGAGTTTCATGATTTCTTCTATGTGTTCAAAGTAAAATAGAAAATATAAAAGTTTAAATCGAGCTCAATGAAAACATTATATTGCAAAAGTAAAACGGGATCGTCTATGTAGTTTTTTTATGCAATATGTACCTCCCGGCAAAGCTTTACGTAAGAGTTCATTGACACTTGTTATTCACTTAAGCTTACACGTGCAGCTATATACATCAGATGGATCAATATCTACAGTGAGACGAGATTTCTGAACACGATATCGGTTGATAAGGCGTTCTCCTTGAATGTATTTCGGTTTATCCCCGTACCTAGAGATTTAAATAAATTTAAGTAGACAGTTTCCAAATTGAAGCGATTTTCTAAAAAAAAAAAAAAAAAAAACAACGAAAGATTATCGACATTAATGTAAATGTATACATAACTGACATATATTACTGAAGTCGTAATCTTTCTTCAAAGTATGTGACTCAATGTCTGACTCGTGTCTATATTACTAAAGTCGTAATATCTCGTCCATGTAGTTTGCTGAGTATCTGACACGTGTCTATATCATTGAAGTCGTAATCTCTCGTCCAGGTAGGTGACTCAATATCTGGCTCGTGTCTTTATTACTGAAGTCGTAATCTCTCGTCCAGGTAGTTGACTCAATGTCTGACTCGTGTCTATATTACTAAAGTCGTAATATCTCGTCCATGTAGTTTGCTGAGTATCTGACACGTGTCTATATTACTGAAGTCGTAATCTCTCGTCCAGGTAGTTGACTCAATGTCTGACTCGTGTCTATATTACTGAAGTCGTAATCTCTCGTCCATGTAGTTTGCTGAGTATCTGACACGTGTCTGTATCATTGAAGTCGTAATCTCTCGTCCAGGTATTTGACTCAATGCCTGACTCGTGTCTATATTACCAAAGTCGTAACCACTCGTCCAGGTAGTTGACTCAATGTCTGACTCGTGTCTATATTACTGAAGTCATAATCTCTCGTCCAGGTAGTTGACTCAATGTCTGACTCGTGTCTATATTACTGAAGTCGTAATCTCTCGTCCAGGTAGTTGACTCAATGTCTGACTCGTGTCTATATTACTGAAGTCGTAATCTCTCGTCCAGGTAGTTGACTCAATGTCTGACTCGTGTCTATATTACTGAAGTCGTAATCTCTCGTCCAGGTATTTGACTCAATGTCTGACTCGTGTCTATATTACTGATGTCGTAATCTCTCGTCCATGTAGTTTGCTGAGTATCTGACACGTGTCTGTATCATTGAAGTCGTAATCTCTCGTCCAGGTAGTTGACTCAATGTCTGACTCGTGTCTATATTACCAAAGTCGTAACCTCTCGTCCAGGTAGTTGACTCAATGTCTGACTCGTGTCTATACTACTGAAGTCATAATCTCTCGTCCAGGTAGTTGACTTAATGTCTGACTCGTGTATATATTACTAAAGTCGTAACCTCTCGTCCAGGTAGTTGACTCAATTTCTGACTCGTGTCTATGTTATTGAAGTCGTTATATCTCGTCCAGGTAGTTGACTCAATGTCTGACTCGTGTATATATTACTAAAGTCGTAATCTCTCGTCTAGGTAGTTGACTCAATATCTGACTCGTTCTATATTACTGAAGTCGTAATCTCTCGTCCAGGTAGTTGACTCAATGTCTGACTCGTGTCTATATTACCAAAGTCGTAATCTCTCGTCCAGGTATTTGACTCAATGTCTGACTCGTATCTATATTATTGAAGTCGTAATCTCTCGTCCAGGTAGGTGACTCAGTTTCTGACTCGTGTCTATATTGCCAAAGTCGTTATATCTCGTCCAGGTAGTTGACTCAATGTCTGACTCGTGTATATATTACTAAAGTCGTAATCTCTCGTCTAGGTAGTTGACTCAATATCTGACTCGTTCTATATTACTGAAGTCGTAATCTCTCGTCCAGGTAGTTGACTCAATGTCTGACTCGTGTCTATATTACCAAAGTCGTAATCTCTCGTCCAGGTATTTGACTCAATGTCTGACTCGTATCTATATTATTGAAGTCGTAATCTCTCGTCCAGGTAGGTGACTCAGTTTCTGACTCGTGTCTATATTGCCAAAGTCGTAATCTCTCGTCCATGTAGTTGACTCAATGTCTGACTCGTGTCTATAAAAATGAAGACGTAACCTCTCGTCCAGTTAGTTTACTCAGTGTCTGACTCGTGTCTATATTGCCTAAGTCCCGTGAATCTAGGTTCAGTATAGTTTAGACCAGGGATGGGATAATATATACCACTGATCCATTTCATTACAGTTTTTTTTAAAGTCTTGAAAGTCGATAGGATTGTTACTGGATAGGGTGATAATATCAGCAGATCGCAATCATTTCGAAAATCTATCATTTTTCATAGATTTTATTAGAATAATAACATTACATTAATTTACATTTTCGATTTACAAGGTGGATGTTGACTTCCGATGGAAGAAAGTCTATAAGAACAGAGTTGGATCGCTGACGAGACTTTTTCGGGTCACTGTCAAGATATATGTTGCTGTACAACATTCAGTCTAATGTTTTCACACGGATGAGAATCACAATTTCTACCTCGGTTATCATTTTGGCAACATGACATTTTATAGACTTGACAAAAGAGTTATAACGGTTGTCGTCGTAGAATGAGATTTTTTATTCCTTTGGTTTACCTGGCATTATTCTTGTAAATGTTTGAAAGTATATAAATATTTCTTAAATTTATCGATTTTAAAAGTGTATCGAGTACTTCTTTAAATATACTTGTTGAAATTATCTTTTTTTAAAACTAAATAGATATAACATGATCTGAATTTCTTACCCGTCAAGCAATTTTTTGGGGAATTTCAGGGAAATTAGCTTGAGAAATCATGATAAATCGTGAGAAATCGTGTTACGAGTGCATCACGTTTTTCAAACACGATTTACTCACTACGAATATACATATTAATCTCCACACTGAAGATTTCTATATTTGTGCAAATTCTAATTACTTCGCATTCTCTTTAATCAGAAATAGTCCATGATAACTGACAATATTTATATTAACATTTATAGTATATTAATCCGATATCACGATTTCTCCCGCTCAGGTGAGAAATCACGATTGGATATGATTAAACGTGGACTAAGAAACGTTGTGTGAACGAAACCTTGATTAACGACCAGTATTATAACGTTAACATTGAGTTAACTGTGTGAGCTCAGTTGTATAACGTGTTGATTGTGTAGCTCCGGATGTTGTAAACTCTTAAGTCATATTGCAATTTTTGAAAATTTGAAAAAATGAATCTTACTCTAATTTGTTGAGAAGGAAAACTCAATAGCGACCAGATCGAAAGACAAACGAACTTACTAATTTCTTTATATTGTTGAATCCAAAAATCGTTACTTTTTTCAACCCATCGTGTTTATTGTTTGCTGTTGCTAAAAACATATTATTGAACCCCAAACTCAATATACCCGCAAAACCATCGAATTTATTGTACATTGAAATATATTATAGAGCCCCAAACCCAATTCTTTCGTAACACCGCCGCGGTTTAAAAAACGCTAATTGCTAATTAAAGACAATCTACATTTTGGTAATAACCACGGTAAATGGCGTTTAGCTAACGTAAGACATCTCACTGCATAATTAACACGATGTTATTGAAAACCTTATGACGTCAAAATAATTAATCTCATATGGTTTGACTGATGGCGGAACTCTTTAATACTAGATATCAGATGAGCCTTCACTAAACCAGTGATGTATTTAATACAACATACCAACAGTACAACCAAATCCACAGTAATTAGTCGTTTTCTTATTTATTTCACTAAGCTGATTCCTTTATCAAAGTGTGTACATTACTCGATAAGGTCATATACAAATATTAAGTAAACATCACTTTGTTCCGATATATATTTAATCAGCCAATAGGAATCGTATATTTATATTTTCTGTTTCAGAATTTCACAAAGAAAAGGATTCGTCGGTCATGTTGAAATCGTTCAAATATTTTCAATCATTAAAAACAATTTGATGTTTTGTTTGTTTATATTTTGTTTTCGTTTTGACAAAAATATATCATTCAAAACAATCTATCATGTTGCCTCTTTCGCTTTTTTAAAAAAAAATTTGTTGTGCTTAAAAGTGATTTAGAAAACACTACACATGTAGAAAGATTTTTCACAAATATAAATTGCATACAAAATTGAACAACGACATAATCTTACATTACGTTGATTTACTGATGTATGTGATTTACGCTCGGTTATACGTTAAGGGCTAAGCGACATGTATATCATTAAGTTTTTTTTATGAATTAACAACACCAGTATATATACAGGTAAAAAAAAAACTCTGAAAGATCCCGTCATCCGGCTAAATAAAAACGGAGGATGCATATTCATCAAAATTATCTGTATGAACTGGAAGTTTTAGAACCATTCCCTTGAAGTAGTCATAAACTAACGTTGTCCTTTTAACATTGTATATGACGTACATATTCCGTCTTTGACGTTCCTTGTGGCCAAACCTACGACTAGCCGTAATTAATCTTGATATTATGCAGCTAGAGTGTTAGAGGATTATGACGAAAAGGTTATATTAATTTTAATATTCCTTGTAAATAATGCGCGTCTTAGTCACAGTCGGCGCACTGACATCAGTTCTATATTTTTTCCTGACCTGTGTCAAGTTATTAACTTGGGACCTGTCAGACAGGCTGGTTAACAACGCTGAGTCACGCATGCTTGGTAGAGGTACACGTGATCACATCCTGCTAAGAGTTGCCATTTAATATGTGTCCGATGTTTCTCTCTCTGATCACTTGTTGCTCATCGTCTCTGATTCTCTCTGGTTGATTCATCTTACACCAGACTATCTTTTTATTCACCAAGCCCTGCTTCTCGTTTGAGAGCTTTCCCGTTCCGTGCATGTTGTACATTAAAATTATACATGATGATATAAAATAAACGAATGTTTTAGTATTTTGACTTCCGTGGTGATGAATTGCTTTCTACCCTACCTCCCTCGTGGAGGCACTTTTCGAAGATTTGTTACCAAGTAACAAAGCAGAAACCACACACAGAGGAATACTCGTATCGCTACGGTTGGCCCAGCAGTAGATAATTATATTTTAAAACAGGGATATTGTGTTGATTGTACTACTGACCTTTGTCCTTTCCTGAATCAAATCATTTTTCTTACCGTAAATTGTAATTACGAACTGTTGGAATAAGTTAAAGATATTGCACAATCACCGTGTTTAATATTCAACAAAATGTCGATCTTGTGTGTCTTTTTGCTCCTTTGCATTTATCATTTCATAGGCGGAAGAAGCATGTAGTTATGACAATGCAATCTGAAATTCAATTTTAGCGAGAAAAAAATGTTGTGTCTAACAAATAAGTCTTTTTATTTTGATTATCGTAAAATTACATTCGTCTCCATTCCTTAGCAATCTCCGGAAAGGCTATCTTACTACAAATATGACTGTTATTACACATAGTGCAGTAAGTTCACAAGTGAAAATGTATTATCCGGACAATAGTGACTTGTGTAATTTAATTTTCGCTATTTTCGGCGATGAAAATTAAATCTTAACTTCAGCGAAAGATACAGCTATTTGCCTTCAAGCTTTTTGTAAGCATAGGATATACAGTAACTTAATCTGAGTGTAATAAACGAAAAATGCCAATGAATGAAAATTTGATAAAAAAAGAAGTACTTGAAAATAAAATAATGAAAAGCAGGGGGGGGGGGGTGGAGATAAAAGGGATCAAAACTTATAATGGAATCAGGATAGAAAGGGATGGACAAGACCAGGAAGTTCTAGAGGAAGAGATGAATAATATGTACTAGCTAACTGAGCGGAACTGATACTCAGGTAGGCCGATATAGGTTCTCAATGCCACGGCTGGCTACTGTCTCTTTGTCACTGTTTGGTGCAGACAGAGAGAAGATGGCAACATTCAGACGGATGAAAATATTATTGGTCGTTTATAGGTAGTAAAACAGCGAAGAAGACATTCACGATATAGTAGCTAATTGTTCATGAATGTCGACAAGATGTGCCTGGAAGATGTCGACGAAGACAACGTAAACACATTACTTATAATTGTTTCTGCGATAAGTTATTAAATATAACGATATATGCGTTGGTAGTTCTCAGTTATGACATCGTAAAAGACCGTTGCATTGTCTGCCTTTTGAAGGAAGCCAGTTGACCTTAATTTAGAGACAGAGCTCAGCCAAAAAACATATAGAGACATATTGTGATTAAGTTATTTTATGTCTATACGTGAAACAAATTTAGAAAATCAGCGAGTTTTTTTTAAAAATAGTTTGATTGCAATTTTCATAATATCAAAAACTGTTTTTAATTGAAATAAGACATACAGACTAATCATCTAAACAGCTGAACGATATATGGGATTGTTAAATCTTTGATATTCGAAGGCACACTTCTTGAATTACAATCCACACAATGGTCTAACAGACTAATCAATCTAAGCTAAACTTTGCCCATTACCAGATCGTAATTTGTTGCTACATACATGTCATCATTTACGTGAGTGAATGAAAGAAAATCTCATTTTACATTCATCCTAGCAACAAACATATCATAATCTTCAGATTTTAACAGGAAGAATGACGATTACTACTATTGCGGATGGAAATAATTAAAATTGGTTGAGTTCGCTTCAGTTTTCGTTAGAGGTTCACTTTCAGTCCACCTGGTCCGAAACACCAAGGTGAGCTTATGACGATTTTGTTGTTATAACTCCTCATCTCATATATCTATATGATCAATGAAGTCATAACGACAGTACATTGTTAAATTTTTGAGGCAATCTGTCATTTTATCAAGAAAAAAATTGTATAAGTTACTTCACATACATAGAACATAAAAAACCCAAAAGTTTCAAACTCTAATCGAGAACGATAATGTAAAGTGTCGATAGACGCCGTCGGCACTTCTTAAGAAAGAATAAAATATTACTTGGAGGTAAATTTCAATGCAATGTGTTTGACAGCCACTGAGCGTATATGTCTCTCTCTGTCTCTCTCTCTGTCTCTCTCTGTCTCTGTCTCTGTCTCTCTGTCTCTCTCTCTCTCTGTCTCTGTCTCTCTCTCTGTCTCTCTCCGTCTCTCTGTCTCTGTCTCTGTCTCTCTCTGTCTCTGTGTCTCTGTCTCTGTCTCTGTCTCTCTCTCTGTCTCTCTCTGTCTCTCTCTCTCTCTGTCTCTCTCTCTCTCTCTCTCTCTCTCTCTGTCTCTGTCTCTCTCTGTCTCTGTCTCTCTGTCTCTGTCTCTCTCTCTGTCTCTGTCTCTCTCTCTGTCTCTCTCTCTGTCTCTCTCTGTCTCTCTGTCTCTGTCTCTCTCTGTCTCTCTGTCTCTGTCTCTCTCTCTGTCTCTCTCCGTCTCTCTGTCTCTGTCTCTGTCTCTCTCTGTCTGTCTCTCTGTCTCTGTCTCTGTCTCTCTCTCTCTGTCTCTCTCGTCTATTCGAGTAGAAGCCTGGTTCAGAGTACATGCCATACTTCAAAATCGTACCGTTTTGAATGAACTAATATAAATAGCTATCTACATATATATATATACGTATATATATTGTCTATTTCCCCTTAGTTACCCCTGGATCTTTAGGCTCCTAGCATGACTGACGAGTTCATGAGAGATGAAACATTCGTAATGTAAACTACTGTCCAGTGCTACATTTTGAAAATTACGAACACGGGAAGCAATTGTGGTGCAATGCTGATGTGTAAACATGATTTATGGGCATTGTGACGTCAAAGATTTCGCTGTCGTCAAACGTGTCAAACGTGTTCCTTCTTGTAATTTGTTTGTCTGTATCACAAATCCAATTAATAAATGTAACGACAAGTAATAAATGTTATTTGTCAATGCATTTCTTATCATTATATATATCTAATTATCCTGCAATCGATGGAAGATTTGTTAGTAAAAGTTTAAGTACGTTTCGCGGGAGTAACCAAGGATACAGCGAGGACGAAATTACCAGAACTAAGACTTCTCGTCATAACGATCTGCTGTGTTCGATAATTCAGAAACGGAAGAATTATAACGAAAAAGAATAAGTGAAGACAAATTGTATTTAGATATTATCAGAAACAGGTGTCCGTTTTCTATCATCTAAGATCTGGTTAGGTGTCACAAAATGGTAAGTAATGTGTTGTGAGTACGTGTAACGATACCAAGAGATCTAATATTGTACAAACACACACGTGAAGTTCACCTTCCAATATACAATCTTTGGTTACATATACAGGTATTCCCAACTTTCTACTGGATGTCCAGCAAGAACTTTATCTACAGATATTATCCAATAATAGGCATAAACGGACCCTACTAATAACACGTGAAATATATTACCCACAGGCGACCCACAATTATGAAACAATTGATTTTGTGATCGAGATATATGTCGTTTTTAGGACTTACTAACAACCTGTTCTCACAACTCAGAAACAATATATATCAGCACTTGTCTGAAGTGTTATGTACAAATGATTTTACTAAGGACATATATAGATAAAACATTAGAATACTCATTTAGAAGTATAAGAGACGGTAATCTGTTGCCTTCCTTGCCATTCACCCCAAAGTCAAAAAATGCTCCAGTAAAATCTCCCTTTACGTTTGATTTTCGGTCCTTATGACTTTCATTCCTTTTTTCTTGACAAGCCAGAAAGACTTATATTATCACTAATCGGGACGTCTCTGAACGTTTTATAATGCACATAATATTGTTCCGAAAGACTCTAAATGGTTCGTCAGAAAGTATCTAGTCAAACTTGGTATTTTAATTGCCACCTTTTAATTGACACTGTTATCACAATTTCTCTTGCATATTATATTTCATTAACTTAACAGAAAGTTAATAATCGTGATAGCCTAGATATTATCTAGCTTAAATATAAAGGATACAGGATTTCTTTGACTATGTAACAATTGACAGTTTCTGTCTGTTTCAGATTAAGTGAGTTGTTTGTACGGAGAAACGGAACTCTAAAAACAATGCACAGCAACAATCGTACTTTAATACGATTAAATACAATGAAACTGTGTACCTTACTCTACTTGGTACCTCCTACATGTGAAAAAAATTAACGAACAGACGAAACAATTTTTGACACTTTGAAATAAGTGTTATGTTCGATAGGCTTTAAACACGCGAGTTTCAAATATATGTGTTTTTTTTTTTTTTTGCTTAATATTCTTTATATCAAAACCCTCTAAATGTCCATTTTATGTACCGACGAATCAATGGTCAGACGCAATCTGAACATTTTTTGTAGGTTTTTGTAGACAATTGACGTCATAAAGAGATCTGCATTGTTTTACAGCGACCCGGGGGAGCTGTAAGTATGGTAGGGGAGCTGAGACGTTCAGGTGTGAACATACTGTAGTGTGTAACATAACACTCGCCTGTACCTATTGTACCAGCGTAATTAGCTTAATGAAATTTACCTGTAATAAATGGTACGAGAAGAACAAAAACGTAAAAAAAAAAAAATAACAGGACGTAGCACTCGAAATCAAACCAAATAATTTCAAACCGATTTTATTTTTTTCCCTCCATATTAATGAAATTATTTTTTTTATAAAACTGGATGTTACTTTTTTTTCTTACCAAATAAGACTATTTCGAAATAAGTAGTCAAATTGTATCTATCTCAAAGTGAAAACATTGCTTATTCTGAACCAATAACGATTCTTCTGTAGGATCTTGATAACTTGTTGTCTATAAATCATACGATTTTAATGTATGTAAAAAGCACCATGACAAAGATAGGATATAATAACATTGCTAAATTTTCTACAACTAAGCCTATCTATACAAATCAAGTGCCCACAGTATACACACACATACATATACTTTAACTGTGAAAAGCTAGTGTTATTATTACCAGAGTTAGAGTTGTCCTTGACTGAGATTTAACATTATCGGCAGACAGTTTATAGAATAATTCATTGTATAAGAACGATATTTAAATCAGGCAGATGCACATATGTTCTATGTATAGACCTTGTTTAGTTTAATGACTTTTTACGGTAGATGTTATTAAGCTTCAAAGACTAACAAAGGCAATATAGATTAAAATTAGTGTCACCCTACCCAGTCGTGCCCATGAATACCACCGAGAACACATGATTACGTCAGAGCTGGCCTTACAACCAGTAAAACAATCAATATTGAGGGACTAATCATTGCGGCTTTCTTTTTGAAATTTCATAATATATTTTTTATTTTAATTTTCTGAATATAATATTAGGGATGATATACAATATTCATATTTCTAGGCAATACGATGCATAATAAATGTTAATTAATAACAGAGCGCTCTTTGCTGGTGTGCAGTCTACTGTTCATAATGAATCACTTTTATTTACGTACTCATAAAAAGATATGTATGTATTTTTCACTTATGTAAATTATGTTTTAAAAAATACACCTGAAAAGCATGTTAAATATTGCGAGAAAAAAGGATTCAACGGATGCACCTGTGATAGTTATTTTTATGCTTTTGATACGCATAATAAAATCAGTCTAAACGGCAGATAGAATCACAACGATGCGCTTCAGTGCCGTGTTTACTCAAGCGTCTTGTAATTATCTTATCGTAAACACAACCTGCGTTGTGATATTTATTCTTATTCACACGATGAAAAAATACGACTACGACTAGTAAGGAATATTTATACAAGAAAAAAAGGATAATAATTTGAAATATTAAGTAAGAGGTCAGTGACCCGTCACATTTGTTTTCATATAGCGTAGTTCAAAACACCCTCTCCCCCACATCGTAACAATTTTTAATTGGCGAGAAAGTCATTCGACGGAATCTGCTTATACAAAATGTATATTGTAATGTTTTTTAGGTAGGTCAAAATTTCGCGGTTTGGTTCAAGGCAAAGGTTTAAAAGATATCTTGACAAAACAATATTCTGAAATAAGAAAAATGAAAAAAAAATGTGCTAACAACAGATAATGAAACGAAGTGATACGATTTTAATGAAATCGGAGACTCGACTGAAAGGATAGGATTGGTTTGTTAAAAGTTATTTACAACAAAGGAAATACTAACACAATAAATCATAATTCAAAGATTTACACGGAGCCGGAAACACATGAAAAAAATGACAACACGACCAGACGTTCCGGAAAGATAAGAGCCTTCTGCTTCATCGACGACACCAGCCATGCAAATTTTGGTCAATCCAAGCAAGCACAATATGTAATGTCGCGCCCCAGAATGAGAAAGTAAACCATAGCGGAACCAACAGGTATACAAACAAGCATCAAAACTTTGAAAAACTGATTTGTTGGGTAACCGTTACATGAAATTATGAAATAATGAGCTATAACTTAAACATGTCAATCTAGTAGATCTTGTGAAAGACTAACTAGTGAGTAGCATTCTTACATACAAGTTTAGATTTAGAAACTGTATCACACAGCGTTGGTGGTTATCTACGACTCGTCAGTGATGCCAAGGATATAAAGTATTAAAACTTAGTAGACGACCGAAGAAAATTCGAGTTGGACGAATACCAGCAATTTAAAATTTTAGTGACAACAAGAGCAACCAGAAAATAACAACAAGTAAACATAATCGTGTTTTAAACTCAAATTTAAGAAAACTAGTGCAAAATATTAACAAAAGAAAGATTTACTAGGAGACTCATGAAATTGTACAAGGAAAATAAGATTTGGTGTTCCGGAAGAGTAAGCGTCTGCTACTTCATCGTCGACACTCGCCATGTAAACTTTGGACAACTGAAGTACGTTATGCCATGTTCCAAACTGAGAACAATGTACAAAACAATGGAACCAAGGTGAAAACTAAGGGGCGGCAAACGCTTTCAGGTTCACATTACACAAAGAAATAGAATAGTTGTCGTTAAGATGACGACCATAAAACTTCTTCTCAATTTTTTTTTATAATGAAAGCCACATTGAGCTTGTATTGCGGATGTTTACAATGCGCTAGTATTATGAAATGCTCCAGAGGGCTACTATTGCCAACTGTTACAGTGATTTAAAAGTTATTTAGTTTTGTTGTGATTTTCAAATGACAAAGGGAAGGACGCTTATACTTAATAAATTAATGACACACTGTTTGAGAACACCTGTACTAAATAAATCAAAAGACACATTGTTGCAGAAAACGTTTACTAAACACATCAAATGACACACTGTTTGAGAACACCTGTACTAAATAAATCAAAAGACACATTGTTGCAGAAAACGTTTACTAAACACATCAAATGACACACTGTTGGAGAACACTTACGCTAAATAAATCAAAAGACACATTGTTGAAGAAAACGTGTACTAAACACATCAAATGACACACTGTTTAAGAACATTTATACTAAATACATCAAATGACACGCTGTTTAAGAACAGTTATACTAAATACATCGAATGACACATTGTTGGAGAACACTTACGCTAAATAAATCAAAAGACATATTGTTGAAGAAAACGTGTACTGAATAAATCAAATGACACACTGGTGCAGAACACATGTACATTATAAATCAAATGACACACTGCTTGAGAATAAATATATCAAAGACACACTATTCAAGGACACTTGTGCTTCATAAAAAGGAAATAATTGAAGAATAATTCTAATATTAAATTGCTGCCAGGTGGACGTGTGAAACGGTGGCGAATTGAGCTATACGTGTTTATTTCTATTGTGTTACACCGAGATGAGCAAATATCTTTAATTATAGTGGTTGTGTTTCGTGAGTTTTTTTTCTAACATTATTTGCTTTTTGGGTATTATTTTGAATATATTGAATGTAATGGAGATTTTATATGTTTATACTATATCATGATCAGCATCATGTACGATCAGAGTCAGGCATATATATATATACGTGTATATATATTTCACTGGCACTAACCTCAAAGGTGTATGTCGAAGAAGAGAGATTCATAGTCTCTCACAATATCATTACAACCTTGCGTACGTGAAACATAACTTTGCATGATATAGTAAAGTGACTGTTGGTGCAAGATTAGTAGAATGAGATTATAGAAATGTCATTGACGAGGAATGAAAAAAGAAAATAAGGTTTTTAACTCCCCTTAGAACAACATGTCAAAGCAATATCACAATGAATACAACTTAATGTTGTGGTTTTGGATTTTGGCAGGTTGTCCATTTCAACACTTATTCTTCCTAATTATTGATACTCGTACGTCAACGGGCCTCGGTTTTCCAATCTAATGTAACACTCATACATCAATTCTGTACTGGAGATTCGAATGCGGGTTTGGGAAGGCATTCGTACACATGTTCATCATGTTTTTTTGGCCCGAGGAAAGATACATTGATTGCTTTCTGTTACATGGGAATACGTTTCCTGTTTCACCATGGGAATGTTCTGCCAAGTCCTCTTCCAGATGAGAGGCGACAGTACATGCCTGACCCATATAACACTTTATCAAAATCCACGTTTTAATCATCCCATTGACTTAAATACGTTTTATCAAAAGTAGAATTATTGTTTGCACCTTTCTCAGAACTCAGATCAAATTCACACTGCCGTATTTCTGAAATTTATGTTTGTTGATGTGAATCAGGCTTTCCGTACGTGGACTTTCAGTGTAAATCCAAGATTCTGTTGAAATTTTTTGTACGTTTCAGATGAGCTCGATTTTCATATGACGCCGATTGTCTCACATTACTGATAATCATATCTCTTCAAATGAGTATAAATTTCTATTTTCCGAATCAAGAATGTAAAAATTCAAAATTAATTTTTATATTAATTTTTGTTTTTATAATTGATATCAGTGATGCTTGACAATCGTGTCCAATCTGCATACATGTAAAGGAAGGTTTCGATAAAATAGTCAAAGACAAATTTTAACTTTTATATGAAATTTATTTTTCAACAATTCAACATTTTTGTTGACCAATGTTGAAGCACCAGATAGTCAGAAGTTCGTGTATTGGACGCAATAAATTATACAAGTAACTTAAATAAATAAATGAATGTTTGTACAAATGACATTTTATGATGAAAGATAATACAACGATACTGGAATTGTGACGAAATGAAATACATAAACAACTAAGTTGAAACACATTATTCAGATAAGTATAAGTATGTACAATATGTTTACCATCATGTAGACACAATTTGAAAGGACAGTTTGGTCCGCTATTCTCAGATTTAAATAAATATTCACGAAAACAGATGTTTTGCGGCGAAAAAACATGATTTGATATCGATGTAACCGTTATAACAGTAAGACATGAATTGATTTAAATAAATAAATAACAATTTGAAACGTAATTACCGATAAACTCAAGTAATTTTACTTGGAGACAGAACATTCACATAAAGTGAATACCTGGGTTGGCAAAAATGATATACAGTTTGTTTGGTATGCGTATGGCAAATACTGAAAACATCGGATTACAAAAATAAATTCAATACTTGAAATGCGTGCTATTGTAAAACCGGAGGACATTTCTGAAATATCTATAGAGATATAGATACATATATATTTATAATCTATAAATACATATATATTCATATTTCTGAATGTGTAATATTTAGATCATTTTTACGAAATTTTTATCATGACGCGTCAAAAATGATACAAAATCTCCTCCGACGAATGCTAGATATCATAAAAAATATGTTCATTATTTGCACACTTTTCGTACAACTCATTCAAATGATGAGATAGCTTGTTTGCACTTTTACCCGTATAGATGGATGAACAATGGTGAAACATGCAAATGAGTAATGATTATCACAACTTGTGCCCAAATAAACAATAAGTGGCGATGAGGAATGAATAAAGATGAGGAAAACAAAACATGTAAAAGTTATGATAAACACATGGGACCTGTTGCAATTAAACATCTACATTTAACTTTGGCATTTGATAATGATTTGCGCGGACACACAACCACGGCGAACAATTGTCACATAATAATATTAATCAATAATAATAGTTATAATAATATTAGCACTCTCTGAATAGCAAAAACAACCTTTCAAACATCAATAAATAAAAATAAATTAGATTTAAAACATTTTTCACAGTTCACAAGTCTCTTTCGTCCTTCGCAAGGAAAAGTTTTTTTCACATCGTTTTTCCGTGTTCATCGTAATGATGTTTATATCATCACGAACTGAAGGCTAGAGTGTGTGTATTCTCCCTCATTCTGTATCGGATCTGTACATCATTGGTTGGCGGCAGAATTTCATGTCCATAATACTTCACATCTAGAGCTGTGGATTCACCATCACAGAGTTCAAAGTCAAATTTGTACACTAGCGACAACAGGAACCATTTCCCTTGTGTTATGGCGTATTTTTTACCGGGACATAGCGATCCGAAGGAGAGAATGGGGTTCCTGATCTCTTTGCCGTATTTATAGAACTTGGCTCCGACAAATCTGTCATGTTTGTATGACTGAAAATACAAAGAATAAGAATTATAAGTATATTATCATAGAAAATGATTTAGATATGATAAATGCCATAGAGTCTCCCGAATATGATAAAAACGTACTAAGGAAAACAAGGAAACATTCGTAGTTTCATTCTTTAACGGAAATGCCTTATTTTTGTATTGACAAGTTAAAGCCTGGAATATAATGCCTACCTCTGGGTTTTCGAAGATCTCTGGGTCCTGGTGAATCGTAGGTGGGTACATAGCAACCTTGTCTCCCTGTCGCAAATCGTATTTCTGACCGTTGTTCATCTCAAATGTCGTGTCGGCGGTGATAGCACGAACCATGAAAACACCACTGCACATGCGTAAGGTTTCCTTTGTGTTGCTTTCTGTAAAACATAAATATAAACCCAAATTTAGTCAAAACTCTATGACAATTCGCTTTTTACAGGTAAGTGGTTCGGTACTATCTTTAATACTTATTGCAAAGCAGAAAACAGAAATTATAATATAATTGTACATACCTAATAAGGACATTGCGTCAATATCCTCTAAGGTCAAAACGACTTCTCCATCTTCGTTCACTTCACCATTTGAAAGTTTTGTGTCGACGACATCCTGAATCTCAGCCCTCAGCGCATCGAGAGCTTCTTTGTGCTGCATGAGGTAGAACACCGACCAAAATGCCATCCTAAATGTATTGTAGTTAACATGAAGATAAACCAAATTATGTCCGATAATGTCCTGTTCCGTTTGTCCGTGTTCTAACATAAATTGTGTTGAGAATTTGATATACTCGGAAACATCATCTCGGCTTAAAAGTTCAGCTGATCCCGGTTGCTGGCACAATACACTGAGGGCCTTTAACGCCTTTGGGAACATGTTCACCGGCAATCCAAGCCAAAGGTAATTGAAATACTTGTGGAAAAGATCAAAGTTTTTATAAACTGTTAAGGGCTCGAACACGTCAGTTGATTTTCCTCTGCCGAAGATTGTGTAGAACATACTGACAAATAAGGTTTTGGAGTTGAACTGTCGAAGTCCATCCGTTCTCCATTCCGTTGCAGGACCACATCCAACCGTGCTCGTAACCCCAATATGCGTAGCATTCAAATATTTGGAATATTGTTCCATTCCTTTGTGTAAATGCGTTCCTCGCACTTTTTTGGCGGCTTCTTTCAACATTTTCTTTGAATCCATGAGAGCAAAACTGAACACATTGTGGTTCACCTGTTTCTGGATAGGATCGAAGTCAAAGTTTGGCTCTTTCACAAATGCTTCATATGAGTGAGGGTCCATTATGACTGTTAAATGTTGGTGAAGAAGTCTGATCGTGAAGATGTCTCCAAGCTTCTTCTGTGTCTCGTGTAGGTATTTCACTGCGTGCTTGGCAAAGTCGGCACCATTTCCCCATATTAAATGTCCCTTTGGGATTGGCGGTTCTGTACTTTTTCTGTAAAAAAGTAAACGCTACATCATTATCTCTATTAGGATTGAAGATCCAGTAAAAACTTTAACGATAAATGTTGCCAAGTCGTTGTTCACAAATGAAAGGCTTGAATATTACAACAAGATATATTTTTCAGTATATTTGATATTTACTCATTTGAATGAAATAAAATATTGGCATTATTTGAAAAAAAATCTTACCTTCTTCTGTATAATGTCTTCAAGTAGGCGACAGTCAACAAGACTGCCACAGCCACGAGATATACTGATACGGCAACCATTTTCTTGATATATTCTTTCGTTTATGAAGGTTAGAATTGTCGATATGTCTTATAGACGATGTACTCAGCAATTGATTTCTGGCGGTTATTAGCTTCACGTAATAATTTCTGTAAAGAGAAAATAAAATAAAGATAAGTTCACGTTTTTCTAATACAAAGGCACAAGCATTAGAACATCCCTGGTTTATATGTGGAGACAGTGTCACACAGCTGATTTACATGTGTATAACGATCCAGCCGGAGATGTCACTGAAAGGGGATTTTCCTTTGGCGTCTATGAAAAACAACGTCACAGTTATAAATAGCTGGTATTACACATGAAGTGAAAGTTTTCGTGAATGACCAACATGACTTAAAAACCATCTGGGGAATCCCAGTATCTCTACAACTGTATTTCATCAGTGGTTTTATGATACGGTGACAAGTTTGCTAAAACCATTGAGATTAATATTGGTCTCACAATGTCTCAATGGGCTGGTGAGTAAGGTCCGCCCCTAAAGTGATTGACATTTAAACATACATCATAACATAACGGCATGCTGGTCGTTAAGCGCATAATAGTATTTTGTTACGTAATAAAACAAATACCACCGGTCTGTATTAGCGGGATGACAATACAATCACTTGGTCGTTATTAGTGTTAAACGATACGGTACACACTATCTTTCGGTGAATAGTGTATTCTACCTAGATAAACCAGAAATGTTTTAGCATAAAACATTTAAATACATAACTATCATATCCCAAAGAAATAGAAGATCAATTACATAGTCTATACACATATAGATATATATGTGTGTGTAAATAAAACACGAAAGGAGCTCTAACACGAGACATGTATACCAACCAATGGACAAGAAAGACTATTAAAACGACAGTGTTATGATATGTAACACTTGTAAATCCCAGAGCTAAGTTAATCCGTGAGGCCAACACTACTGTCAAAGTAAAACATCCATTTAAAAAAGATGGACACACGCTGCTGTGTTGTCCAGCCGGTCTCACGAGAAAGGTATACTTACTCGTTGCGGTAGATCGTAGATGCTGGTTCTGGTTTGGAACGGTGTGTACCTCGGTATTTATAGAGCACGTTGGATTATTGTTTTAAAGGCAGCGTTCATCTTATTGGCGGTTTGGGAGCGGAAACGATGTGAGTGGCATTAGTCACGATGATTTTGAATGGATGTGGGCGGAGCGTCAACCTGATAGCCCTGGTTTGCGTACGGTGTTATGTGTACATACAACAGCCACTAGATCTGTTTAATACACAAGTTAAAGGGACTGATGTTTAGCCGACAAACTTCAATATCAACACACACCAATTACTATGTCGGTATGCTTGATTTTACTGTTTGGTTTTGAAAATACATCCGTTGTGTAATGAGAAGTAACCAATTATTAATTTAATGATTTCTATCGGTTGTATCATAATATTTCCCCCATTTGTTTTTACAAGATTTGAATCAATATGCAATGAACATGATTTTATGGTATTTTTGTGGTGTTTCGACAGCCTGAAACTAAACTGGAACGTGAACTAGGTATTATCGAGTTGTCGTCGAGGGTTAGTAAAACAGTATTTGAATTAAGCAAAAATCAGTTTACAGCAATTAAGTGATTAACGTAAAACATCATACTGTTGCTTATACGAAGGACATTTCTAAATTAATGATTCGGAATATGGCCTGTCTGAGGAAAACCATACAGTTGTATAGAGGTGTTTCAGTGATAAAGGACAACATGAAATGTCATCAGCATTACCTTTAGGTAATTGGTGACTCGTTTACATCACACCTAGAAAATATCGATTAAGAGATGATGAAATATTTTTATGGGATTATGAAGGTACTTAAAATGCATATTTATCAAATGAAAACAATAATAATAATAGCTAATCAATATGTTGTATCTGAATTTACTGAGCGAAAACAATTAAAATTGAAAATCACTCGCATCTCTCTTATGTGAGCATTCTTTTATAATTCACTTCAGTCAATAAATTATGTATTCCTTCAATAATACTCTCTCTGTCTCCCTCCTTCATCCCCTCTCTTTCTCTCTTTTATCCCTTTCTCTCTCTCTCTCGTTCTCTCTCTCTCGCTCTCTCTCTCTCTCACGCGTTTTAAGTGAGTACTGATACTTTATTTTGTGATATAATTTCGTTTCCTTCAATGACGACGTAAACATAAAAAGTATCAGTGTCCCCAAATGAAGAAATTTCTGAAGCCTATCAAGTCAAACAACAGGTTTGTTGGAGGAGGTCAATACTATATAGATCTTTAACATAATCACACAATGTTGCAGGTACATGCCATAATTAACAAAACTCAGATTGAGCCATTAAAAATAACTTTTTGTAAAACACTCGTACCCACGCACACAAAAGGCTGGTCGGGTAGCGCAGTGGTAGCGCACTCACCTAGCCGACTGGGGTTCGATTTCCGGAAATAGGTAAGAGTTTACCTGCCCGATTGCGTGTGTTTTCCCCGGGTACTCCGGGTTTCTCCCACATTCGGGCCAACAAGAGTGATTAGTATAAGTTGACATAACTTGTTTAGCAATTATTGTAAAATAAATAAAGTTTATATTTTTAAAAACACACAGACACACTCACAATTGATTTAGTAAACATGAACAGAAACGAATGAAATTGATAGCCACTTATTAACAAAACATCTCTTAATGATGGCAAGGTCTTGACGATATTTGACGGTGTCAAGGTCAATGTTTATAAGATAGGAAGCAGTATGAATACTCCCGGATGTAAAAATACTTGAGAGAATATTTTACGTAGGTATGACATATATTTGTCTATATACACCAGTATTATCTTGCGTTAATTTGACATGGGTGCTCGGAAGTGATTGAATTAAAAGCAAGATGAAGACTTGAGAATACGCAAGATGTTTATTGCTACAATAGATACACGTTTACACACATAACAAGACACATCCGAGTAGGGCAAGTCGTTGTGATAGCGGACACCTCCACTAACTGCTACTGAAAACAGTTTAATACGAAATCCCAAGCAGCAGACATGGGTATAATGTTTACAATAAATTTACAAAGATTTGTAAGATATGTCAAAATAACGTGTAAATACCATGTAAGGTGAGTGTCCATTTCATCGACACACGACTCTCCTAGATGACGTGTTATCCACTTAACGCCGAGGGCTGTGAACATTTTTTTTCCATTCTTGTCATTTATTGAGTTACATGCTATTTGACATGTCCCCTGATCATTACTAAAATACAGGTACTGAAAATGTTGAGAAACGGCGTCTTTTCGGAAGAGTAATACAGATATTATAGCTAAAACAATAAACCTGTTTTTTGAACATAAAACCTTGACTAAGTGTGGTGTTCTTTAACTGACATCTGAATTATCTGTCAGGCTCAGATATCATTCTGTATGCTATTTTTGTTCATATTGTATGTAACAGAACGACATTGAAGGCTTGGAGTTGAAAAGTCACACTTTATGACAGTCACCAATGTTATCTTGTGAAGTCATGATAATAAGTTGAAATAAAACAGATAGATTGCAAAGGTTTTGGTCTTTACATAATCAGATATGTAACAGTGTAAAATGTGGAACGACGTAACAAACTTTAATTTTTTAACTTAAATATTGAAACAAGACAATGAATAATAATGTTTTATAACGCTTGGTTCTTGTCAATAACAGTTCCATGTAATCTTGGACCAAGTTTGGAATAAGTGAAAATACGACCTTGTCCTAACAACGCTTATCGCCTTAAAGCGGACTGAAGGATGTGATATAAGTGTTTTTGTATATCTGTATGGTTATATTGGTCTAATTAGTTATTAATTATTACTATTTATATTTCAGCATTTCCTCTAACACACTAATTAAGAAAACTGACACGTGTAAACACACTAAGTGTATGCATACACTTTGCTTGAAAATTTGCACTTTTCCTGTTAAAATGAATAACATTCAATGTATTTAGGACAATCAAAGGACCAATATTTCTTTCTGTTTGTACCCCCTCGATGCTAGGATCGTAGACCTCCGCGTTACAACGGTTCTTACCCCCTGCTGCTCCACTCTACGCAGGTAAAGGGGTATCTCGAAATGCGTCATATGAAAACTCTCCGGAAATTTATCTAGATATGAGTAAATATTGTGATGCAGACCAGCCCTTGCGCGAAGGTCCATATATTTCTTGCGTAGTTAAAGCAGTATATCAGTAACAACATCAGTCATTGTTAAAGCTTGATTCGGCGTTAACTTGGGAACTTGATCGTTCCTCGGACCTGGCCGTATGTATAAGGCTGATGAGGGAATCACAAAAGGTTCATTGTTTCAGTGACTGAATGGGGGATGAAAATAATGAATCTTGAAGGGGGTATAACTGCGTAGGCTTATTAGATGTCGTTGACAATACGAGATTTGCTTTGGAGATAAAAAATATATTTGCATTACTTATTTATTTGGAATGTATTTCGTTTTATGAATGAGTGAAATTACAAATGAAATAGAGAAATTATTCAAAATGTGGTAGTAAACAAAACCGATTTATCTTAACAATGCACACAAATATGTCACATGGAAGTGAACCACCGTTAAGGCCCCCACTACTTTGATGTCACTAATCCTCAGTAACATACGTCACATTTGGAAGTGATCGGGCCCAGGCGCTGACATCACACGTGTTTGTATAGAAAAGAAGATGGCATGATTCATATCAGCGATATCTCTAGTTATTATACATGGTGTGTATATAGTGTATACGGTATAACTAGGTCTGGTTTAGAATGGTCTACTTTAAATAAAAATCTATTGTGCATATGTCATATAAAAATAGCTGCCATATTAAATAATTAAGTAGACTTCTTGGACTTGAAAGACGCATTCGGACATTTATCGCTGCCCTCTGTACACGCTTGTTTAAGGTGGCGTGATAATTATTATAATTGTAACAATGCTTAGTTTTCACAGTTAAAAGTTAACTAATCACTGTTTCTCTGTCTTTGCCGTTACATTTGTATCGGTAGTTTAGAGAAGACGGCTATTAGAGCGTAGCTGGTCAAATGTGACCTTGGAGAATATTTCTAACAAGAACACAATATTTCACGTCCAATAGATAGAACAAAATACAATTAAGGAGGTAAATAATGATATTTTTGAACAAAATACAGATATGTTGTCACAGATGTTATGATAATTTACTGTATTATGAAATGTTTTACCTTGGAATTTATTCAGACGCGCTTACCTTCAACTGAAACAGGAAACGTCACTTATACATTAAATATTCCGACCTTTCTCTTATAAAGTCGAAAAATGTCTTTGTCAAGGTCGTTTGGAGCAAGGAAATGATACATGATATAGTATTCGAATTTATAGTATTCTTCATAAAAGGACATTACATGTGTAACATTTCAACGATTGAACGATTAAAAAATAATATTGTTTTACTATCAGTATTGTAGTCTAAAATTAATTACAGTATCTTGTTCTTCTCAAAAGTTAATATAAATGATAATCACAATGTACTTTAATAATTGTTTCTCAGTAAAATTGATAACATTTATTGACCACTCCAATAATGCGGCGCGAATAGCCAGCCTCTGAACTGGAATATCAACTAAGAGCCTGATTGGTCATTTGTTAAGAAATGACGTCATTGGACTTTGGACTTACAGTACAAATCACAAGCGCTTATATGGATTTTTCGGATTTGTTTTATTTTCATAAAAATTGGGAAGAGGACCTTACAAATATTTACAATGTAATATCAGTCATAGCGACCGTTAAGCCAAATAACGAACACCAGGAACTCAGTTAAGAAAATAAGAACAAAAACCGGAAGTTGATATGTTTGCTAAGTTGTCATGGAGCCCAGCACCAACGTCAATGTGGTATCAACTCGTAAGACACGAGGACGTGTTATCAGCTTCTAACACTATTGACATTTAGTTTCTTCAACACCACAACCCTATAAACCTTTACTGCATTTCGGCCCCGTTCCCCCTTCATAACATGTTTTCTTCAATAGTTCTTTACCGCCTGGTATCATCCGAGGAGCCGGAGCAGTGTCTAGACTATTCGTTGTACCGACAAACATCAATTTTGTAATGATCACAACATGCACCCACTAAAATCATATTATCAACAGATAAATTTTCGTTGAAACATAATTTCTAATTATCTATCTAAAAATAAAGGTACGCACGCGGTAAGTTTAAATACACTGACAATCAGTATCTATAATCATCTCTAGTCTTGTTTTTGCTATATTACTTAACGTTCAGCGGTCTGGTAACTGACATAAACTGCTCCAAATGAGAATTTAGGGCAAATGTCTACCACCTGGTACAATGTATAAAGTACACGGACAATTTTCACGATACGATCAACATAAATTTCAAGATTTTTTTGAAACAACATAATGAACTAAACAGTTTCAAATAGTTGATATTTTCATCATAAAGTTGAAACTCTTTGTCCCAGAGGACGGCCTTACTAGAACATGTTCTGAAATACATTGGAAAGGCGAGGTATCTTGATTTTTCTTCTTGGTCTGTGCTGCGAATTATTTGGCACTAACCCGCCTCTCTCTTTGAGAACGTGAACGTGTTTTAAAGTTCTCAAAAGAAACACAGATTTTATTAAAGTTAGTAGACATTAACCTAATAAGTTGCATTGGTTTTTAATTACGCCTTTTGTTTATTCAGCAAGGTCAGCTGGTGACCACCGGGAGACAGAACATCTGCCAGTTCTGTAAATGTAAAATATTCTGAAAGATATATGTATATGTCTAGACACACAGGTAGACAGGTAGGTAGGAGAGGAGCTCGTCAAGAGCGGTGATATCTGCTTTAATGTTCATCAAAAGGAAATCTAGTTCAGCTGTACTTTCCCCTACATTTTCGATATCAGTTGATACCGTTAAACATTCTTAGTATTAGTGGACAGCATTGTTTTACTTTGCATTCAAGCCTTTCAACCAGTTAATAGCTGTTTGGCTGTCAATAAACATTTACAGTTAGCAAAGAGAGGGGGCGGAAAACGGCTCGTAGGATCTATTTATTGGCATTCATAATTGAATCATTTAGAAGCCTAAAGGTAAATTTGTTGCTCCATTTGTATTGTTCATATAGGGGAAAAACATGGTAATGTGCACGTCGGATGAGCGTCATAATTGCATACTTACCATTAACAGCATCTTGCCGTTCAAATATTCTTATTGATTTGTCTATATATGACTTTAGTAAATTATCATGTTGGCATTGTCATATTGAATTAGTCAGAATCAGATTCAAACAAGTCAATGTGACGCATATAAAGAATATATATAGCTGCTTTGGATTGACATGTTTGTATTGATATTTGTCAGACTGGTATGACACTTCCTGTCAGTGATTGGAGAAAAAAAAGAAGAGAGAGAGAGAGAGAGAGAGAGAGAGAGAGAGAGAGAGAGAGAGAGAGAGAGAGAGAGAGAGAGAGAGAGAGAGAGAGAGAGAGATTCATTGAAAATCTGTTCAGACCAATGCGACTATACATATCTCATGTATTAATTCTACCTAAGCCAAGAAAATTATGAATGATCTGAGCATTTACTCAGATTTATTTATAAAATAGGAAAAAATGCATGTGATGGTATTTATACTAACTATTGGAGGCAATGACCATTTTATTTCAACTATACAAATATATTGAGAGCATAGGTAAAATTGCAGCATGGAGTCAGATCATCTATACGGGTAACAGCAACAGTCAGTAGAGTCTCGTTTAATTTCCAAAACAAAAACTGACAATGTATTGATGATCATATCACTTAAGTTTTATTCAGCTTACAATATGACTCCTTCAAGTCGTTTATTTTCCTTACTTGCAGAATATTCACACCACTGACAAACACCTGATAGTAAGCACAGTTCAGCGTTTTGATTTGTTGGGAATCAGTGACATGTCGTTATAGACAATCTGAATACTTGAATATTGTTTCAGAATCATGCAAACATTTATTTCCAGTTTATAAGGATGTACTGTAAAATTTAACAACCGAGATTTCCGTCCTTTAGATATTTAAGGAACTCTTCTGGAATATCAAACTACAGCATACCTAACGTGCATCACTACCACAAAGACAAACGTGACATAGCATAAAGTTAAACATCAGAGACCATTACAAACAACACCGAATGATGAATTGATAGAACATCAGTTCAGTGGAAGCTGGGATGCCATGAGCTGGATTCAGTTGATCTACCTTAACTATCCTTGGAAAAAAACATATAACTTGTATATAACTATTATGTGTAATTAATCACTGTATGTATACCTGTGTTTCGCGCTGTATGTATCTCTGTATGTATATCTGTATGTTTCGCGCTGTATGTATCTCTGTATGTATCCCTGTATGTTTCGCGCTGTATGTATCTCTGTATGTATCCCTGTATGTTTCGTGCTGTATGTATCTCTGTATGTATACCTGTATGCTGTATGTATCTCTGTATGTATCCCTGTATGTTTCGCGTTGTATGTATCTCTGTATGTATCCTTGTATGTTTCGCGCTATATGTATCTCTGTATGTATACCTGTATGTTTCGTGCTGTATGTATCTCTGTATGTATCCTTGTATGTTTCGCGCTATATGTATCTCTGTATGTATCCCTGTATGTTTCGCGCTGTATGTATCTCTGTATGTATCCCTGTATGTTTCGCGCTGTATGTATCTCTGTATGTATACCTGTATGTTTCGCGCTGTATGTATCTCTGTATGTATCCCTGTATGTTTCGCGCTGTATGTATCTCTGTATGTATATCTGTATGTATCCTTGTATGTTTCGCGCTATATGTATCTCTGTATGTATCCATGTATGTTTCGCGCTATATGTATCTCTGTATGTATCTCTGTATGTATCCCTGTATGTTTCGCGCTATATGTATCTCTGTATGTATACCTGTATGTTTCGCGTTGTATGTATCTCTGTATGTATCCTTGTATGTTTCGCGCTATATGTTCTCTGTATGTATCCCTGTATGTTTCGCGCTGTATGTATCTCTGTATGTATCCCTGTATGTTTCGCGCTGTATGTATCTCTGTATGTATCCCTGTATGTTTCGCGCTGTATGTATCTCTGTATGTATCCCTGTATGTTTCGCGTTGTATGTATCTCTGTATGTATCCTTGTATGTTTCGCGCTATATGTATCTCTGTATGTATACCTGTATGTTTCGCGCTGTATGTATCTCTGTATGTATCCTTGTATGTTTCGCGCTATATGTATCTCTGTATGTATCCCTGTATGTTTCGCGCTGTATGTATCTCTGTATGTATCCCTGTATGTTTCGTGCTGTATGTATCTCTGTATGTATACCTGTATGTTTCGCGCTGTATGTATCTCTGTATGTATCCCTGTATGTTTCGCGCTATATGTATCTCTGTATGTATCTCTGTATGTATCCTTGTATGTTTCGCGCTGTATGTATCTCTGTATGTATCCTTGTATGTTTCGCGCTATATGTATCTCTGTATGTTTCGCGCTAGATGTATCTCTGTATGTATCCCTGTATGTTTCGCGCTGTATGTATCTCTGTATGTATACCTGTATGTTTCGCGCTGTATGTATCTCTGTATGTATCCCTGTATGTTTATCTGTATGTTTCGCGCTGTATGTATCTCTGTATGTATACCTGTATGTTTCGCGCTGTATGTATCACTGTATGTATTTGTATGGTATGTTTGCTGTATACATCCATGTTTACATTTCGTGCTGTATGTATCACTGTATGTATAACTGTATGTAATTAAATCATTATCTAATCACAATAATCACAATCACAATAATCACAACAATCACAATCACAATCACAACAATCACAATCACAATAATCACAATAATCACAATCACAATAATCACAACAATCACAATCACAATAATCACAACAATCACAACCACAATCACAACAATCACAATAATCACAACAATCACAATCACAACAATCACAATCACAATAATCACAACAATCACAATCACAATAATCACAACAATCACA
This sequence comes from Ylistrum balloti, assembly GCF_031769215.1. NCBI lineage: Eukaryota > Metazoa > Mollusca > Bivalvia > Pectinida > Pectinidae > Ylistrum > Ylistrum balloti. Next base: position 404,443 of record NW_026782496.1, read on the forward strand.
ATCACAATAATCACAACAATCACAATCACAATAATCACATTTTACTTATGTAAGGAAGCTGGTAGTGAAGGATTTATTATAAGGGATAAAACACATCTAATGGAACCTGAGTATCTGTGTATACATAATGTTTCAGTGTGATCCGGCTCACCCTATTTAAGTTTAGCCACATATCAAATACTTGTTTTAAGTTGAAGAGTTTTGTATAATTGTTACCACCGATATATTGCGAAATATAGTAAAACAAACGCACAAGTAATATAAAATTAACTTATTTATATGCGAGTCAAGAAAATTAAGTAGAAATAGTCGATTCTGGGTAGTACAAAAGGATAGTCAAATATCTTATCCGGTTGAACGACCAATCAAAATGATTCATATAGAGACAGGTTATAATTTTTTCTGAAGGTCCGGGACGAAATGTATTTGACCAATCAAAAGTGATTTTACTAATTCCATTCGGACAGGTCCGGATCACAGACGGGTATTTTGATCATTTTTGTTATACTATAGTTGACTTGAAGTCAATGTGTTGATTTATCCAGGTAGATTTCTGTCTTTGCTATGCAGTCAAGTTATCAAGACGACAGTGTGATGTGTTTTTGTCAGTCAGATAGCGGCGTGGTGGTGTATACATAAAGTGACATTTAAACCCGATAAGACGGTGAAAGGTACACACGAACTACAACAGGTGGGAACCTCAACAGTTATCACACAGGAAATGTTATAGGATAGAGTCAAGAAAATAAGATCAATCAATTAAACGACCTGTTCGATGCCATTAAAATGATCACCCAAACAACATGATAATTAACAACGACTTAAGTTATCGGTTAATGTCTTACATCGCTATTGTTATCTCTCGGTTCCTTATTTAGGATGCTGGTCTTTTTATAATGTAAAGTTGGTATAATATAAACAAGTAGTAACGACATGTACATGGCTTACTACAGGGCTATGCCATAATTCATCTGTGAAAGATTGTATCAAAACGAACACGTGAATAACACCTTTTCCAAATTTAGAGTTAGATAGATTAGAGCCAAACAATGAATTAAACTGCATCATACAACTGTTTCGTCTCTTTAGGACTCGTCGTTGATGCAAAAGGGCCTAAAATTTGAAGCCTATGAGGAGTACGTGGTTAATTAAATTACTAAACAATGATTAGAGGAACTGAAAGATAGATATAAGATTAGTCAATAGATATATTGAAACACATCAAGAATAACAATAGACAGTAAATACTAGTCATAGACAGAAAAGAATAACCATAGACAGAAAAGAATAACCATAGACAGTAAAGAATAGTCATAGACAGAAAAGAATAACCATAGACAGAAAAGAATAACCATAGACAGTAAAGAATAGTCATAAAAAGTAGAGAATAACCATAAACAGAAAAGAATAGTCATAGACAGTAGAGAATAATCATAGACAGAAAAGAATACTCATAGACAGTAGAGAATAACTATAGACAGAAAAGAATAGTCATAGACAGTAGAGAATAACTATAGACAGTAAAGAATAGTCATAGACAGAAAAGAATACTCATAAACAGTAAAGAATACTCATAGACAGTAAAGAATAGTCATAGACAGAAAAGAATAGTCATAGAGAGTAGAGAATAACCAAAGACAATAAAGAATGATAATATGCATTAATGAATAACCATAGACAGCAGAAATTAATCACAGATGCTAGAGAATAACCATATACAGCAAAGAGTAATCACAGACAGCAGAGAAAAGTCAAAGGGAAGAATAGCAATAAAAATATGGAATAACCATAATAATTCAAGAGCAATGAAAGCTAATTAAGAATAAACGATGACAATTGCCATAGACAGTAAAGAGTTAAAGAATAACCAAAGAATGTAAATCATAACCATAGATAGTGCAAGGAGACTGACATTGACCAGCTAAGAGAAAGGAAAAGTAGGATTTGATGATGATAATAAAGATTGTACAAATGACATGCCAGTAAATGAATAAATATATTATACCAAAATAGCTAAACAATAAATATATCAATCACAAATGCTATATAAGGCTGAGACAATAAACATAAGAGTTAGTAAATATGATAGTTAGGAAAAATCGAACTTAGACGGCAGTAAATATACCAGCCAGACATTCAACTGAAGACAACACAGTAACGGATGACAGCTAAACAGTTAAATACTTGAGCTAGACAGTTCTTATTAAGGTTGTCACTAAGGGCTTTAACATTAAGTGTTAGGACTGCAATATTCCCTGAGATAAAAGTATTCATCACAATCAATATTACTGCTTATCCTTGTAATTCGGTATTTATTCGGAAGAACCCGTTAAAATACGCGTGTAAAGTAATATTTTGTTAGATTGCTTGTTTAAAGGTTTACGTTCTCGCTATAAAATCAACAGTCAAGAAAACCCATTACGAATCAGAGAACACAAACCAACGAAAGAATACCACATAGGCATGAAATGGAAACACAGATAAAACAGGTGTTCTAATTGGAACTGAAGTCTTATTTACAATGTTTGCTTAGAAAAAAAAAAAAAAAAAACAAAACAAAACAAAACAAAACAAACAAACAAACAAAAAATCTTTGGGTGGCTCCTTTTCGGCGCCTCAAATCACATGCAATGGGGCTGACCTTATTGGACTCACCAATGTACCTGGTCAACAACGTCATCCCCGAAAAGGTTGGGGCGTCTCTAAAATGTTACATTGAACTTCAGCAGATATACTCTTTCCCTTGTTTTGATGGTAGCAATAGACAGTGACAGTAAGATGATTCATTGGTCATCCATAGTCCAGCTATATGGTAATTAAGGTGTAGTCCACACCTGTTACTCTCGATCCGTGACCCGCTTTAAATCTCGGCCAATTTCAGCATGAGGTCATATTGATCATGGTCGGGAATCTAAATTCGAGGTTTACATAACAAAGACATGGACCACTTTCCATCTTAGAGAACAGTTTATACAACAATGGCACGGACAACAATCCATCCTAGAGAACAGAGGACTTCTATCTCATGTGGCTTATGTGGTCTACGGGAACTTTGATCATCGTTTGTTATAACAAAAGACACGCTTGTTATCAAGTGGTGTGGCCTGGCCGAACTTCTTTGACCAGGCCAACATAAGAAGAGCATCGTACCATGCGGGGTGTGTTCACAAACCTAAACATTTGTTTTGGCCTATTAAGAATAAGGCCAGTAACACTTCGATACTAATTTCGCCTACTTTCCCTAATCAACTACATTTAAATGCCAGATACATTCAGTGGTATGATAGTAATCAAATGTAATATCGAATCATTTAGACTTGTGCTTTTAATGCATTGTTTTGTGTAGAAATTAATGAAAGAATTAGAAACCGTGATATTTGACATATACCATAACTTTTCCTGAAACGATCAAAATGAGGGCATGACATTTCCATATCATCATAGATTTTATTTATAACGAGCCGATGCTTACGTAATCTGCAACATAACTGCATAACAACATGGTAATTTAAAGGTGCAATCCATCCTTTACAAGGATTTGAACATCTGAATATGTCCATACCTGATCCAAACAAGACGATAAAACAACATATGACTAAATACCAAAGGATACTTTGCGACGACAATAGATATAATGTTTTGAATCAATTATTTATATGTGTGTGAATTAGTGCATATGTAAATATATATCATTTTTTTTTACACAACTAATACCATATCTTATTGTTGTTGGGAGCGTGATCTCCATTTAATCATCAGGAAGCAGATCGCTTTTTAGGTCTGAAAAAAAGAAAAGAAAGAGATGTAGTTTATTTCTGCCGTAATGCACTTGGAGACATTTGGGATAAATGACAGGATGATAAGAACAGGAGTTCGGGAAAGGTAATTGTCTTCGACTTCATAAACGAAACCTATCTAGATCATAGAAAAAAGCCATATCATTTTCTCAAAGCGAATATGGTTTCCTACGGATTTCTGGTATCACATGAGCTACCAATCTCTCAAACACAAATATACAAAGACTTTAGTTAGAAAATCACTAGTCGAGGAAGCAGGGCGTTTTTTGTGCTAACCATCATATGGTTGGAAACCCTTGCATAGTACTGATCATCCTATTAAGAAATTAATTATGATTCGGCTATGTGTTGATAAAGATTCCAATGTGAGCCCGTTTAGTTTACATATTTGAATACCTATGATTGATAAATACTATATAGACAAATTATCATATATTAGAAAAATGTAATTTTAAGTAAAAAAGTGAAAAAAAACATATGATTTTGAAAACGAGACATTCCGTTGACCTGAAGATTATTACTAAGATAAAAAAAATGAGAACAGAATATAGTAAGTAACACAGAAATTTACTGTTTCTTATTTTCCAGCAATTAATTCTAATTACGTTCCCATCCTAGAAGTCATTCCAAAGCAGCCAGTCACCAGTATAATATATTTCCACAGATATCAGCTGATGTAAAGATATGAATGTTTAGGGCATGAACGTGTATTCATCCCTTCTAATCCGATTTTCTCGTGAATGAAATATTTCTAAATTAACGCCTTGTTCGGCTACTTCTACCTCACAAAAGATTAATCTAGGATACTATAGGGTTATTTTCTCCGTGGTTGAAAGAAGGGAATGTCCAAAGCCTTAATCTGAATCATATAGCTACGATTCAGAGTTGGAATTCTCATAGAACAAAAACATCACTGATTAACATTAACGATACGTCACGACTTTTCTGCCCGTATTGATATCTCTACAGTAACTATGATTCAAACAAACACAAAACAATATATATATATATATATATATGACAATATCTGATGTGAAATATGGTGGTCAGGATGCCTTGCTTCCAGCATCGATAATCTACCTTATATACGTAATGGCTAAATTAATACCTTTTTCATTTTGTTTTGATACCTTGATGATAAAGGCAACATTGATAAAAGAAACATAGCTCTCACGTCTAGAGTTCGATTCTTGGAATTTTTATTCCTTTTTTTTTTACTTCTCCGATAACTGACATCACAATTAATGTTATTCCTGAAGCTTTTCAATATGTGTATAAAGGGCAATTCGCTAAGTACAACATAATCTTACAATATCAAATGTAATTATAGAATACATTGGGAAATATTCCATTTCTTTGTGCGACACGCTAGTCAACATACCTGGTGGTTTCATTTCGTATAATCCTGGTTCTCACTTGGCGTTATTACTAATTTTGATTGACCTACCTTTACGTGACGGTTGTCGTCGATGCATACACTCCCAAAAAGCAAATTTAATTTTTCACTCTTTGAAACATATATATTTTTTTCATTTCTATCTATTTTGCCCCCTTTTCATCGATCTCGAGTTCAAGTAAGGATTTTGTCTATTTTTTTCTAACCTGCTCGTGTTTTCATGTTTTTTTAATTGCAGGTATGGATATTTCACTCAACTCTCTAAATTCGAATCAGTCCATTTAATGTATCTATATGCCAATTAACTGGTGTGCGTGTTTGCTATTACCTGTGAGCTCAAAGATGTATCTTGTAACTGACATTAAAACATTTAATCAGTTCCTAAAATCTGCGTTTTCATTTGAAAATGTTTTAGCAGTTTGTTATTCCGAGTTTACTTTATCAGCTGCTACTTCAATATAAATCGTCCTTAGTAAAGACTATATTCTTGAAAATGTCAACTACTTCTGGAGCTCTACCGTGAAAAAACATATTAAAAGATATTTCTCTATACATTATTTCATAGATTGTTTAGTTTTTAATTTTTGCCCGATTTACACAAAATGAACGGTAGGTTGGATTCCATCATAAAATGTCAGTTTCGCTTTTAATTTTAGATTAAGAATACTGATCTAAAAGAGAAGAAATCCTTGCCAGATTTAACAGTTAGATAAAAAGAGAAGAAAATATCACCTTTTTATAAGTTTGCTGGATGATCGTTTATATGCTAAAATTGTGGGAATTTTGATAACAGGTTGTTAACGTGAACATCCCAGAGATAGGAAGTTGATGCATGGACTCTTCAAGCATGACTAATTGACAACTAACAGCCCGTGAGCATCGTAAAATTAAAGGTGTGTTATTCACACTTCTATATGTCATTCAACACATTTAGATATATTTTTTTAATTCCTAGAAACACGTTAAGATGACTTTGCTGATAAGCATTCACACATCTTTTTCGTAAATCGGAAATGCGGTTTATCCGTCGGAAATGACATGCATAACGTAATCTTACATACATCGATGTAAATATATCAATTGATGGTATCTTTAATGAAGAATCAACTGTAATATAGCCGTGTAGTACATCTGCGCGCGTATAAGCGTGCTATGCCTCTACTCGGAGGGAATATACAATGTTCAGGGAGGATAGGCTATACTCTTTAGCCTACATGTATTCAGTTTTTATCTTTGATCTACAATAGCTAGGAGAGATATTTGGAAGTAATAATTGGAACTCCGTTCCTTTTGAAAATAACTTAATCATTCCGTTGATGATAAAATGGGAAAGACACAGCAAGGCGGGGGTGGGCGAGGGAAAAATAGGGAGGGATGGTGTCCCCCTCAGTGAGAGTCATGTTTTGGACCTATCATTACATCCTATCAGTTGAATCATCACGTTTACACGATATAATAATTGATTTTTAGTAGCATCGCTGTTTTTCCGATTGATTGCTCATTGACTGATGTCCTGACGTCGGCTTTAGGTTACAATAGCAAGAACATTGTACAGCAAAGAAAGTCTCAATATAATCAAGGTCAAGCACTGGCACGCTACCTAATCCTTCTGCTGTTAAGCCAGGAAATGTTGTGTAGGCCGAAAACGATCAATAATAGTATATACAGCAGCTTGTCTCATCGCTACTACACTGCTGGCACGAATGAAGGAATGGGCCTTTTGCGAGTTGTACACATCTCCGTATTTGGGCATGTTCACGATCTGGTGCTCTTCACGATAATTGTATACACTTGAACAGACGTTATATACATACTTAGACACACATTTTAGGCACTGAAGTAGGCTAATTGTGTATATATTTACAAACATCTCTTTTATACTAAGGGTGGACATCCAGTAGTGTATAACTACCAGTCCCGTGATTCACACACTTCATTTGAAACAAATCTGATCCGATTACTTCAGATTCGTTACTCCAATTTTTCATAATTATTCGGAATACTGGTCTTTCTTTCATATGCGGTGATGTATGTTGGAAATAGACGCAAAATTACATTTCGTAAGTTAATTTTAAATGGTTAGACCTACCGATGATAATTACAGAAAATGTCTTATGTACGTAAATTCTGGTAAAAAAACATTTGGAATACAATCTGCAATAGTCCTTTGACTCTCTGTTTGATTATATAAATCTCAAAAACCCAGAAAGGTTTCTTGTGAATACACTTACTCTTTATGAAACAGATATTGTTTGTATTCATTTTTACGCATTGGTAATCCCAAATAAATATGGAAATAGTTGGATTAAAATCAACATGTCTAACCGGCGCCATAATCTGACCTGAAACATTGATATTAATAAAGGCATGTGCATTGAATTTAATTAACTTTAATTCGATCAAATTTGAATTATTTCTGCATTGCTTCAACACTTCATTGTTAAATGAGATGTATAAAAACAAAAACAATTGATGCCAAGATAGTAGTTGGCGGCGCCTGTGTCGGGACTTGTCGGGCTGTTAGAGGGATATGACCAACAATCTTAAGATCTGTTTACAAGACTTATGTTCATTGCATAATATATGCATTTATTAATGCCAAATACCAAGCAGAGACAAAAACGGGCACACCATGTATATGGTTTTTTTTTTAATTATGAAAGGTACAAACACTTATGCTTTCAGGGTCTGTCACTTCCAGGGACTGGATATTAAAACAATTAGCAAGTCGTCATTCAAATATCAATGGCATATTCGATTGCCAATCTCCACTGATAACATAGATCAACGATAACTAATTAGAACTTCCGCAAAGCAATGAAAGATAAAGTTATTTTTGGTATTTCAATGATTACAGAAATATGCTGAATAGACAAAAACGATTTATTTCCATGTTTGCTTTCATTAATGAGCTGACATTAGCATTTTTGAAGGTACCGACAAACATTTCCTAATAAGGATGTTCCTATCGCTAGTTATTTTACAGTTATATTGATTTACAAATATACAAACAACGCTGATGAAAACATTTCCGCTTTAACAGATGTGACGAAGGCATCACACACATTCTATAAATAACTTCCGTTGTAATACGTCACGACCTTGGCTACTCGTGCGTATACATGGCTGGCCGGCGAATATCTTACAAATTGAATTACTCTCACTATAACACGAAATTTAACGAGTCCGTAACATTTTATTTCCGTAAGCGTCAAAATAGCATGGAGCTACGTATTCCCTACATCTGGAGGAAGTGGAGCAGGATGGCATGATATAAGAAAAAGACTGGACTTCCTCATAGAAGTTGAAAGGTTTAATTCTTCGTTCATATGGAAGATGTTTGTGTAACACCTATTACGTCACTCTCACTGATCACGTGACCGTTTATTGTAGATATACAGCAGAATTGGTTGCATTCCGAATCAGTTAACCCACTGAAAATCATAAACCTTGTTGAAATTGATTTGTCCTGACAATCCTATTATTAAAGTGTGAAATTCTGATAATGTTCGTCTTAAAATTACATATATTAACACATGAATTCTGTTTCTTTGAGGCTCTAAGAATATCCCGTTTGTCTTTATACAAATATGAGTTACTATTCGTACAATGATATAGAAAGTAAACTTTAAAGAGTTCCTTCATAGAATATATAATAGAAAGCTGCCTGTTTTTCTTTGTCACTAACATTCCTGTCGGTAAAGAAAAAAGCATGTGGAATGCATTTGATTTTCTCACATTTGACACTTGAAAGCGGCGGATACTAATTGCATTTTCGTCATTTGTCTAATTATATATCATTAATTTACCTGTAAAACACTGACTCTTATGACTAAATAAGGTATTTCACCTCTTACCATTGATGGTATACTTAAGCACTTTAGCGTGAAAATGTTTGGTCGTCCATACCGTATGTTAGGTGTTCCCGTTTCCCGTCACAGGTCAAATGTGAGACCAACATGAACATGTGCTTTAAACATAAACAGCTACATAACACCAGAGCCAACTGAATGAGTTAGAGAAAATTAGCGAAGCCATGGTAAAACTTTATAATTCCAATTGAAACATACGTAAGAAAGATACACGATCTTTTCACATTACATGACGCAAACTGTGTGTGGTTCAACTTTGACCTAAATTCTTGTGACAAGAAAATATCCACGATCCCTTGAAATTATGTTTCTATGTACAAGCTATGTCACATTTCATCTGCAGATCATATTATATGAAGCTTATAGAAGTTGTTATATCTAATGCATTAAACTAATGGGAAACATAGAGTGTAAGAGAGAACATTTGTAACTCACGAAAACTGACGTGGAAATGTACTTAGTCATGTCATACGGGGAACTCTGTAAAATAAAAAAGTACATAAGCAAATAAATAGACAATGATAAAAAGACATCAATAAAAAAGTAAGAATAAGGTTTTTATCTATTTGTTTATTTTTTTTGTATTTTTATCATTTATTTTTTATCAATGCTTATTAAGGATAACAGGTAAATAGGTTTTTTTTCCAGAAACAAGAATAAACGGTTAATATTATTAACGGAACGTAACAGGCATCATAAAAGCATACGCAAATTAATTAAATTATGTTTTGATCTTGAGAATGGGACAAAATACGAAATGATTTTTACTTTTCATTAGAACCACAATCACGAACCAATACAATTTCATTGATGATATATGAGAATTAACAAAACATTTCCAAACAAAAATAACAATCATTTTGAGCTACCATATATGCATTATTTCTGCACGAATATCATTACTGTTACACAAATAACGGAATATATTTTGTGGCAACTTTGTCAATAAGAATTAATTTACAATCATTTCACTACCGCGACAGTCGTCTGTGCTGTCAGGCTTACTTTAACCAATACTCTCTAAAATAGACAAAATTGTTACCCTTCTGCTATGAATAATGTGAAATATACTCAGTTGTTGAGATTCATTTTCTAATCATCTGGAAACATTTATGAAGAGGGTTTTCATGTATATTTCCTCATATTTTGAGTCAGCTGTCAATATATGTGACATGCTTCCGTGATCTGTGATATTTTAATGTACAGATGTCCTAAAGACGTGATATTTCATTCGTCACTGCTGATTTATTTGAATAGTTTAATTTTATTATCACATACAAAATGGATTTTGAAATTTGGGGCATTAGACTCTCACGGCAAGTAAATTTCAGATTTTATGATGTGAAAAGTCAAGAGACTACGAGATAACATCACATTGATCAACATGAAATCATCAATAGCATATGCAATGATTATAGATAAGAAGACTATTAGTTTGATTCCAAAAAAAGTCCTAAAAAATAATTACTTCTTTTACCTTCATGTTCACTTATGGGCCAGGTAAATATTACAGAAGATGCCGGGTCTTGGGCTCACAGACATGACTGCTGACCACGGAAACACTTGCTCTCACAACTTGAATGGAGACAGGGTATGTTACTCTAATAGATGTTATGTATTGTTTACCTCTTGGATATGGACTTTTTAGTAAATTTAGAAGTTACTAATATGGTTGTGATGCTTTGGATTTTTACCCAAAGGATTCCACAAATGTCTTGAAAACAAAATACAGGTCAAAATATTCCAAGGTTTCAATTTCCAAATTTTATTGATTTAAATAAATAACATGAAATAAAACATAAAGAATTACATTGTATGGAATTTGCACCAAATTGTAGTTTATCATGCATCAAGATTTGAAGCTGAAATCATATGAATCTATGATGTTGCATTTATATCGTATCTTTTTCAGCCTATCGGTGGAAAGATGTTACAGAATAGAGGCATTGATACATTTGAATGCAATATATAATCTTGAGAAATGATAATAAAATCTTGGATATCACATGCCACCCATCCAATATAATGCTGTAGAATCAAAATATCCCGGCTCGAAATTATCATTATTGGCGTTAACTCACAACTGTCGTTTATTATTCAAAACATGAAAACAGGAAACTAATACAATACAAAATACACAAAAATTCAATCAAAAATGATGTTTTTTCTATACGTGTTTCACATCGAGGAGTCGGTTTTTGTATTTAAGACGTTGTGTTGGATCAGCCCCTTCTCGAACATTAGCGTTCAATAGATTAAAAAGACAGTCTGTATTTGAAAGTTAATGAGAAATTTGAGTTTTGTTAACCCTATCCAATACGGAATTACAGATGTTAATAAATTGGCTTAAATTGTCAAACAAGTTAGGAGATTATCACAACCTCCTGTGGAGACAACTGTGCGTTTACAATAGCGCCTGGGCGAGTCTGCGGTGGGTCGGTGTTTTGCCCAATCACATACTCCCTTGTTGGTGGTATGGCAAATATTTCATCTTTATGGAAGCGAATTAAAATCTGTATGTTCTATTTGAAATGTATTGAATGTAAGGATATGATTATTAACAAATATAAAAGAGCTATGCGAAAGGCGTAAAACACATCTTGTATCGGTGGACGATTCTTCACAGATCCTCATTAAATCCACAATGTATAGATGAACCACGAATATACTCGTCATGGTCTGCTTGGACAGTTAAGCTAATTTCTTTATATCCCTTCAAAAATGGTTTTACCATAATTATAACTTTTGCCCACTTTGACTAAAAAGCATTTACTATCATTTGTCATACACGTCTTATTAGCTACATGGTTTATGTGCATAGGATATTTAACATATCCCTCGGGCACACAAATCACATACTCCCCTACTTGAAAACGTAGATACCTATTAAAACCCCTTTCCATTTGTTTGAGAGTAGCAAAATCAGAGTAGGTTGACGTTCTGATTATAGACGTGCGTTACACGGGCCGAAGGTTAATTGGGAAGGGGTGCCATAACAAAGTTTGTACATTGTTGGTAGTGAGAGGAAACAGGTTTTATGACCACGACATCAGTTAATATACAGGTAAAAACTCCTCAGGTAAGTCTGTAAGATGTTACTAAATCATGCTCATACTTTTGGATTATAGAACTACATCATATCGAATTAGCTTCGCTTAGCTTAATCATTTGATAGGTTTCCTATATACACTTCAAGCTACGTGTCATTCCGATGGTGTTTGTGGTGTATAAGATCAATCTGACACTAAAACATATATGGCTCAATGTACATAGGTATTATTGGCGTACCTTACACGGCAATACACTCTTATACACACGAAGCTGGTATAGGAATATAGGGGTTCACTTTCATCTTTGTGTCTATGAACTCCAGCATCTTACAACTATTGTTTCTCAACGAATATTTTATGATATTGTATCAGAGTTACCAATATAGTTTGTATAATGTCTGTAATATCAAGATAAATGTTGATATCAATTAATATTAATAAGCTTTAAAGTCATTCTGATTTATTTATTCATTTTTCGTTTGTTTTGTATTTTTGTCTATTAACAGTTTAATACATAATGCCATCAATATTCTGTGTAATTCTCCCATACGTTTATGTGGTCATGTAATAGGATGATAGCGATCACGTAGCTTGTGTAGATTCAGCCTGTTTAATCTGTATCACATAACTATTTCATATAATTTGAAACTTTATATAAATCTATCAGTGTTTCTAGAGTTGGGTATAACGAAATCTAGCAATTTATTCTATCAATGAAAGTTTCCGAATATTTGAAACAGTAACTTTATCTATATTGTTTAAAGAATTGCATTATGATATAATATGATCTCCATGGCTTGGCGTTTGATATGGTTTATAACATATGAGAAAATGTTGTTTGTGTTGATATAATATGATCTCCATGGCTTGGCGTTTGATATGGTTTATAACATATGAGAAAATGTTGTTTGTGTCATATATATTAAACTCTATATCGGTATAAATGTCATAGCATTATATTATTTACTGCAAGTGAAAAATGTTCTTGGTGTATGTAAAATCAGGTATAGTAGTAGACAATTATTGACAAATACTACCGGGTACAATCATATTTTTATTGTAACTATAATGAAATAATTCGTCTTTGTGTAGTTTGTTTTATTTTTTAAGTTTTACAGTTGAGCGCGTTTTATAATCATCAAACCTACAATTATGTCTCATACCATATTGTGGTTTTCATTCACAAAAAGTCAAAACATAAAATATTTTTTTCAGGGAAAAGATACTGTCGGGTTTTACAAAACCACATATGTTTTAATTTGAGGCTAATATACCTTACAGCAACTATGAATGCAACTAACAAGTCAAATAAATGGAATTTAGATGATAACTGCTACGGAGAGTTCTAACTTTATATAATACCTATATACTTTAATCAATATTACAGAATATGTAGGTGTCTGTTTAGCTGGATGACTCAAACTCAATAGGGATTTCTATGTTTGATTTTACTGTTATCTTCGGGTTGGTTATTCAGGTCCAAATAATTTAGGAAGAGGCTTGTTGATCGTTCAACACTAATGAAAAAAAATCCCTTGTAACAAGTAATGTATCAGAATCTGTGGTCATCTTTGTGATTTATGTATGTTGTTAGGAAAGATATTGCGCAATAAAATGCTAGATTTTTACGACGGGCGTATTCGATATACAGAATTTATTTATTGGTGTTTAAGTGTTGTGATGTTTATAGAAAACAATACACGATTCAATAACAGGTTAAATCAGCCGGTATTTCTGGTTCAGTTATCCGCACAAATCAATTCTCTATAACACTCTTTGATCGGCCGCGAAAATACAAGCCTTAGGCAATATGTACAAAACTTATGAAAATTGGAGAAAAAAAATACATGCAAAACTTTTATACATTAACCAACGTAGAAGTTTGTACATACCGACAAGTAAAACCTTTTATTTGTTGGGAAATATTTGCATAATTCGATTTTTATGCGAAGGAAGTTTGTCAGGGTTTGTAATAATGACCTTAATGCAATGTTTCATGAGTACCACAAGCCAACTGTCACTGGCGAGTGGTTTAATATTACACAGTCTTTATCAACATTGTGGATTTAGAACATGCAAATGCATACAGAGTTTCTTATTTAGATATATATTTTATTCCGTGATAATCAGCAATAACCTTTAATTTTCTTTGGAACTCTGTCAGGTGAAGTCCAGGTCACAACGTCTGGACGATGTCAAGTTTGGTGTTTTAGATTAATTTTAGTCAGGAATCATGCTTGTCTGGAAATGTGGCGGTTTATGTCCTACCTATTCAGGCTACATTTGAATACAAAAAGTATCTTGTATAAGTTTGAATTAGGTCACGAAAGTTAATGCAGTGTAACAGCTTTCACCCTTATCTCACCCGGTAATTGGAAACAAGTGGAAGAATATATTATACAATGAGTTCAGAAAGGAGTTAAAAGTTTCATTTATAATCACGATTAAGATTTTTATTGTATCCTTTTATTAAAATATCTCTTTGTCTCCCTCTCTCTGTCTATCTATCTTTTTCTCAACGTCTTTCCATCCATTTTTTGATACTAAATACGATTTATTACACAAAAAATACATAAATATCGCATTTGCTTCAAACGTTTTTTTTTTTTCCTGAAGCATAAATCCGGCATTATAAAAAGACTTTCACTTTTCCCGTTTTACAATGGTATTTAATGGTTGACAACTACACAGTACAGAAATTCACACCAAACGCATATCTCATTGGCAAAGTTATATGTGTTGTTCGACCAGGTAAGGATATCTGTATTTGCTAGACAAATGACTTTGTATCATCAGTCTTCCTTTGAAATATGATGAATAACTTTTTTTATTTGTGTGTACAAAAGAATAACATACTTTAGAACATTTAAGAAGTAAAAACGATGAAAAAACATATATATGCCTCCAGCTTATAGTTTATTAACAGATCATTTTTGATTGATTTATCGTTATTACAGCGTTAGATTCACTAAACGAAAACATCACACCTTTTTTGTTATGAACATATAATACATCACACAGGTGCAGATATTTGATTGAAATCTCCCAGGTGTACATCTAGCGGCGAAACTGGTATCAATGGGAGTAGATCAATAAATACCGAGGTATTACCGAAAACCTCATTTCCTATCTCTTCTCGTCAATAAACAAGGTAAAACCTCCAATTGAATCACACTGATACTGAACACGTGTTAACTTCACTCCTAAATACCAGGCAGTGAAAATAAGTTTTTGATCGTTATTATTATCATTATTTGGACTTACATATGTTTATAAACCGCTACATCAAAGATGAAATAACGTACTTATAGTACAACGCACCGCCAGTTTTGTTGGTCCGTAAAATTTGTCTCAGTGAAAACTCAGCTTGGGACGTCCTTTTCAATTTTGCGGCTATCAGATTTTGTGGTGTGGAAATGTACACGTTAGGAAACTAAACAGGATTGTTAATGTCATTAAAATGTTGGTGTTTGTCCAGTGTGTGGATGATCTTTATTGAGAATGACTCTATTAAAGTATACATCTATTTCCAGCTGTGTAAATCCTCATTTAATTTACATATATATTTAATATAAAAACATGATTCTTCTTCCGGACAAATCTATTTCAGTGAGATATCAATCATAAGTTCTGTATATAATACTCTGTGTAAGCATCACCGAGTTTTAGAAGGAAGAATCAGATTTATGAAGAAGTTTAATTAATGACTTTGCTGTACTGTATCTATCTTAACGCTTGAATGAAAAGGTGTTACTAGCTTGTCTTTATTTTACAATCTTTATGTTAGTTTATGTAGCTTTGCGTTTTATTTCGACATAGAATGCGTATACATGAAAATTGACTTTAGCAATGTTAACACAAGAAATGATATGATATCCAGATTTAACAACAGAAATTCTACACAAAGTTTTATCATTTATTTTTCATTTTATATTTAATTTTTCATAAAATTAATTAAAAGACGTAAGGAACTGTTCCTAGTAATACTTGACAAGAAGAATAATGATTCATGTACAGAGCCGTGACAGTTAACATACATCCTTTTACGTATAGCATAATCATGTTTAAGGAGAAAAGTTTCGATTTAAGATTTCTTATCGTGACCTTGAGAGGCAATAAGGTGATTTAAAACCACATTCTTGTTAGTCTGCATTCCAGTGTAAAGTACACGAATTTATATGTCTGGTTAGTAAGGCAAAATAATAAACCTTTCCTCACGTTAGTGTTACAACCTTCAATCGTTAAAACGTTATACGTGTCTGTGTGTATTTTGTAAAGAATAATGAGAAGTATTGTCTAGTAACATGATAAATCATTCTGTATATCCCGTGTCAATAACTCGTCCCGTAGAAAAAAATATATGGATAATTTAAAGTATATATTGATGCGTCATAATAAGCTTATAGGGTATAAAAATAGATATTCTAATAAAAAAAATATTTCAACAGCTACCTTCACCGATAGTAATTTGTCAGTTGTTATAGGGCGATAAATACTTTATATCTCTATCGTATGATTAATCTGAATAAAAACAGAATACAAATAAGTGTTAACATAGCGTTAATTAGCTAAATGATGAAAAGCATAATTAACAGCTACATAACCTCGACAGTTGATCTATCTATATAGATATACAGCTTTATAGGGTTAACATTAACGGGATAGGTGACAGGTCCACACTTGATAAATAGTCCCATATATATTTCTCCAACAGACAGATATTAGCTGTGGTCAATAGATTTCTTGTAACTATCAATTCTGTATAATATTATTGCTATAATTAACAAGATCAAAGCTGAAACGAAGATTATGCAAATTAACATAGCCAGCAGTCTTATAAACATATGCTGTCAAGTAATTAATTTTCGTGATGTTTCTGTTTTATTGAATTCACGAGTTCATATGTCCACGAAATGACAAACCCGTAATAAATTGACATGTTTTGTTTGATATTCTGTGTGTTCAGGAGTGCTATCTACCTAATAGAAACTTGAGCTCCGAAAAGATTTTAAAATAATTTTTTTTTCTAGAGAATACGCTTTAAAACTATTGCGGCACATTTACATGGATATTTAACACATTAACAGATATAAGATGCTGATCCTTTCCGAATCCAATTAATATTTAGTCTGTTTTCAAGTAAGCACACGTTTAACAACCATATCTAGTGACTGTTTGCAGTATACTCAAATGTCTGACCTTTAGCGATTGTACTTATACCTTACCATGTAGACAACGCCGATAAAAAACCAATGACGACAATCTTATCTAAAAGAGGCCTTTTCACAGCTGTCGATAATTAGATCATATAGGTATATTAACGGTATCTGTAAAACAAGCTGTGAATCCGAAAGTTGTTTTGGAATTGATAAAAGCTAGAGAATATGAAAATATGGAAGAAAAATATCTGAACTTTCCAATGTACGCTTAGTTCTATTTTGTTGATACGTGTTTGAAATAAAACCTTTGTAAATCGCAGTTTTTGTAGACCAACAAAACTTATCAGCTGACGATCAAAGCATTTTTTTTCAATTTTAAAATACAAACAGTTCTTTTCGAAGTAGTATTTTGAATGACATTTGATAAAATCTTATATTGCTCGGTAATCTGAATTCACAAAGGGATACACAATTTTTATTTTGTGCTTCAAAGGATTTTGGTCATTTTTTTTATTACAGAGTCTCTAAGCCTATCCTGTCATTCACTTCAAAGATGACCAAATATTCTTTAAAGTATCGATATGTCATCAAATCAACAACAATTGAATATAATGGCCTGCCGGGGGATTTTTAATGCATGCATTATTTAGCAGTTTAAACATGAAAACAAGATGCCCTTCTTTTACTTCTGTTTTTTTTAAATATTTTTTTTGCATATGCCTTTTACCTGATGAGTTCCGCTCATATAATTTTCTTTCAAAAAGTTGTTAACTTTTCGGGTTGGATTTAAAAAATTCTTTGGTTCTTAATAAGGATAGGTGTACAGAAACTTTGATGTTAAATAGAAATTAGGATAAGATACTTAAGATTAAAAATCAGTTCGATTTGAAAGGCTTACATAGAAATAAGATAAATGAACTATGTTTCTGTAAAATAATTTTCCCACGATGTTTATTGAACAAGAATGTATATGGTATTTAGCCTAATTTGGTTATATCTGTTCAAGTATGCGTTTTTCGCCAGGCGCAATTTCAAGGCTAACCATAGCCAGCAAGGAAGTGATCTCCAATCCTGACCATGTGTACAAATGTCTTAGGCTACGGCAATAATATATGTGTTTTAATTCGGAACTCTGTTTGATATAGACCGTCACAATGATTAAGGTGTGTTTGTTAATCTAGAGGATTTTTGTTTCGCCAGTTAATCTTCCAGAATTAACAGTTAAGTGGGCTACTGCTGGTTCGTGTTAGGACAGGTAGCAATGAACGATATTAATTTGTAAGGTCGTTACCTGCTCTTTCATATGAGAGGACTTCATTACTACATGTAACTTAAAATAAACCAAGATTTACATGGCGTGTCCATGAAGAAAAAGTCACTTACTCGTCTACAACATTTTGTCGTGTTTTCATTGTAGTGTTTCAGGGGTCTCCGCGCCAATCTTTATTTTGTTCACGCATGCTTCCATTTCGTAGATTAGAAGTGGCTTTAATTAAAATAATTTTTATCTTCATACGTACATTAAAAACATTGTACGAACTTTTCGCAACCTTCCATAAAAAGTATACTGACAGAATCACATAAGGATACAAAAGTTATATATATGTTCTATTTGCGGCGTTCGATCATTTTTATTGCGCGGCGGTGGTTTTCTATTATCCTTTTATGTATAGCGTTCATCTTAGCTAAGCTTACGATGCCAAACCTACTCTCTACATGGCACGATCACAAATTAGGGCATCACTGTACTTAGAACTTAAACTTAAAAGGCAACAGTTAGACAAATCTGAGACCTAACGGTTGAAAAATTATATCAAACGTCACGGATCCCTAACAGTTCAAAAGTGGATTATCTCCCTTGTTGGTTATATTCTAGAAGGATTTAGAAATATGGGGTTACTTTGCCATTATTGCCGTATAAAAGTACAGGATTAGAGGAGAGAAAAATCCGCCAATGAGAGAAAAGTTAGTTTAAGTTCTGTATTACAAGGAACTGCATTTCATATTACAGAATCATTCTGTTGTAACATGTAACACATAACTAAACTTTTTGGCCTGTTGTCTACATATTTCGAGTTCATGTACTTCACAACTGCATATAAGGTGAGAGCTGTCTCGGGTTGGATTAATGTATTAATCATTTAGATTAACATTTTTGTGACCACAGATCAGCATTTAATTATATATAATACCTAACCTTCCATATGTGCTATTCACATATAGATTAGAAGAAAATGATTGTATTGTTCTTGTAAGTCTTTGAGGAATTCGGGATCCTCAACTGAGAGCCCGAGCATTGAGGTGAATATTTGATATGAAAATGAACACGTGGAAATCATCCGGCCTATATATGACACATTAAGCCAAATGTCTGTAAAACGTCGCAATCCTTTCATCCACTAATCGGAAAATACACTAAATCTCGTTCTATGTTATCGTTCTCGTGAGATTTTATCTTCGTGTTTTCTCATACCATATATGAAATCCAATGTTTTGATAAAAAAGGTTAATAGATATTATGTTGATACCGTTGAGTAGAAAGGAGACAGTGTAGGATATGTTTTGGGACAGATTTGTTGATAAAACAGTACGAGAAGTATGGTATAAGTAACACACACGTGGGGCACTAGGAACAAGGTATTTATAGACAGATTATAAATATGACAGAGAAGTCTCGAACATCTGAAATACAAGTTCAATAGTACTTTATAGTATAACTGAGGAGACTAAACATTGATACACGAATCACTTAAAGGGGGAGGGGAATAAATTAATGTTCTAAGATTATTATTTAAAATTTGAGACAAAAGATGTCAAGTAAGACAAAAGAGAAAAAAAGGCAGCAATAGAAACTGAAGAGACACCAACACAAAAAGAAAGCCAAAAACAGGAAGTCAGGGGAAAAGATATCGAAAGTAAGAGGGAAGACAGTAACAAGAATATCGGAACACCAAAACAAAAGGGAAGACAACAACAGTAATGTCGGGACACCAAAACAAAAGGGAAGACAACAACAGGAATGTCGGGACATCAAAACAAAAGGGAAGACAACAACAGGAATGTCGGGACACCAAAACAAAAGGAAATACAACAACAGGAATGTCCAATCACCAAAAACAAAAGAAAAACAAACAATAAAAGGAATGTCGGGACACCAAAACAAAAGGGAAGACAACAACAGGAATGTCGGGACACCAAAAAAAAAAAAAAAAAGGAAATACAACAACAGGAATGTCCAAACACCAAAAACAAAAGGAAAAACAATAAAAGGAATGTCGGGACATCAAAACAAAAGGGAAGACAACAACAGGAATGTCGGGACACCAAAGCAAAAGGAAATACAACAACAGGAATGTCCAATCACCAAAAACAAAAGAAAAACAAATAATAAAAGGAATGTCGGGACACCAAAACAAAAGGGAAGACAACAACAGGAATGTCGGGACATCAAAACAAAAGGGAAGACATCAATAGGAATGTCGGGACACCAAAAACAAAAGGAAAAACAATAAAAGGAATGTCGGGACACCAAAACAAAAGGGAAGACATAAAACAAGCCAGGAAAGAAACTGAAAATGTACAAAAACATGATGAAGATTCCAAACAAAAATGAGGTTATATGCACACAATTGGAAAGACAATGTAAGAAACCGAAAAAAAGATTTAAATAAATAAAGACAACGACACATGATGAGGTGATAACGTCCACATAGAACAACAACGGCAGATCAGGAAAACTCGAAACGAAAGGAAATGCAACATGAATACCCAGAAAAGGAAGTCTGGCGTCGATTGTAAACAACAGATTTCATACAAACAATATACAGGATTCGATGTGTGTAGGGTTTTGTTTCTTTGGGACCGCTTAAATTCCGCCACATATTGACAATGTCTTTTCTATTTTTCTTTTTGATCACAATGTTAATGAACTGTACTTATTACGAACATAACTAAACACATATTCCCATTTCCTCAAATACATTTCTTCTTTGTTAGTATACTTAAACATAAATAGTGTAAATATTCCAGAATACCTTACACCAATGTTTTATCTATGTATTATAATACAGCTAAGTTCTGACGGACCATAAGACTGTAGGTAAATAAATTTTCTCTGCCTACAGATATTGGATCATTGGTCAAAACATTGCCACTCGACGTTGTTGTGGTTTACGTATAGATTTATAGACTTTTTTTTTTACAAATTTATCCCCGACAATGGCGCCCTCCTCGGCTGTTTACATATCAAACCAAGTATTTTGGCTTACTGTGTGTGTAATTATGGTTTTCAATTGTCATCAAATTAGAGCTATCATTTGACAAAGGCATACTCGTGTTAATCAAACTTGTGAGATTAACTCATTTAAGAAATTTTGTCAGTTATTTAGAAATGTAAACACATTAACAGTTCCTTTTGTGATTAAGTCCGACATTTATGACCTTCTGTCAATTTGTAATTACAGGTAAGACTCGGCGGAGCTACCAAACGGGCATCGTAATGGAAAGACCCTTGACTACCTATGAAACACCACAGGTGTGGTATGCGGGAGATCTATAATTCTGCCATTGATGTGGTCAAGCAGTTAAATATGTGTGGTCAGATTTGTAATGAACAATAGTTTAACTGTGACGCATCTAGAGATATTCAGTTGAAGTGACGAGATAATTATGGTTTTATGGCTCGTCATGGGCTACTGACGAACAAACAATAAAAAATAAAAAAAAGAACGGCTTAAAAAAAATACGCAGATTGATTACTTTCAATAAGGCTGCTATATACATTTTTCATTTGTTAATATACTTAAAAGATTATACAACATTTCTGTATTTTGATTTCTTGTCTTTAAATATTTTCATCTCTACCATTGCTCTAATGTTTGTCAACATGTGATATTGTTTTCAGACGTCTGAACTGATTAATCACCCTGAGCAGACTTTCCTCCAATCTACCTCTACAATAATGACATATAGTTCCGCACAACGTCCCATACAGCGATAAGACTGTGAGAATAAAAAGGCTAAGACGGTATTTTGTAAACATTAACATTTCAAAATCTAACATCACCAGGTGTTTAAAAGCAAGTTTTCTTGACTAAATTGAACGTTTTGCCTTTGGCAAAATTCACTTCGTATTCTCGCTGTGTGATCCTGCCAATATTTATGCAGTCTATATATTTTATGGGACATGTGCAGTATAGTGCTGCTATATAGTCTGTTTAGTCGTTTTATCAGGTGAAGGAATGTTGTTAGAACGGAGAGGAGTCTAGACTTTCTATTTGAACACAATGATTGGAGATGACCCTTCAATCCATGAGCTAAAAATTGAAATGATCAAAAGTTCCAACCGGTGTCCGTCTAATTTCTCCACATTACTAAAGTAGAAAAATGTAAAAGAATCAATGAAAAGATTTAATAAGCCAGCATTATTGGATACTTTTGTGTAACTAATCTACACATATTCTCACATAACTAGATTATATTGACAAATGCGATTTAAGATAGAAGAAAGATGGCTTGCCAGTGAGTAGAGTAGCGTTACGGTCATTTAATCGTGACTTATTGAGACGATAGGAAACACGTCCAACGCCCTCCAGTCCGCGTTCCTAATCCCATCAGATTAAACAAACTAGTGAGCGCTTATCTTTTACTAACCTTTAAATATCCTTACACCACCACCGTTTCTTTCAACAGCCATTTTCAACTGCAGACATATTCAAATTTATCTTTTTTTTTTTTTTTTTTTAGTTTTTGTCGATCAGTTGTAGAAATTATTGCAGAAGGTATGCATTTTAATTAATTTGCATTGCAGTGTTTAAAAAAGTTGCCATTTAAATTTACGTTTAACTAATGCATTCGTTATTCGATGATCCGGTATGTCAAAAATGTTAAGAATGTCTCTATTCAAGTTATGCCGCTCAAAGGTGGTGGGCTGTTCACAGCTAGATTAAACATTGTCGGCAAACACCGACAAGTACCCGTAAATCGGGGCTGTCTAAACACACAAGTCTCCCTACCAGGTAAGCATGTAAATAGTTTGAAGAGAGAAAATACATTTACAGAAAAAAGTAATGTGCTCAAAGCCACTTGAGTACCAATTAATAAAATTAAAAGAGGGAACGAGACAGAAACATCGTACCTACACTTTTATAAAAATCAAAAGTTTCGAGTAGCTTAAAATCAAGATGATGGAACTACTTTAGTTCTTTATTGCGTGCAAGTTTTACGACAAGGGTGAGATAAACGCGGTCTTCCTTCATTTGCCCCACCCAGAGGTTAAATTTCTGTTTTAAGGCAACCTCCCTATTTTAGTTGCCCGCTCAATATCTTCTTTCTAGATAAAAAAAGAAGGAAGATCTCTGGGCCTCTTATGTTAACAATTTGACGTTAAACAGTCACTTCCGCTAAAGCACTCTTGCGAACAGGCACAACGTCATCACGCGTATTAAGATTGTTTCATGCATGTTAAATCTTTTGGGTGTTTTTTTCTTTCTATTTCATCTCTGGAATGGGCTATGTGCCAGTCTTTTGACAACCAAAAATAACACTTTTAGTAATATGAATTTCAAATGATGACAAATTTGATTAAATTAACTGTGATAAGAGCCAGTGCGCTCTTGATACCAACCTGATATTTTCTATTAATTTCAAGTCATCTATGACATTTACGTCATCGTTTTCTGTGTGAAAAATATTGTAATGACGTAAGGGGCACCTTGTCGTGGTTTTCTTTTAGATCTGACAATTAGTAACCAAAACCACACTGTTTGATATAAAAAAAAACAAAAACACACACTTACGTTATCATATAATGACAGTTGGTCAACACAGGAAGAATTATGTTTACCGAAATGTCTAATTAATTAAGGATCGTGAAAAAAATATGAAAATAAAATAAATGAAATGTTAAAAGTAAAAAAAAAAAAAAAAAAAAATCTAGCCGATTAAATGTTTCTTTCACACATGTGATATCTATTCTGCTTTCTCCCGTCACCACATGAGGTGCCGTTCATAATTACTTCCGTTACCGCATCTTGGATTCATTATATATGATGTCATCATATGCAGCATTCCTCTAGTCTCCTGTCATCACATGTAGCATCAGGTTCTCGTCTCAATTACAAATAATCTACAATGGAAGGGTGTAATTTTTGTGAGAATGTTTGATACTGATGATAGCGGTAACATGTAAAGTTCCGGTCTTATTATCACAATGCCGGAGACACAGACTATATTTGCCTATGAACTGTGTGTATAATCATCTCTTATTACTCGCCACTATTTCAACATCGTTGTTAAAAATACTTCATCTTATCATTTTAAATTTCACAAGGCATCCCTCGATATCCTAGTAGATTGAAGTAAATTTCCAAACTATATTTAAGGTTTGAACAGTACAGACTATGTTGGGTCAGGCTTCATAAACTTAATCAATTAATACCTCATTGTTATGCATATACATGAAGATATGAAAGCATTACTGATATCGCTGTTGGGATTAACTTTGAATATCTCTATGCATTGACCATTTCCTAATGAAAATTATCAAAACTTTAAAGATAAAAATTAAATCTTTATATGTGCTGTATCAAGCTTATAGATCGGAACTTCGCAGACTACTAATGTTTCTTAAACAAGCACCATGTGCCCAGTTTTAAATGCCTTTTTACGTCCAGGAGTCGTGCAGCATCTGAAACCATGTGGGCACGCCCCATTGTGTTACGTGACGTTATTTAAGGACGTGGTATCGATTAAGTGGTCTCCCAGACATTGAGCCCAATTAAATCAATGAAGTTCCTACTGATATACAAGTTATATTTGGCCTTTATATACTAGTAATTTTAATTGCAAGAAATAAAATTACATCATTATTTATTAAGAGTTCTCTTTTGTAATATCAAATTATGAAATATAAGTGAAACAGTCGCAATTCTTCTATAAATGTAAATTAAGTATAATAATGCACGTGCATTGTTACTATAAATAATGCTATGTTCAAGGTTTTTTTTCTTTTTATAAATTTTGCTATTTTCAAGATTGGTACACATGTAACAGGAAAGCGTTGACTGTGTCATGGCTGAAGCATGTATTTTATATGATAAATAATTAAATAGATAAATGAATAAATCACAATACAGTATTTTTCGTTTTTCAAATTATCTTCCATTCAATTTTCAATATAAAAACTCGATCATACTGACATATAAACAAAAATTCAAGATTAAACTCACGTGGCTTGTGTCCCTCCCTGTCTAGATTTTGACTTTTCTTTCGATGACTTTGGATTTTCCCAAGTCGCCTCCTAGGCTTCAAAAGTTAGGTTCTTAGTATCAATGACGAGTCCTAGAAGGACGAAACAGCTGTATGATGCAGAGGGGGAGAGGGGTTGAGTGGGGACTTTGGTCGCGATCTGGATGGGAAATATTTTATTTCTTCGATGCTCGTAATTATGATTCTGACTGTTGAAGAACGTTACTTACTTGGATTGACCAATACTTGAATGGCGGGCGTTTTAAATGATTAGATGTGATGCACATGATCCTGGAACACCTGGTCTTATTTTCATTGGCTTTTTTCTAGTACCTTCAAGTGAAACTCAATTTACTTTCACTTCATTGGTTCATAGTTTGAATACATTTGGTTAACATATCGATATTTTCTTTTTGCTTTTTTAAACAATTTGAACACAATACAATCAAATGGTTTAGGAAACTGCATGCGTTATCTAAAACCATGGTATTGACCGAAACTGACCTACAACCCGCAGTTCTCCAGTAAATACGAGTCTTTACATCCCCATTTTAATTTTTTTTTCAAATTTCTACGTAAAATCCCTTATAAATCCCTGTTAAGTGTAAAAATCCTTCTACTGTACAAGCAGTTTTTTTTTTATACATGGCGGCTATCTTAAAAACTGCCTTAGGGCAATGGCGTCTGACATTTTCAACTAAGAGAAGTAGAAAAGAGACCGAAAAACAAGATGATATATATAGATACCAAGACTTAAAGTGAGGCAGGCCTGTCTAAACAAGAGTGCAATTATACCTACAATAGTCGTCAGTAGTTGGTGCTAAAACCTACAAAGTACACCGACAAATGATATCATTCTTTAACGAATTACGAATTGAAGGAAAACAACACTTGTTAATGGTCTATTGAATACAAATGAATCAAACCAGGTGAAATTGTTTTGTTCACTGAACATTAAAAAAATCAAAATTGAAAAGCAAAAAAAGAAGACGGAAAAAGATGGAATAATAACACATGAAAAAGCAGAACAAAATCATTAATTTGTCTCAATAATTAACGTATTTTGTATCGTACTTGTAGTTCTATTTATTGACACTGTTAACTACCAAAGTTCTTTTTGTTTGAATTAATTAAACTTAAAGTGTGGTCTTCTTTTAAAAAACGTTAATGACACTAAGTATTGTTAGTTGTAAAACAAACTACGCCTACCTCAATTTTATGTAATACAAATACACCTACTCTAGCAATGTTGTTCTTGTCTGTGTCCAATCATTATTTTCACATCATGTCAAGAAAACATTGTATCTAAGATTGGGTTTCAAAACAAGAAGATAGAATTTTATTCACCATTAGAAGTCCTTCATTTTATTGTCTATGTCGTATCTGCTGAGGAATCGCCACAACGTGACAATTACCTGTATCATTGTGACGATGATAACGATGATAATGTAAAACCCATGGACTGCTTCTTTTAAAACATTATCCCACCACATAATGAATACTTAAACATTTAGGTAACCTCTGACCTCATTTATAAAGAAAACTTGTAACTCAACACCTTAGCATATCTCGGAAATCTTGGCAAAGGGCAAGATTTCAAAATTAAATCGCTTCTTGTAACAAATTATCAAAGGAGATGAAGAATTGTTTTTTCCATCTGATTTCGATGTTGACCAATGGTTCACACAATTAAGATCCCAGTGTGTGAGAAATAGAAATGACACTTCGGAAATTCGAAACGTTCTCTGGAATGGCAAAAATGCAAATGGTGGACAAGTGGGCCTTTGTTTCGTGTCACGAAAAAATAATCGTGAACAGGTTTGTATGAAAGTGTGTAATGTGTAAACCATGAGTATCAACCATCTCAAAAACACCTAATCATATCAGACATCTACTAATTGTTTTGGTATGTGGTGTTTTCAAAAGTGATGCAAAGTGTCTAGCATTTAAAGAGACATGATATCAGCCCGTGACTAAACGGACGTGAAAACGATAGATTGGTTAAGAATCATTAGATGTTGAAGTCTCGATGAAATGCCACGACCCCGTGACCTTGGTCTTTTTGTTAGTTTACTCACATCGAAAAAATCATTGTCTTTATCTTTCATGTTGGTTAATATGGCTGAGTAACTTTACAGTCAGAACAAAGAATTTTGGTTAGATAACATATCATAAAACACATTATACACTCACGTGGACACACAGGAAGAAAATGACATGTGAACAGCTTTGTGTTATCTTGTCCGACATCCGTTTCTTTGTGATAAGATAAGTTGTTACTAATGAAGTAGATAGGTGTGGTAGAAAATACGCACAGTTGCTTGATAACAAAAATATAACATTGTTTGGTATGTGTCATTCTCTCAGCTGTTTATCAGGCGGAGAGCATGTACGGAACTTTGAATTTTGGTAAAACCGTAAGTTCTAAAATCTGGTGAGCGGAATTTCCCTTGATACGTCAGCTGCTATTAATAAACGAAACAGTCTATGTTAACACGCCATGTGTTAATAGGATCAGGGGAGAAATCAATGACAGAATAAGTTACAAACAAACAATCCACCTTTGGCATATGTCCATTTGTGTTAAAGGTTTAAACGTATATTTACAACATTTAGATAACTCATGGTCAGGTAACCGATTCAATGGGAACTGATATGAAGGAGCCCATTATTGCTTTCTGTGTGATTCATTTACAAGAAATGTGACAGTTTTAAAAAAAGGAATTTAAATTTCACAAATTCAACATATCGAATATATTTTTTTTTTCGCTAGGGCAAAACAAAATATTTCAGACATTTTGAAGTAGATAAGTAAATACTCGAGAGAGATTGTTGAAGAGTATACAGTTTCTATGCAGTGATCTTTATTCTACCGTGTATCAAGGTGAACATGGGCATTTATTTCTGAAACACTGATACCAGGAAATCTTTCTTCACGAACATCGAAAGATGTGGAAGTTTTGGTCACTGGATGTTTTAATCTGGAGTCTGGTGGTCGGGTCCCGGAGTAGAAATGCACTTCAACTAAGCGATCGGGGTTCGATTCTCCTACCGGCCATGGAAAGCTATCGGGTCAACTGTCCGACCACATGGATTTTCCACATGTTCTCCAATTTCCCCCATAGTAGGAACCCTTCATGAGCATCAGTCTGGTCCAACAAGAGTGATGAATGAATGAAGTTCGGAATGAATGATTGAATGAATGAATGAATGAATGAATCCATCCATCCATCCGTCCGTCCATCCATCCATGTAAATAGATCTTTTTTACGTTTAACTTTTAAATCTGTAATATTAAAGTGTTGTGAAGGATTTTCGACTTAACGAGGTAATCCAGTGTATACTAATTAAACTGTGTTGTAATTGAAAACAATTCAATAAACTCCAGACTGTCGTATAGATACCCAGTCCAGTATACAATTGACTGGTAACTTCGAAACGGCACTACAAAAGGCGGATCAGATTATGTAAATTAATCGGGTGATGTGTGATTGTCCTGGGTGATATACAAACAAAATGTTTACCTTTCAAATAAACATTGTTTGCATCATCCACCTTGTCGTACACTAACAGAAACAACACGTTGTCGCGTGGCTGGTGTTATGGTTCCCGAGTTACCTAAACCAAAACAACATCACAGTAACGACGTCAGTAATCTGGTTAAGTGGGTATGTGTATATGCATATGGGCGTGGCTCCGTATGCAAATTAGTATGTCAACAACCATTATGCTAATCTCTTCCGATCATATTTGTAGACCTAGAACATTCTGTCATAGGACTTGGGTAAGCATGGTTAAGATTTCTTTATGCTCAATATATCATTAGAATCTTGCTTTCCACTTCCAATTGTCCAATAGGTACACGTAAGCCAATAACAGGTACCCTCTAACTGTTCCTATCTTGGCTTTCGTCCTATAGGTACACGTAAACCTAAAACAGGTACCCTCTAACTGTTCCTCTTACGGAAGTCGTCCTATAGGTACACGTAAGCCAAAAACAGGTACCCTCTAACTGTTCCTCTCACGGAAGTCGTCCTATAGGTACACGTAAGCCAAAAACAGGTACCCTCTAACTGTTCCTCTCACGGAAGTCGTCCTATAGGTACACGTAAGCCAAAAACAGGTACCCTCTAACTGTTCCTCTCACGGAAGTCGTCCTATAGGTACACGTAAGCCAAAAACAGGTACCCTCTAACTGTTCCTCTCACGGAAGTCGTCCTATAGGTACACGTAAGCCAAAAACAGGTACCCTCTAACTGTTCCTCTCACGGAAGTCGTCCTATAGGTACACGTAAGCCAAAAACAGGTACCCTCTAACTGTTCCTCTCTCGGTAGTCCATCTACAGGTACACGTGAGCCGAAAACAGGTACCCTCCAAATCTTCCTCTCTCGGAAGTCTCCTATAGGTACACGTAAGCCAAAAACAGGTACCCTCTAACTGTTCCTCTCACGGAAGTCGTCCTATAGGTACACGTAAGCCAAAAACAGGTACCCTCTAACTGTTCCTCTCACGGAAGTCGTCCTATAGGTACACGTAAGCCAAAAACAGGTACCCTCTAACTGTTCCTCTCACGGAAGTCGTCCTATAGGTACACGTAAGCCAAAAACAGGTACCCTCTAACTGTTCCTCTCACGGAAGTCGTCCTACAGGTACACGTAAGCCAAAAACAGGTACCCTCTAACTGTTCCTCTCACGGAAGTCGTCCTATAGGTACACGTAAGCCAAAAACAGGTACCCTCTAACTGTTCCTCTCACGGAAGTCGTCCTACAGGTACACGTAAGCCAAAAACAGGTACCCTCTAACTGTTCCTCTCACGGAAGTCGTCCTATAGGTACACGTAAGCCAAAAACAGGTACCCTCTAACTGTTCCTCTCACGGAAGTCGTCCTACAGGTACACGTAAGCCAAAAACAGGTACCCTCTAACTGTTCCTCTCACGGAAGTCGTCCTATAGGTACACGTAAACCTAAAACAGGTACCCTCTAACTGTTCCTCTCTCGGAAGTCTCCTATAGGTATACTTAAGATAATAACGGATACACTTTAACTATTCCTATCTTGTATGTCTCGCACAGGTACACGTGAGCCAATAACAGGTACTTCATCTGAAATAAAATCGTAGTTTGATCTATGAAATGTTTAAAAACTGGTATCCTGGGAATGATCACGTGAATTTAGAAGCCAAGGCAATGCCATAAATATCAAGGGTAGTCATAGAGACACGTGGAATTGTCACGTGACAGAATGCTGTTTAAACGTTTACAATACTTTACAAATTTTCACATGACAGATACCTCGTCACAAGAGCCTCACATCAAGATATGTTTAAAAAAATAAACAACTGGAACAGTTAGTGTCTCATTAAGTAAGGTCGAAAGCACTGACATCGGAGCATGTCATTACACAGAGTAACATTATATAGACATCTTACGTACAATACCATGGACATGTTGTTGTTGGCATCCTCCAGTTATACTTGTTATACTGACACTGAGACACAACATATTTTAGACAACTAAACATGTTATTCTGACACTAGGACACACCATGTTTTAGACAACTATACATGTTATACTGACAACACCATGTTTTAGACAACTATACATGTTATACTGACACTAGGACACACCATGTTTTAGACAACTATACATACCGACACTGAGACACACCATGTTTTAGACAACTATACATGTTAT
The DNA here is from genome assembly GCF_031769215.1 of Ylistrum balloti. Classification (NCBI taxonomy): domain Eukaryota; kingdom Metazoa; phylum Mollusca; class Bivalvia; order Pectinida; family Pectinidae; genus Ylistrum; species Ylistrum balloti. The sequence goes on from NW_026782496.1 coordinate 435,660, forward strand.
ACTGACACTGATACACACCATGTTTTAGACAACTATACATGTTATACTGACACTGATACACACCATGTTTTAGACAACTATACATACTGACACTGAGACACACCATGTTTTAGACAACTATACATGTTATACTGACACTGAGACACACCATGTTTTAGACAACTATACATGTTATACTGACACTAGGACACACCATGTTTTAGACAACTAGACATTTTATACTGACACTAGGACACACCATGTTTTAGACAACTATACATACTGACACTGAGACACACCATGTTTTAGACAACTATACATGTTATACTGACACTGATACACACCATGTTTTAGACAACTATACATACTGACACTGAGACACACCATGTTTTAGACAACTATACATGTTATACTGACACTGATACGCTCTATGTTTTAGACAACTAAACATGTTATACTGACACTGGGACACACCATGGTTTAGACAACTATATTTTTTATACGGAGGAATATTGTCATAGAAACCACGGCATCTTATACAAATACAGAGGAGTGTCATGGACGAAAGGGTACATCATACTGACATCAAGGAATGTTTATCGAAGAAAACAAAACAAACTATACCGACACCAGGGAATGTCATATCATAGACAACACTTTAATTGACATCGGGAAATACAGACATTAAGGTACGTTAACTGACATCGGCGGATGTTGTTAAACAGACATAGAAGACTACGTATAACACGAGTATATCCACATTGTAAAATTGCCCAAGAACATCGACTAATAATAAATTAATTTTCGCATTATGATAAATATATATTTGTTTGCCTTCCAGTTTGTTTAGTAAATACGTATACCGAGATGTCAGTGTTTTTATCTGAGGGAAAAGCTTAGGTTCAAGGAAGATTTCGCTAATAACAAAATTGGATGTGATGGCCTCACTTCTATTTAATAACTATACCTATAAAATTTATGTACGAGTGCTGATTGGTAAGTTGTGAGCCTTATATTGGAGACAATAAGCAAGGATGTCTCGTCATTTGAAGGGACCTGGTGAAGTCTATATTCAGTAGTTATTAATCATGTTGTTACTAGGATGTAGCTATTTACAACATTTATTTTATATTGATACGGTGGATTAATAATTTATATCTTCTCAGTTTTACCAGGTAAAGCCACACCTTTTGTTCGAATAACGAACTTCCTGGATTTTAGCAGAACCCCAACAAGATAATCATACGGATATCACTGTAATTCTCAGGAAAAAGTTAGGATGGATGGAAAATACACGGTATGAACCTGTACGAAGATTTAGTTATAAATAACATTTTGGCCCTAAATGATGAAAATATATTGATGAAACCCTTGATCTGGTAGGATTTTTTATAATCGACCATCAGAGTGGCCTTGTATTACCTTATAGTGTTAATAGAATATGTGAACCTAAACGACGTTATCAAATCTAACTTTTGATCAAATTTTGCCCTAATTTTATGAAATTTGAGTTTGGATTATAACAATGTTGACATGTTGCTATTTCCTTGTTATTTTTCTTAAATTTTAATGTTTATTGACCTCGTGATAATGTACAGCGTTATATTGGTGACAGACCACGTGACCTTATGTGATGTCAAGGTATACACTGTATAACATTATATTGGTGACAGACCATGTGACCTTATGTGATGTCAAGGTATACACTGTATAACATTATATTGGTGACAGACCACGTGACCTTATGTGATGTCAAGGTATACTCTGTATGACATTGAATTGGACAGACCACGTGACCTTATGTGATGTCAAGGTATACACTGTATAACATTATATTGGTGACAGACCACGTGACCTTATGTGATGTCAAGGTATACACTGTATAACATTGAATTGGTGACAGACCACGTGACCTTATGTGATGTCAAGGTATACTCTGTATAACATTGAATTGGACAGACCACGTGACCTTATGTGATGTCAAGGTATACACTGTATAACATTGAATTGGTGACAGACCAATTGACCTTATGTGATGTCAAGGTATACACTGTATAACATTGAATTGGTGACAGACCACGTGACCTTATGTGATGTTAAGGTATACACTGCATAACATTGAATTGGACAGACCACGTGACCTTATGTGATGTCAAGGTATACACTGTATAACATTATATTGGTGACAGACCACGTGACCTTATGTGATGTCAAGGTATACACTGTATAACATTATATTGGTGCCAGACCACGTGACCTTATGTGATGTCATGGTATATCTGGTATGACATTATATTGGTGACAGACCACGTGACCTTATGTGATGTCAAGGTATACCCTGTATGACATTGAATTGGTTACAGACCACGTGACCTTATGTGATGTCACGGTATACACTGTATGACATTGAATTGGACAGACCACGTGACCTTATGTGATGCCAAGGTATACACTGTATAACATTGAATTGGACAGACCACGTGACCTTATGTGATGTCAGGGTATACACTGTATAACATTATATTGGTGACAGACCACGTGACCGTATGTGATGTCAAGGTATACACTGTATAACATTATATTGGTGACAGACCACGTGACCTTATGTGATGTCAAGGTATACCCTGTATGACATTGAATTGGTGACAGACCACGTGACCTTATGTGATGTCACGGTATACACTGTATGACATTGAATTGGACAGACCACGTGACCTTATGTGATGCCAAGGTATATCCTGTATGACATTGAATTGGACAGACCACGTAACCTTATGTGATGTCATGGTATACACTGTATGACATTGAATTGGACAGACCACGTGACCTTATGTGATGCCAAGGTATACACTGTATACCATTGAATTGGACAGACCACGTGACCTTATGTGATGTCAAGGTATACACTGTATAACATTATATTGGTGACAGACCACGTGACCTTATGTGATGTCAAGGTATACACTGTATAACATTATATTGGTGACAGACCACGTGACCTTATGTGATGTCATGGTATATCCGGTATGACATTATATTGGTGACAGACCACGTGACCTTATGTGATGTCAAGGTATACCCTGTATGACATTGAATTGGACAGACCACGTGACCTGATGTGATGTCACGGTATACCCTGTATGACGTCATATTTGTGACAGACCACGTGACCTTATGTGATGTCATGGTATACGCTGTATGACGTTACGGTATCATTTGACTACCTGGCCCTGTATGACGGTATGTAATCTATTAACCACGTGGTACTGTATGACGTTGTATTCTTGATCGATTTCATGACCCTATGCGATGTTATAATATTGGAGGATCACGAGGCCGAGTATGATGTTTATTAGACACGTGTTGCCACATGTGTATGGCCTTGGTGGTCTTCGCCTTGAAGTGTTTTCTCTTGTCCCTTGACAGGTCTTTATTTATTAAAAGGCAGAAATCTGTAGACATGGTGATAGCTACATCACTTCCTAGTTCAATCCAATTCAGAATTATATCATGAATTGTGTAAGTATATCTAAATAGAACTACTTCAGTGAGAAATATTATTAGGACTTATTTGCCTTGTAACATCTTACAAAAACAAACACCTTTTCCGGATCCCCAGATGTACACACGTGTAGACATGACCCTAAGCTATTGACTCGACACGACCAGAGTGCCAGTCCCTCGTGAAAGTCACTTTCAACCATAGAAGGACTCTCTTATGACGTAACAACCAAATAATTGTTAAAAAGATTGAAGAAGTGTTTGACAACAGGACAAGACGGATACTGCACCAAAACTGTTTCCGCGGTGTCATTAACTTTTGTGAATTCGAGGGAACCGCTCGAAAATTAGGGATTGTCTGATTCACGATGTCATAATTGGAAAACCCCAGCAGTTGTGAATATCAACGTCATCTGTTCCGACAAATATTGTACTTTAAATATTTCGTTGATATTACGTAATGGAAACACTATCGTGCCTAAAAATTATGAGAAGTCAACAATATGTTAATTATTGACACATGCAATACAAGAAGTATACACGATTTAACACCAAGGGATTGCCTTTGCTGTGACAGACTGTACGCACGTATGTAGATATAAACAGTACCTGACCAATGTCATGAAATATAGGCTTCTTTTGTCGAGGGTGACGAAATGCACGTCAGTTTTGTCTCCCTGTCCCAAAGCAAATCACATCTTATATATTATGACACTAACAATATTTTTTATTCAGACTACCGAAACTTCAACTGTTTGTTGTTTTAAAGAATTGTTTACCTCCAGATGACCTTATGGTGGCTAAGGCCAAATGACATACGCCAAAATAATTACTTTGTGTTGAATTATAAATTCCAAATTTCAACATAAAGAATAACAGATTTTAACTTTTTTAAAGTAGAATTGTTCAATGCAACAACTTTTTATCTTATTTTAGCAGTTTTTAAAATCTTAGATGTTAGTAATTAAGAAAGTAATGCTGACAACTTATTGCGTGATAAAACGCAGCTGTTTTTCATCATTGCTAAAAACATTAAAATACATGCATATGTTACTGTAAATTCCGATCATGGTGGGATAAATTTATTTTTATGGAAACCTATAATGATATACGATTTTTTTTATTTTACAAACATAATGTTGCTGTGACCTGCATGTCATTCCTTTGCAATAACTCGGCAGGAATTCTTAGTACAGAACAGTATAAATCAGTAGAGCACTGGGTGACCAATACAAAATGGCTCTGTCTTATTGTCAAACGTTACGTCATAAATATCTTATATCAATTCCTATTTTACGAGCACAAATTCATCTTATGTTTGTATCCACATTTTACTTTATAACTACAATGAAAAACATGAGACAGAATTCTCGTTAGAGATATATACGGTCATATTCGAGTAAAATATATCACACTAAACTGGGCAGATTTATGAATTCTTTATATGTTACGTGATTGACATATTTTTATCAACTATTGGTTCATGAGTATACGCCAATTTAAACGACATGGTTCTGTATTCAGGCTACACGCCACCATACAGTGACAAGATTCTGTTCAGGCCTCACGCCGCCATACTGTGACAAGATTCTCTTCATGTCTCACGCTACCATACGGTGACAAGATTCTGTTCAGGCAACACGCCACCATACGGTGACAAGATTCTGTTCAGGCAACACGCCACCATACGGTGACCAGATTCTGTTCAGGCCTCACGCTACCATACGGTGACCAGATTCTGTTCAGGCCTCACGCTGCCATACGGTGACAAGATTCTGTTCATGCCTCACGCCACCATTCGGTGACAAGATTCTGTTCATGCCTCACGCTACCATACGGTGACAATATTCTGTTCAGGCAACACGCCACCATACGGTGACAAGATTCTGTTCAGGCAACACGCCACCATACGGTGACAAGATTCTGTTCAGGCCTCACGCTACCATACGGTGACAAGATTCTGTCCTCTTCGACATGAATTGACCAAATGACAACAGTCTTCAAGTACACAGCCTTAAATAGTCAGTGAATAGCAGAACTGAAAAGGGACACCCTTGCTGCAATACATGGCTCACAACTTATCAATAAGTCCTTGTAGACTGATACCTGTACACATTTACAAGTATGTGACATTTTGTTAAATCGCCCTGCTAAACAACGTCTTTTTCGCAACGTCAGAGAAAGATAATGAAAAAAAAAAAAAAAAAGAAAAGATATTACCGGGATGAAAAATGGTTCCGCAATTTATCGTGCCTCGATGTGGTAATCATCATCCTGTCGTGCCGTGGAGCGGAGCACGGTAACCTTGATCTACATATAAGACAAAATGATGATGTTTTTTTTTTTTTTTTTGTTTCTTTTTCAAGCTCTGTCTCACTATCAGATACTTCTCTTTCAAAGAGGACATCTATCAACAACAACACGGATCAGCCATAGGAACACCCGTTCCACCCCTAATAGCTAACATATTCACGGAGGATTGGAAGAACACACAACCACAAACTGGTTAACAGTCTTAGTGTGATACTTTTTACTCACAAAGTCGTTTAATTTCTCTTTAAGATATATTGACGAGTCTTGTCTTAAAATAACAAGACATTTATTGGTCACGTACCAGAAGTTGGTGTCAAGTGGTGTTGTATATCTTGTTTTTATTTGAACGTGACATCAATTACCCGGATTAAACAAGCTACACATAGATGATGAAGTCGATCAAGAAACCTCCCCCCCCTCAATATATAACCAATCAGAACGCAACCATGCTATCCGTGTTGTGACTCTCACGCTTTCAGACCTTAATCTATCATAGCTATCCCATCCTATCATAATATTTCCCGTTTCAACATAACTCGCCATGCCTTAGCCTCTCGTAGCCCTTCTAAATCAGCACTTTCAGACAAATCACACATTTTATTTTTAAAAAAAAGTAAGAAAAGAGATTAGATATATGCAGCCGGAGTGGGATGGATAATCAGAAATCCGTGGACATTTGTTAAGTGGTCAAATAACTAAAACTAAATAAAATAGTTAAAAGTATGCTAAGGAAAACAGGTGTTTATTGTAATAGCACCTGCACCGATCTAACCATAAACAGGCGGACGGGACAGTAAACGTTGGCCGGTATAAGGTCTGTCCATTTTCGCACAATAAAGACTCCTCTGTGGTTTTTCGAAGAAGAGTAGGCGTGGTAACGCCAGGCCAGAGGGTTTAGAAAATAGGATTAAGACAAATTAAAGCTTTTATTAAGACATTCGATTGACATCAAAATTACGTAATTTTTAACCAAATTACGTAGGTACCACCCAACTCTTGCTCCCTCCAACCAGAAAGGCTTGAGTCAGCCGGTATCATGCGGTGAAGGCCATCTACACCTCTGACGAGATAAGGCAACATCAGCCCTGAAGACGTCCTTACAAAAGGCTCCACCCCGTGAGTGGGATGCAGGTCGCCCCCTCACGGAGACGAAAAACTTGTAACCGACCAACCAGCCAACCGAGTTATAATTTCAGTTTTTGGTGATGATACTTACCACGTAACCAGATGTGCTACCATGGAGATATGTGGTGTAGTTTGATTAACAGAGGTACCTAGGTTTTTAAGGACAAAATATATTTTGCAATAACTTTGCGTTAGGCTATATGGCACCATTGCAGTAATGTTTTGAGGCCTAATTGCTTTGAATTATAAATGGAAAAAAAGAGATTATGTTTATTATGTCTGATTTATTCTCGTTTGAAATAAATATTCTTAAATACAGTTCCAGTCTGTCGCAAGATCTAGAAAATTTGAACGATTCAGACTGGCACCGCAGGGATCCCTGACCTTATTAACTAGTACATATTCAAGTGTTCTCGTCTTTTCGGAGGGATTTTCTGTGTAAATATGTCTATCTATCACGTCATTAATTACATGAAAAAGATTTCAGGATCCATAAATACATTTTAAAAATTTGTGAATTACATGCCGTACCACTTCCGATGTCAGCATCCGCTTTCTTGGAAGTATCTTTATTTTGATTGGCTCATTATATACAAATCATCCTGCACACTCGATGCACACACAGAACGCACAATATTCCTCAGTATTGTAATGACGAGAACTCGTGCTCATTTCCTATACATCATTCACGAACTGTCATGCACTTGAGATGGTTGAATGGGCGCTTATAGTCAATATCGATATATGCCTGCCTATAATATATAAATACATAATGGCTGCGCTTGATGGATGTATCTAACAAATGGCACGTGTACCGTTGCCGTAAGCGTTGTTTTACCTGTCGAAGTCGCAGCAGGTCTAAATAGGTGTGGGAGGATCATTTGACGGAATATGGTGGCCATCAACCAGTTTTTGTTAGGTTAAGATGTGACAATTAAATCTGCTTATGTCAGACAGGTTTCAAATATTGTCATCGATATTAAAATAACGACATATTTCAGATTGCTCTCAAATATACGAAACGCACTCCCTCGATTTTTTTTAATTGTATTGTTAACATTTTTCATAAACCTGTTTATAACAAAGTAGTCTCTTAACAAAGAGGAGTTATTGGTTGATATCAGTATCGGGAAGTTGACTATGGTTTGCACCAGGCAATGTAAAATATCTTGATGGATGATTGTTATATAAGGGAACCAGGATGAAGACTATGTGGAGTAAATTTAGACTTGTTTTTGTAATCATGTTGTTTTTTTGTGTGATCAAAATAGATCAAGATGATAATTTAATTATAAAGATATCACACAATAGATTAATATTTTCAATTGGTTTGTATTTCATCGAAGTTCCTAGGAAGGCAGACAATCTATTTTTCATCTTATTTGATTTAAATTCATTTCCGTGTGTTATATTAATAATCAAAAGAACACGAAGAGGAAACCCTGATTAATTAAATCTGTTTTATTTCTAAATGTATACAAAGAAAGTCGTCAAAAACAGCGTACATTGATTCCATTTATCAAACAGTATTCTATCTAACTGTGTAGATTTTTTTATTTTCTTTGTACCTCTTGAGGAGTCTTCGTGTAAATCTTTCTTTTGTTCATATTTTAGCGCTGTTTTATGGAATTTGAATTTGGATTATGATTATGTTGCCATTTTTTTTAATTTATATATATATATATATAGAAATATAGTTTTGGTTAGTAAATAATTGTATCAACCTCAATGGAAGTTAATAATGTAGACATACTTAATCATACAGGTATATATCTTCTCATGACATAAAATCTTGTTAATACTAGAGATTAACAATGTATCACTTGCACAATCACATTCCAAATTGTCAGCAAAACAGAAGAAATCAGGAACAAGGTCTAAAAATAGACACCTCTGTCGAAAGCCAGGGTGTAAGTCCACAATTATTTTGTAACACATCATTTTCGATATGTAGCTCATTTGTTCTTTAAACTTTGGAGATAGTCTTACATAAGAGAATAGTGTATTAGTTGTCACAAGAAGTCTATCCTCGACTTCTATTTTCAAAAGTTTTGAGTAAGACATAAAGACACTGAATATAGTAACAGTTTGTAACTCCAATTTAAGAATGGGTTTGTGACATATATATGACTTTGTACATAAAACTGTCTGTCAACATGTTCTGGAAGAGTGTTTGGTGGGGATTCAAAAGAGCTAATTTTTGATCGATTATCATCTTCCGTCGGCACGTGTTTCTAAAAAAATGCAATAAAAATTGAATAAATCAATATGTTCTGGCTTATACTCCAATAGTGAACAAATGAAGATGGCTCCATGACATACCTCTGCTTTGTACAGAATATCACACGGAAAGTTTAACAAGCTCCATGACATACCTCTGCTTTGTACAGAATATCACACGGAACGATTAACAAGCTCCATGACATACCTTCACTTTGTAAACAAGATAACACGAAACGTTTAACAAGCTCCATGACATACCTTCACTTTGTAAAAAAGATCACACGGAACGTGTAACAAGCTCCATGACATACCTTCACTTTGTATACGAGATCACACGGAACGTTTAACAAGCTCCATGACATACCTTCACTTTGTAAACAAGATAACACGAAACGTTTAACAAGCTCCATGACATACCTTCACTTTGCAAACAAGATCACACAGAACGTTAAACAAGCTCCATGACATACCTTCACTTTGTAAACAAGATCACACGAAACGTTAAACAAGCTCCATGACATACCTTCACTTTGTAAACAAGATAACACGAAACGTTTAACAAGCTCCATGACATACCTTCACTTTGCAAACAAGATCACACAGAACGTTAAACAAGCTCCATGACATACCTTCACTTTGCAAACAAGATCACACGAAACGTTAAACAAGCTCCATGACATACCTTCACTTTGTAAACAAGATCACACGAAACGTTAAAAAAGCTCCATGACATACCTTCACTTTGTAAACAAGATCACACGGAACGTGTAACAAGCTCCATGACATACCTTCACTTTGCAAACAAGATCACACAGAACGTTAAACAAGCTCCATGACATACCTTCACTTTGTAAACAAGATAACACGAAACGTTTAACAAGCTCCATGACATACCTTCACTTTGCAAACAAGATCACACAGAACGTTAAACAAGCTCCATGACATACCTCCAATTTGTAAACAAGATAACACGAAACGTTTAACAAGCTCTATGATATACCTTCACTTTGTAAACAAGATCACACGGAACGTTTAACAAGCTCCATGACATAACTCCACTTTGCAAACAAGATCACACGAAACGTTTAACAAGCTCCATGACATACCTTCACTTTGTAAACAAGATAACACGAAACGTTTAACAAGCTCCATGACATACCTTCACTTTGCAAACAAGATCACACAGAACGTTAAACAAGCTCCATGACATACCTCCAATTTGTAAACAAGATAACACGAAACGTTTAACAAGCTCTATGATATACCTTCACTTTGTAAACAAGATCACACGGAACGTTTAACAAGCTCCATGACATAACTCCACTTTGCAAACAAGATCACACGAAACGTTTAACAAGCTCCATGACATACCTTCACTTTGCAAACAAGATCACATGAAACGTTCAACAAGCTCCATGACATACCTTCACTTTGTAAACAAGATCACATGAAACGTTCAACAAGCTCCATGACATACCTTCACTTTGTAAACAAGATCACATGAAACGTTCAACAAGCTCCATGACATACCTTCACTTTGTAAACAAGATCACATGAAACGTTCAACAAGCTCCATGACATACCTTCACTTTGCAAACAAGATCACACGGAACGTGTAACAAGCTCCATGACATACCTTCACTTTGTAAACAAGATCACACGGAACGTTTAACAAGCTCCATGACATACCTCCACTTTGCAAACAAGATCACACGAAACGTTTAACAAGCTCCATGACATACCTTCACTTTGTATACAAGATCACACGGAACGTTTAACAAGCTCCATGACATACCTTCACTTTGTATACAAGATCACACGGAACGTGTAACAAGCTCCATGACATACCTTCACTTTGCAAACAAGATCACATGAAACGTTCAACAAGCTCCATGACATACCTCCACTTTGCAAACAAGGTCACACAGAACGTTTAACAAGCTCCATGACATACCTTCACTTTGTATACAAGATCACACGGAACGTTTAACAAGCTCCATGACATACCTTCACTTTGTATACAAGATCACACGGAACGTTTAACAAGCTCCATGACATACCTCCACTTTGCAAACAAGATCACACAGAACGTGTAACAAGCTCCATGACATACCTTCACTTTGTAAACAAGATCACACGGAACGTTTAACAAGCTCCATGACATACCTCCACTTTGTAAAAAAGATCACACAGAACGTGTAACAAGCTCCATGACATACCTTCACTTTGCAAACAAGATCACATGGAACGTTAAAAAAGCTCCATGACATACCTCCACTTTGTAAACAAGATCACACAGAACGTTAAACAAGCTCCATGACATACCTTCACTTTGTAAACAAGGTCACACAGAACGTTTAACAAGCTCCATGACATACCTTCACTTTGTAAACAAGGTCACACAGAACGTGTAACAAGCTCCATGACATACCTTCACTTTGCAAACAAGATCACACGGAACGTTTAACAAGCTCCATGACATACCTTCACTTTGTAAACAAGATCACACGGAACGTGTAACAAGCTCTATGACATACCTTCACTTTGTAAACAAGATCACACGGAACGTTTAACAAGCTCCATGACATACCTCCAATTTGTAAACAAGATCACACGGAACGTTTAACAAGCTCCATGACATACCTCCACTTTGTAAACAAGATCACATGAAACGTTCAACAAGCTCTATGACATACCTGTATCTTGGAAACAATAACACAATGAACAAGGTCCAGAGTGTTCCAGGTGGTCTTGTTTCCAATGTTTTGGTGACATATCCTTCCCTTATATTGATCATTTGTGCACGTTAAAATGGATTTCTGGGAAAAAACCCATTCATTTTAACACTATCATTTCTCGTTTAATATCAGATAAGCAAGTGTTTTGAATCTTTTTTTTATGTAAGATTAGGAATTTGATAAGTTAGCATTTTTATATCCTTATAAAATAATGGACAATCGCCTATCCTTAGACTTTATATGATATATCCGTACAGCAATGGAAAAAACAAATTAATGAAACGCTTGATGTATGTATACCGTTTTTTCCGGAAATAGGAACTTTAGAAAACTGAGGAAACGATTCTGTAGAGACCAAAATAAGACATACTGTTAACATTTGAGAATGCTTTCAGACCTATTTGGTAACTGCGTGTGGGAGTTTTGAGAAAATGTTCGAGATAATTTGATTGTCGCTTGACGAATGAAACCATTAGCAAATATTAGCAGTATAGTTTCCTGTTGTTTAACTTTTTCATTAATATAGATACATAGTGCTATAAACACGAGAGAAACAAAATATCATACTTTCCAATTCTAATTATTTTATATTTTGGTCAATGATTTCTTGTTTTTGTTTTTTGTTTTTGTTTAAGTGTCCGGTCAGCTGTTCGAAAAGACAATTACGTCCTATTTACCGTCTATCTCGATTAAACGCATTATTTCTTTATCGAACATAACACAAGAAAGACGTCTAGTCTATGAATACTTTTGCAACCAGCTAATCCATTTATATGATAACCATCTCTGTTAGTATATCTAATGAAACTTTGAGTCATGTTGACCAATACACTTCTCCTTATCATACATTTAATGATGTACTCCTCCAAGAAGTAAAAAATGTCCGGTATTAGATTTTTTCTGATTGTAATATTTTGAAGCGTTTAATTATAAGAAAAAAAAATCCTATGTTGCTGCACTACTTTTTGCACTACAGGCGTTAGAATATGTCTTACAAGAAATTATTAGTTTTTCAATTTTTATCCAAATCAATAATAAAAATCCAGCAGTGGTCAGTAAGTCGGAGTGCACGAATTTGAAATGTGTGATTTAAGGTGATAATCCAGGCAAAATTTGGTTGAAATCTACCGAACGCTTCCAGAGTTATACTCAGGAAAAATACAATAGCAATTAGGAATCGTTGAAATGTTAACGCTTTTAACCGAATCACGTCGTCAATTACGCCGAATAACTACATACTGCTAATCAACAAGTTAGATAAATGTGCCCAGTAAACCACCGAACCAAAGGTTAAATTTAGTTTATTGTTTAACGTCCTATTAACAGCCAGCGTCATTTAAGACGTTCCAGGTTTGGTAGAGGGAAGTCGTCGTAAGCCCTTGAAACGTAATACAATATAGCGGATTAGTTACATCATACGTTCCAGGCGGTAAAAACTCAGAATAAAAATCTCGAGGACTGCTTCATTAGTGATTCAGATGATTTTAGAGTAAACATGAAAAAGAGATACAGATAATGTATTCTGTTTATCCTGTAACATTTATTAGAAAGTCAGATTACTGGAACTGTCTGTTCGTTTGACGTTGACATTTCGTTTAATTTTGACTGATTACACATGCCGAAATAATTTCGCCAGGAAATACTTCAACAAATATAACAACAGAATATTCGTTAAAGAAGTTGTTCATTAAAGCAAACAAAAACCTTATTCAAACAGTTACTCATATTTTTGATATAATATTTAAATACATCAGACAGTAAATCCGATGTATAAATACACGCACTAGAATACAGCCGTTTCCTGTCACTGCCGGTGTGTTCTGACAATGGCAGTGCCAGTGAAGGATATAACGTGTTATTTTCATATTTAAAATGTACTGATACACAAGCGAAAATAAGCATTTTTATTTGTTTATATTGAATACATTGTCCTTGTCATAACTTTTTGAAAAGTAAATTAAATAGTTGGCTTTCGACATTTATGGTAAGTTTGTGATGACATGACGCCTACCACAGCGATGATAATCGGATAATACTACAGAGTTAGGCTGACCAGCATTACTGTGCATACGATCATATGCGTTGATATTTTTGGCTGACAAGTCTTGTTAGCAAAACAAGACAACCGAACATTTTAAATAAGAGATGAGAGAAGTCTGGTTACCTGTCGACGATACCTGAGTGTGGACCCCCTGGGACTGTGAATTTTTACACCTTATTCCCACCCCCCGCCACTCACTCGGACTATCTTCCTGGAAGGGGATCTACTCGACTCTGAAAACGAGGCCAAGTCATGAATATTACATGATGTAATGTACTTGTGCCAAGTAAGATTGATGCACTTTCATTCAATATACGATGTTTTACAAAATAGTCAGTCAGCGTTACCAGTGATTAACTGTTGTTTGTGATGGACAAAGTCGTTACATATTGTCATACACTGTACATACATATATGTATGTATGTATGTATGTATGTATGTATGTATGTATGTATGTATGTATGTATGTATGTATGTATGTATGTATGTTTGTTTGTTTGTACAAGTATGTATGTATGTATGTATGTATGTATGTGTGTGTGTGTGTGTGTGTGTATGTATGTATGTATGTATGTATCTCCTTTCCCGAGAACAAATGCAAAAGTAATCTGGGTAGCATTTACTATTACTTATGTGTTATATTCATATATACATACACGTACTTCCTTACAACCTTAGGGACATCAATTTATTTCTTACATTGATTAATGTTCAATATACACTCATTCTTTGAACGCCAATGATGATCACATTCTTAAAACGTGTCTTTTGGTAAGTATTTCATGATGTACGTCTCCTTACATAGTGTGTGTATTATGGAAATGTCTTTCTATCAGTTTTTGTAGTTCTCAGTTGCCTCCTAGGTTTAGGTCGTTAGCAACGCTGACGAGTTCACAAAACATCTGACGATTTTCTAGGATTAACTGTCTCCAGAGTTAAAAGTACTATTCACTGGTGTGTCTTTTGTACAATTAGCAAAGATATGCTGAACTCTTTTATACAAGCTTCAACATTTCTTTCCATTGTAGTCAATTTGGACAGTTTATTACAATTTCGTGAGAAAAGTGTTCAACTTTTCCTATCTGTTGTCAGCCTTTCTTTGGTGTTTTTGCTATACAGAAACTCGTGACATAAGTATCATTACAATTACCACGGCTGGGAAAAGCTGGGTTGGTTTCATCACCATTGCGAAGAACTCTGAAGGTCAAATGGAAATTTTGTCGTGTTGGCCATTTCCTATTGGAAAGTGATATTTTTCCTTTTGTGAAATTGTATTCAAAATGTTGGTAGATCCCAGTGTTGTCATAGATAGACCCTTGTGTTGTCATAGATAGACCCTAGTGTTGTCATAGATAGACCCTTGTGTTGTCATAGATGGATCCTAGTGTTGTCATAGATATACCCTTGTGTTGTCATAGATAGACCCTAGTGTTGTCATAGATAGACCCTAGTATTTTCATAGATAGACCCTAGTGTTGTCATTGATAGACCCTAGAGTTGTCATAGATAGACCCTAGTGTTGTCATAGATAGACCCTAGTGTTGTCATAGATCGACCCTAGTGTTGTCATAGATAGACCCTAGTGTTGTCATAGATATACCCTCGTGTTGTCATAGATATACCCTGGTGTTGTCATAGATAGACCTTAATGTTTTTATAGATATACCCTAGTTCTTTCATAGATAGACCCTAGTGTTGTCATAGATCGACCCTAGTGTTGTCATAGATATACCCTCGTGTTTCATAGATAGACCCTAGTGTTGCCATAGATATACCCTAGTGTTGTCATAGATATACCCTCGTGTTTCATAGATATACCCTCATGTTTCATAGATATACCCTCGTGTTGTCATAGATATACCCTAGTGTTGTCATAGATAGACCCTAGTGTTGTCATAGATATACCCTCGTGTTTCATAGATATACACTAGTGCTGTCATAGATATACCCTAGTGTTGTCATAGATATACCCTGGTGCTGTATATAATAATAGGATATGATATTTTATCTATTGCTGCCGCAGCTTTAATTCTTCTCTTCTTTCCCGTTTTCATGTCCCTGTTTCCATCAAATGCTGTCTGATTCCGGTTTGCGTTCAATGCATTTTTCCGGATTAGCGAAAACTCCATGCAACTGTAAGAGTATAGCTACAAACGGTGGCCCTGACGTTCAATTATTCCTGAATAAATACCCATTAAAATGAGATTTGTATGGGACTACCAATACTCTCCGTTATGATGAAAACTCCGATAATTTTTAAAAAGTTAACCTGATCGTCATGTGATTTTATCTTAAATGATTGCTATTTCGAATTATTCGCTATTTGTTATGCTTAAACCTCACGTTTAAAGGGAAAAATTGATGAATTAAAATCAATACAACATTATGTAACCCAAATGATCTCTCTTTTATTTCACCTCATTCTTTATCCGATAAAACACACCTGTTTTGGACACAGGATGAGACAGTACATACCTGTCCGAATGATTCTACTCGTGCAGGTGTATATAACTGGTTTAACACAAGCAAAAGTACAATGAATTAACGCCTTTCAATTGAATTATGACTAACTGAAAGACTAGGGTGTATGATAAAGGTGGCATTCATTAGGTTAACAGCTGATCAGAACAGGCCATGGAACACACTTCCCTTCTACAAAGATACATGACACTGCATTGTTTCAGTGTTACATTTCAAGAATGACGCAACCGGAAGTAGGTGGTGCTGAAACACGAAACGGTGGCATATAATAATTAATTTCCGCGGAATATCGGCACACCCTTAGTGTGATTTCTCCCGTATGAACAGCACGTGGCTTATTAAAGCCTTCTTTTGTTTTAATGTCAGATTTCATTAGAAGAAAATCAGGCCGACATTTGAACATGGAAATCTAAAAGCTGCCTGCTGTAATCTTAATCCGGCCGGTACGAGTAATCTACCAGGTCCACACTTAAACGCTCAGTCATGCTTTGGAATATATTAGAATACTGCTTATGTACTTATATATATATTCCTGGGATAGATACACATGTATCAACTATACGATTAAATATATAAAACGTATTTTTTTTTTTAATTTTCACATTGCATAAATTTGTACATTTAATCGCTTGCAAAACCCTTCCTTACATGAGTGACATTTCAGACTGGTGATCATCTAATGATTTCATTTCTTTAAAATACATAATACAATAGTTAATTTTTCGTCCAATATGATTAGTTAAGAAATATCCAGTTGAAATAGGAATTATACCAGGCATAGAACAAACAGTTTTAGCTCTTTAGTTTAACCGGGCAGCTCAATTTCAAAAAAGTTGAAACAACACTTTTGTGACGTCATAGATAAGAACAAGGGGTATTTTAAGAAACATTATCAGAATATGACATGACATTCAGTAAAATTGTTACATTATTTGATATGTCACTCGCTCAAATGTCAGTGAAATATCAAATTATTGACCTTTTTATTATTAATTCCGTATTCAATCGATTAATCTGTAATCTTCTCTGTTTACATGACGAATGCTGTCGAAGACCATTTGTACCAAAGCATCCACACAAATTCTTCACGGTCTGCAGACGTAGTGTTTTTTTCGTTATTATATATTTTCCTAGTGTTCTAGAACAGATTCATGAAATTGGCTACCTTTTTATTAACATACATCTTTTTTATATACGTGTATATATTTTGTCTGTGGGTGGAGGCTATAAAAAAACTCCCTTTTCCAGAAAAACCCCATTTAGTACAATCTCAAAGATTGGGATTGACGTCGAAACAGACTGTATATCATATAAGATATTAGTCTCTGTACAATTCATTGTCTATAAACGAGATATTACCTAAAATAAAACGTGTCATTAGCAGTTCCTCCCACGCACAACGCAAAGCCTAAAACAAATCGTAACGCTAATTGAAAGTTTACCCGTTTCCTCAACTTTAATTCATCGCCATTTTGATATTATGACCGCGCTATCTCCTACGGGCCTACATCTCGATAGTTCTCAGATGGCAATCAAAGGATGGTGGCTACAGTGTCATATTCTACAAATCAACTGTATCAATATATAACACACTCCAATCGGAGCACTCCTTCCGGTGTTGCAATACACATTTACATATAGGATATAGCGGGCTTTAAAGAATTTATCGAATAAACAATTTCTCATTGAAATTTGAAAATCAGTTGATTTTCACATATTGATGAAATTACCTCAATCCTGGTGGAATCCTCCATCATCCAATTTTGTTTAAAGAAATACCAAATAACTCGTATACTTTTAAAATTCTACTTTTTTGTGCGTTTTTTGTTCAGGCTATCAATGAGATATCTACATATAGAAGATATTAAATGATACAATTAACCGCCATAGACCTTCACTAATTGAGAGCTATTCATTTTCGCGATGTTCACGATGCTCGCGAATCAGAGCAACCCCGAAAAATCATCGCGCCAAAAATATAAACTTCAGAACAAATTATTATCAAAGATAATCTATGAAAGGAAAATGGAGCAAAACGGTTGAAGTAATGAGTGCAACATGTTTATATTTTCAAGCTTCATATAGCTTGCGTTCAAAATCTCCAAAGTACAGGGAAGGCAACATAAGCAATCAACGAGGGAAAGGTGGGTAAAAGAGTTCCATACTGACCGATGTGGTTTCAAAATTTAGGCATTTAGCATCACTGACGATTCCTAGAAACATTTCTATGATGTAGTTTAATTCATTGCTTGGCCGTATTGTATCTTATTCAAAATTTTTTATCAAAAGGTGCTATTAATTTTTCCTGTATTTGTACATGTACAGTCTTGGTGACTGCGGTTTGTAGACACTGCTGGTGGACTTTTAGAACCCTAGGTTTGCTGTAATCTGCATGTTACGTTTAAACTCATTCAAATAGCAGCGCGGTGTAGAATATTCCGTGTATTTTTTTTTTTATTTTTTTAATTTTTAAAACACTTTGGATTTTACTCAGTCGACTCTTACACTTCAACATCACTGACGAGCCATAGAAAGACAAAACAGCTGAATGATGTAGTGTAATGCATTGTTTGACTCAGTTATCTTTAATTCTAAATTTGCATCAATTAGTGTGTATTTTATACAATCTCAGAAAAACTTTGCAGATTTCCCAAATAAACATGCAAAATTAATTATGTTTAAATCTTAAAATTGTACCTCTCTCTTACATCATGTTCTCAAACTCCTGCAGTTCTTCCTCCATGGCAGCTATCAAAGAATACGTAATATATGAATCACGTGAAAAAAATCGGTATAGACCCCCCCAAACAATGATTTGATCAAACTGTCGAACGGAATGTAAAATTCTTCTAAAAACAGCTATTTTTGATAATTGTTTGAGAAGGCGTGTGTCGCCAAATCTCTAAATAAAGAAAAATCTGAAAACGCAATATATATATAAGGCTGTTTGATCACGAATCCTCGAAAAATAAATCTATTCTAGGAACGTGTAATCCCCAGGCTCAAAACACATATGAAAACTGCCTTATTCTAAAAGTCTGCATAGGCGGATCAAAGCAGATTTCGTAATTGGTTATTACCTAGAAAATAATTGTTAAATTACAAAATGATAACATGCCGAAGGAAAAACTTATCATTTTTTTTAATTCATGTCTTTGATGAAAGGAAAACTTTCTTGTGCAGACAAAACGCCATCACAATAAAATCCCTGTGTGATGTCAGGAACATATTATGAATTAACACCACTCGATATAAAGAACTGTACAAATGACACACAAGTTCGCTATAGATAACAATTTCAGAATTAGATAGAAAGTCAAATAATGAATCTACAGCGTACAACAGAATAGGGCCTAATGTTTTGAAACCTAAATGGTGACTGGAAAAAATGAAATAAATGTCACTTTTTAATAGATGCACCGTTTTAATCTGAACGTTAGGTTACCTTGTTCGATCTTAAAGGATGATTTGAGTATTTTAGATTTGGTTTTGACATCGCAATGGGAGCTTCAATTGGGAAAAGAACACAGCAAACCATTCTCCTAATGATGTTTGGTATACACTGTTCACAACAAATATCTTTTGTGTTGATGGGTCATTGTAATGACCGGTGTCGTTTCGTGTGTGCCGACGTGTTATTATAAATTATTCTGTCATTAGATAGTAAATGATTGCTATGAGTCTTGATATACTTATCTGAAATATTTCTCAGACGTTGATAAATGATATTGTGGAACGCAAACGAAAACAAAGAATATGGACGCGTCCGGATGATAGGTTACACCATTATTTTCCAAATTTCGGGCAAATTCCATGAAAATTACAACATTTATTAAACTATGGGGCTAGTGTATGCCCTGGTCTAGATTTTGACATTTCTTGCAATTGAGTGTCTTTTGTCCGATGTTAGGGATAATATATAACATAAACCAGAAATATCAACATCCGGAATATTTCAGTATGAAGGGGATTCGCAATTGCATCATCATTATCTGATGTATACACATTATCTGATGTATACACATTATCTGATGTATACACATTATCTGATGTTTACACATTATCTGATGTACAAACATTATCTGATGTACAAACATTATCTGATGTTTACACATTATCTGAACATCATCTGATGTATACACATTATCTGATGTACACACATCATCTGATGTACAAACATCATCTGATGTATAAACATTATCTGAACATTATCTGATGTATAAACATTATCTGATGTATACACATTATCTGATGTACACACGTCATCTAAACAATATATGATATATACACATTATCTGAACATAATCTGATGTATACACATTATTTGATGTACAAACATTATCTGAACATTATATGATATATACACATTATCTGAACATAATCTGATGTATACACATTATTTGATGTACAAACATTATCTGATGTATACACATTATATGATGAATACACATTATCTGATGTACAAACATTATCTGAATATTATCTGATGTACAAACATTATCTGAACATTATATGATGTATACACATTATCTGGTGTATACACATTATTTGATGTTAAAATAATTTCAGTTGATATACATTACATTTTGAACATATACGTTATCAATTATATCCTAAAACTTATATTCGTGTGTTGGAATAAAAAAGAGCTTATTGATACAGATAATTGTAAGGATGACAGTAACACAGTTCCCCTAAAGTACCCCAGCAGTCGTAAATGAAGACAGTAACACAGTTCCCCAAAAGTACCCCAGCAGTCGAAAATGATGACAGTAACACAGTTCCCCTAAAATACCCATGCAGTCGTAAATGATGACAGTAACACAGTTCCCCTAAAGTACCCCAACAGTCGTAAATGATGACAGTAACACAGTTCCCCTAAAGTACCCCAACAGTCGTAAATGATGACAGTAACACAGTTCCCATAAAGTACCCATGCAGTCGTAAATGATGACAGTAACACAGTTCCCCTAAAGTACCCCAGCAGTCGTAAATGATGACAGTAACACAGTTCCCCTGAAGAATCCCAGCAGTCGTAAAATATGACAGTAACACAGTTCCCCTAAAGTACCCCAACAGTCGTAAATGATGACAGTAACACAGTTCCCCTGAAGAATCCCAGCAGTCGTAAAATATGACAGTAACACAGTTCCCCTAAAGTACCCCAACAGTCGTAAATGATGACAGTAACACAGTTCCCCTAAAGAATCCCAGCAGTCGTAAAATATGACAGTAACACAGTTCCCCTAAAGAATCCCAGCAGTCGTAAAAAATGACAGTAACACAGTTCCCCTAAAGTACCCCAACAGTCGTAAATGATGACAGTAACACAGTTCCCCTAAAGTACCCCAACAGTCGTAAATGATGACAGTAACACAGTTTCCCTGAAGTACCCCAGCAGTCGTAAAAAATGACAGTAACACAGTTCCCCTAAAGTACCCCAGCAGTCGTAAATGATGACTGTAACACAGTTCCCTTAAAGTACCCCAGCAGTCGTAAATGATGACAGTAACACAGTTCCCCCTAAAGTACCCCAACAGTCGTAAATGATGACAGTAACACAGTTCCCCTAAAGTACCCCAGCAGTCGTAAATGATGACAGTAACACAGTTCCCCTGAAGAATCCCAGCAGTCGTAAATGATGACAGTAACACAGTTTCCCTAAAGTACCCATGCAGTCGTAAATGATGACAGAAATACATGTCCCTTAGATAATGTTTGACGCCCATGGTCCATGGTGACAGATAACAAAAATGTTTTTATCAATATGGACCAAAGTACGATACTGACTGGCTGTAATGTTATAATATTTCAATGCTGGATTTTGATTTGTCATTATCAAATATTGAACTTTGATTTTCACACGTATTCTATGAACAATAACAAGTGTATCAAAATAGAGCGAAAAGACGTCATCGCAATGTCATCACCATGGATACAGCTAAATCTCTATCCGATTACAGATTTCGACATTTGACGATTGTTGCACCGTATTAAATGGCCTAATAATTACATATCCGCTATTCTGCTGAGTAATGTTAACTTTACAAGTATTTTCTATCATCTAAGATTTTCTATCGAACTAACGTGCCACGTGATCGAGTATATGTATTAAATTGGTTTTTTGCTCTAGAAACTAAATGTTATGCTACGTTTTCATGTGATCTAGAATTTACGTCACTTTTCCGACAAATTCTATTTCTGAAACTGATATTGTGCATGCAAGAATTGCTTTAAGAATTAATTAGAGGGTATTACGACCATTATATTTATTTTCTATTGTGATTTCGCGCTTTTTTATGACCAGAAAGGTCACATAACACAAAGAGGAAAATGTAAACCTGGTGTTTCCATAAATATATTTGTTTAGAACTGCTAATTTTCACTGTTTGGCACACCTCCAACTTTATCAGCTTTGGTGCTTATTGCTAACCAAACAAAAACGACTGTCTTTTTAAAGATTGCTTTATACATCGACAATGGTATAAAGAAACTGACGGACGGGTTTGACGGTGCCAACGCAAAACTTTTGTATGGATTCTTTAAAGTTCTCCAAGTGAAAATATGCACATTTTAAAAATATCCCCCAAGAATGAATGTGGATGGGAAGCTACCAAATTCTACCTGGAGATGATGAACCATATTCCATTGGCAATCATTGTCACCCTAGTTTTTTCAAACTTCATTGACTTTTTTGTTATTTACACGAAATATGAACCTCAAGTAATTCATTTTGGCTGTTGACTGCTTTTTTGAATATCAAAGATGGTACAAAAGACACGTATCTAATTAGGTCCTTTCAATGATTTAGTTAGATACAGTAGAACAAAAATAATGAATTTAACTACATCATTCAGCTGTTTCGTCCTTCTGGGGATCGTCAGTGATGCTAAGGGCCTAACGTTTGAAGCCTAGGAAGCGACTGAGCAAAATCCAAAGTGATTAAAACAATCTAAGTGGCAGGGCACCATCCCCATACACGCACTTCAATGAATTTCGTAATATTTATAACTTTTGTTTCAAATAAGCAATTTTTATCCATTTCGTGAAACAATAAAATCCGTTGATCGTCAGTCAACGATTTTATCGCACCAACCAGAAACAGTGTTAACCTTGGACTTTGCTCTTGGTTGATAAAATCACGAACTGACCTCATCAACCAGCTATAATTGTAAATTGATATATACTGCCTTCCTTTAAAGATCAAATTACTGTAAGATCTAATGAATTCATTGTTTTGCCAATCAGCCGAACATAAAGTCTTTACTTACTAAATATGTTGTCATCGGATATGAACTTCTTTTCTACTTCCGGTTGAGCAATTGTACTTACAATTTATATAGGCGTTTGTGTGTAATTAAAGAGCAGATAGGCGTGTCCAGTTTGTACGTAAACGTGATAGCGTCATGTGAATAGGACGATCACGTGTAGCATGCCTGAAGTTAAGATAGTCGGTTCTTAATGTTGTATTTCATTCCTCACTGTCTACAACTCTTCGACTAATTGAAATCAAATATATGATATCAAACCCTTCATGATCAATGAAAATTCGCTTTTTGTTGTCAATGACTTTCCATCCTTTCGTAGGCTTACACATACAGTGAGACACTTATCTGTTTATTTTCGCGCCAAAGTCATGGAATGATAGTGGTAAACCATGAGTTAAATGTGGTAATGGCGCAATATTCACTTTCATGAATGAATTTTCTGTAGACATCAATATATGTCTGATTCCCAGTAGACAACCATTATAAAACCCACACCCACACGTATAAACAGGACAATCTTCTTACAAACCATCTCATTAACGTTATGAAACTTGCATCATTAAATCGGCCGCTTTATAAACCTTGGAACACTTCGGCATGGGATTGATTGCCGATTATGTAAGCATGATTTATTCTCAAAGGAACTTTCATCAAGTACAGTGACTTTGGTCTCAAAGTCGCACCAACAACGCCTGGTTTTCATTCAGATCTATTAATATAGCGAAAAGTAGGGAGACCAACATAGCTACGTTACATCTTTAATGTCATGGTAACATGTATATAAGGATGAAAAAAACCCAATTTACATATATTGCTCGGACATATACGCCTACCCTTTGCTACCTACCTCGACCGGTCAGATAGATATAATGATAATGCCAAATCCTGATTCCGGTCGGTGAATCCACATTTGGAACTTTATATTAACACCGGAAATAACAGGTAAAACTGAGAAAGGATTGTTAGTAAAAGGGATAGGTATGCTACATCAACGTGTAAAAAAACAAAAAAAAAAAAAAAAAAAAAAACCCCAAACAAACAAACAAAAAAAAAAAAAAAAAAAACCCCAAAAAAAAACAAAAAAATCTATAAAAGAAGACAAAAGTTCATTTTTGCCCCAGAGGAACAAATCATAACACCGTTATAAGATTATTATCAAACGAACATCAAATGCTTGTCCTCATGAAAAGCAAAATCGACGCCTAGGAATGATTTATACGGATTATAATTCAAAAATATCTAAAAACTGAACTTATAATATGACTTCCCAAAAAGGTGAAATTTTTCTTACTAAAACTGTATCTAGCTTGTTAAGAAGATATGGAAATTGTTTTATCTAGGCGCTAGTTTAGATTACTCAAACGTGTCCATTCCTAAGGAGTTGTTGAATGACTACGATATACTGCCCGGAGGAAAGTCGTGTCGTATCACGGAGACGCTTGACTGAGCTCACGATCTGCATCGCCACAATGCTTTACAATATTGACACTCTGATGAAAGGACGTGCCTGTATACAATTCATTATGGATACCTCCGTGAGGTAATCTGTCTTTCAGTTTCTATTTTAATCCGTAGAAAGCCAACGTTATCATCATCATTACATGTTACACAAGTATTTGATAATGTTCGTTTGCGACTGCATCAAGAATAAATAAAATATATATAATATAAACAACACTACTGATTACACAAGTTATTAAAGTTTTTTCGTTGAAACAGTTCAGTGGTGGTTACATACGAAATGTATTTCAAATAAGGGCTTATGAATTTGCAATGCCGGACAGGTAATTCGGAAAGGGTTTCGGAGCTGCTGGACTATTTGAAAAAATATGGTTTTATTCTGTGGGTTGAATTTTATGACCGGGAAATGTGGGAATCCCTGAGATTAAATAGTATCCTTTGCATAAAGCGTTTATAAGAGATAGAGTTTAATCTAATCGGTCTTAATCTCTGTTAATGTTTCTAACAATATTCGACTTCTTCTCTCGAGGTACATTAACCAAAACTGTACAGATAGGAACTCAAAATCCTCGTTATTATCATTGTCAATATTTTAGCGTTACAGATCTCTGAGAGGGTGAATCAGGATGAAAAGGATTGAATGAAGCATGTAAAACAAGGTAACAGACAGAACAATCATGATAAGCTATGCGTCGTAGTTTTACTACAGAAGCCCAAATGAATGCAAATAGTGGACGTAAAGTATATATGATTGTATGACACGAAGGTTGCTATAATTGAGATTCTTATGTTTTTTTACCGAGATTTTAATGTTTACAGGT
Source organism: Ylistrum balloti (assembly GCF_031769215.1). Taxonomy (NCBI): domain Eukaryota; kingdom Metazoa; phylum Mollusca; class Bivalvia; order Pectinida; family Pectinidae; genus Ylistrum; species Ylistrum balloti. The sequence goes on from NW_026782496.1 coordinate 461,611, forward strand.
GAGGATCTTTACATCGAAAGTTCTTCTACATGTAAACGAAATAAACGATGGCTATTACCGACAAATTTAACTTCCTAGAATTTCATTTCGTAGGGCGGGAAATATATTCACACCTACATAGTGCATTGTAGAACGCACATGACATTGATAATGTTCGTTCCTTGAGGCAAATCTAAGTCAACCGAATGATGTTTGCTTAATCAGCCCAGCTAATTCATTCTTAATCATTGGCTTGAAATTCGAAGTGCACATATACCTTAATCACGTGCCTGTATGTGAGCAGCCAGCAATACCGCCGGCGGGAAATAAATGGTCGTCTGCTGCACAGTCTATGGATTTAATGACGTCACATAGGTCACGACTTCTGATGTGGGGGCGGATGAGGTCACGTCAAATATAGATAAGAACCCATCAATTATATAAATGCTTGAACTTAAATACATTTTGATAGAAAGAAAGGATGATTCCCAAAAGAGAATGAATCATTTGTCAACAAGAACCCCCTGGAGCAGGGGTTGCACGAGTTACCGACTGATACGTGCGTGCGTATTTCAGCCAATCAAATTTCTCTTGACTACGAAATCATCACGTAACCATCTAAATCAAATGCATCTATCTGAGTGATGTTAATAACGCGATATTGCATATAGCCAAATGGTAAGACCATGAATCGTTAATGATATGTATTAGGATTCCAGGAACAAAGGTGTGCGCATAAGGGAGATAACTTTGTAAGAATCCAAGATATTCCATTACATATGTCTTCTACCTTACAGCATTCTGAAGATGCATGTAATATCAGTATAAGTAAATCAATTGGTAACATTGTTTTGGGGAATGATTTATATCTTTTTGGTATGAATGAATAGTTTAGATACAAGGACACAAGTTAATATCTTATATTTTATAACTTACATTAAGTTCAGTTTTTAAAAATGATTTTAAGATTTAAGGAATAACTTATTTTCTGGTGCGATCAGTAAATGATAAATGTATCACACGAAATTAATTGACATATACACCCTTTTGGTAAACAGACGCAATTTTTTTTCTACGTAACAAGACGCGTAAACAAAGGCATTATCCAATCAACGGTTTATACAGAGAACATACGAAAACGAACATCCATGTTAAATTAGTGATGAATTGAAGTGAGATGCGGCATTGTAGTTAATCGAACGTAGGAGCTGGGTTGATTAAAGATAAACAAACAATGTATCTTCCTGATTTGTCGCGCGAAGTTATTTATAGACAACAGTGATCAGTCTGGGAGCATTGAGGTATATAGTAAACAGAACGTTCATGTCAGAAGCTTCCATTTGTCTATTTTTGCATTACTTCTTTAATTCTTCATGCGTCACACAATTGTGAACGTTTTTTTTATTGTACAAACCACATATGAACAAGGTTTTGATACGTCACACAAGGGGTACAGAACTTTTTCGTACTTCACACAGGTTATTGTGTGCAAATCGTTCCTTTGCGCCTGCATGCGGGGATGGGTCATTTATACCGAATATGGAAGGGGATTAGAAAATAAGCTGAAAAAGAATAGCTATATTTTTACCACTAAAATTGCAAAAGAACCTGGATGAAAACTGACTAATGTGCGAGTAGTTCAAACATAGAAAAACGGATAACGGTAAAAATATCTATAGATAGGATAGTTAAGTACAAGAAAAGTAAGACCATGTGTTCAGGAAGAGTAAGCATCTTCTGTTTTATGAAAATTAGTCACTGTCGTCGTGTTTTTCTGGATAAGTTCAAGCGACATCATCTTCTAAATATGAGGGCTAGATTGATACCGATGAATCTCCGACTATATTAAAGATCACCAATCTTCCGTAATCTGATATCTCATGATATAGGTGATATAAGCCCTGGAGGATCGAATGAACTCCAACCAATAGGTAGGGTAAGCAGAATCATATATGGAAATGGTAAATGGTCAATAATGATGTCGAAATAATTTCGTTCATCACACAGCTAAGTGGTGTACCTGTTGGCCGCTTGGTAGGTAAACATTGGATCAAACGGCTGATGTAGAGGAGTCTGTCGTACCTTTGATTGCAATGTCAAGTGGGTATATCCTAAAGATACGGAACATAAACTTCCATTTACTAAATAAAAATTGATGCAGTTAAAAGAGTATTTGAAGGTCATGATCATGTTTCTGTTACTTGTATTTAGTAGTCGTATGAAAACCAAAACAAATCTACTAAAACAGGGATGCAGTTTTTAGTCCCACAGGTAAGTAAACATATAAGAACATTTAAAAAAATATATATTTTCATTATGTTGATTATGGGAAATACATTCGCATGATTTTGTTATGGAATTTCATTGTACAATGTTTTGTTATCATTTTTATTTTTGTAAAATAATATTAAATATTCATTATTTTTGCTTTTCGTCGAACAGCGGATTTGATATTCGAGTCTGCACCCCCTAGTATTACGGTCTTTGTGCAGGATGACGACAACTTGCCAAAGTTTGGGATGGTTTATGATTTCCATAATGACCTCATTGAAAAATGCATGTATTCGATGCCCTTGTGCGACATAAATTGGACGTGTCAGACGCACGTCAGTTTGCCAAGTTGTCAATTAACTTGCCATTACTTTCTTGGATTCGTCAATAATAACAGGATAAGTATCGTCAATGAAGCAAAAGACGTTTATCTTTCCAGAACACCTGGTCTTATTTTCCTTGTACAGTGGAAAGGATCTCTTACATTCATATTTTGTCATCGCATCTGAATTCTGATTCTGTTGATATTTCAAAATCTTGATGAACAAAAGCATTTAGACCATCATTCAATTAATTTCGTTGCTGTTTTTAGAATTTCATGATTTCAAAAGAACGTCAAGTAATTTGCACATTCTGATTCATGTCATTACTGTTTATATTTTCACTGATATCCAACAACACATGACAACAAGATATAAAACAACGGAACCAACAGGCAAACTAAAGAGCATCAAACACGTCCAAATTTCTATAAATCTGTTAATTTAAGGAGAAAGTCAAGAATATGTGTATATCTTGAACCCTGTCACTGAATTAATTAAAACGTAGCAGGCAGGTTACGGCAAACCTGAAATCTGGAAGATTGTACAAAAGACACACAAGTGAATAGCACATTAAATATAGTAAGACAGAGTAGAGCCAATAATGATTTAAGTTATATCGCCTGTTTAGTTGTTTAAGGGCAAAGGAAGAACATAAATCACTTTCATAATGATGCTGTCAAAAATAATAAATTTATGCCTTATACAATTTTTCTCACTTCAACGATTAAAAAAAAAAAGCCCATTAAACTAATTTATAAAATTAACTTAAATTAAATTAATATGACTAAAATATCAACCCATTGTACTGGCTCTATAGCTTGTTTATTTGTTTCTACGCTGTCGTCACAGAAATAGGTTACGTGACTATAAATCGTGTTGTACCGATAAATTCAGATACATGAATCCATGTTGATTGTGGGCTCCTGATCACGTATATTGTTTCAGGAAGTTTTACAAGTGGGAGTTTGCGGTAACTTTCGTACTATTTTATGCAAATGTACAGTTCCTATATGGTATGGAAAACAAAATCATGACTAGGCGTGTTTTCTTACTGTTTTTAACTACTCTGTTTGATAATTAAAATTTAAATTTTATTCCGACGGAGAACCGAACTGCCAGATACCTGTACTCTTCATCTAAAGTTACAACCGTAGAGTAAAACTTTTTCATTTCCTGGACACGCTGATCATTATCATGACGTCATCCAGTTTAATTTAATTTTCTATTATGCAAATGAGAATTGCGCATTTTTGTTATGACTAGTGGAGAATCTGACACAACACCTGACCATTCAGGATGACACCTATATATCTGGACCTAATTGAAAACCGAATCGTACAGGTGCGTCTTAAACAAAGCACTATATTAAAACAATTTAAATTTTCCTACATTCGAGAAATTGAAATTTCAAATATAAAACGTTTTAACTGCAATAAAGAAATACTCTGTTTGCTGGAAAGGAAATGGTTTTCAGTAAGATGATCATCGTTGTTAATGAAATGTGTTTGAAAAGCGATCTACAACGTATTTGCACGGAATTAAAGATGCAGTCAAATTATATTAGTTTTATGTGCATGTTAAAAACTGATTATAATGTACAAGACATTGGCATAGTAAATTAACACCTGCGGAGCCTTTTTATATTTTCATATGATTGGAGATTGTGCAAGCTAATCATTTCCTTTTGAAATGTTCGCTATAATATATTTATGATACAATATCAACCCTACGCATCAAGCTTCTTTAATTTCTAATGATATGCAAAAGTCGTCTACAGCCTTAAATCTATCTCAAACGCATGGATGCAAAAGTATCAAGATATCACAATGTCGCTATAATAAATGATAAATACAATTTGACTTCAATACAAAGGATTATCACTATGATTAAAAAGCAGTGAGGACGACGATAAGAAATCGTGATTGCTTGACTTTTTAAATGATAGTTAAACCTTATGATATTTGACCAAACAGATGGGTTCTTTCATTTTTTTCTATTCTGCGCTGAAAGTCTCAACATTGAAAGCTTAGCACAGAAAAACACTCAGCCGAAAAGATTATCAAACGAGTGCCTTATGCCAAATAATATACAGTGAAGACCTAATTCAAGCAAACCTACCACGCAATGTACATTGAATATCTACCATCTGGACATACATGTGATACCTGTCACACGAATTTACACTGAATTTACACTTAATGCAGTTATATAGGGAGATTTACGAATATTAATATTTTGAAAGGAGGGCAAAAGAGATTCCTTATTTACATCATCCTATGGAATTAATTTCTACTAGATAATATCTTCAATCCTAAGCATTCAACCCAAATACCTACTAAAATCATATGTGCAGGAGGCCTGTGTAAACTGTACAAAACATATTCGATTAAGTATTGTTTTTTGATTACATGTTATTAAACAATATTTCGTGAACAAATCTTCAAGGTAAAATAAATCTAGGACACTTCAAATGTAGCTAAAGATCTGCTAGGAAATCCGCGTCAGCATAGATGTTGCTCTATTGTACTCGACAAATTAATGTGCATTCGTTAGACCTGCAAGGCGATATGTTTGGCCTAATTAGAACATCAAAAGGATTAGGATATGAATATCGCAACCAACGTATGCCCTCAATATTGTATATATATTACTAATTTATATTTCACACATACGGGCTTTCTCTCAACATACGGAGGACCAAACGAGCCAACATAGTGGCGTTAGCGCAAATACAGACACTCTCGGAAGATTGTATAACACTTTAAATTAACAACTTCTTACTTGTGCAATCCTTTTTCATATTTGGAACACGTGAAGCTTTCTAATATTCTAATTTGTTTGCTTTTTTCTGATTAAGAATAATTTCGTTAATTTGTTTTTCATTCATTAACTGGATACTTTAGGTTAATTACGATATCAAATTAATTATACTTAATTAACTATTTCAATATGAATAAAAGAAAACGATTAATTACATTGTAGTATTTCTTGGTGTATGTCGTTATTTTAAGCAGTGTGGGATCGTCATCGTAGATATTCGCGAATGTCATAAGCAATGTATACGTTTAATTTCAAATTTATCCGAATATCAATTTCGTTTGATCGACATCGAACAAATCAATCATTGTAAACGCGTTTTCCGTTTGTGCAAACGAAAAGAGGAGTATCCTGAAAGAAGAGTGTCCTTCTTCGGAGATAAAGGACGGATTAGTTAATCCTGCTGGAACCTGTTAGTTGATACATTGTATTTATTAGAGAGCGTGAAACCAGCTGCTCAGAATGGGTCTCCGTATGATTCTAAAACCAACCTATAGATATATATCGCTTACAACATGTAAATGACTGGCCAATACGATGAATGGCTGTCAGATGAAGGGATGTCACTATATTGTAAAAAGACATATACTGTGAATTCTGTGACAGGTACGATGACCTACGATCCCCTGAAGTCCGGCAGCCGTCTTCACCGCAGCTTGACAGTATGCATAATAAAAACAATTAACGCTTCTTCATTCACAAATTGTGTTTTATAATTATACATGAAACAAATGTTAATACTAAAGTTGGAAGATGTCACTATATTTTTATATGAAGGTAAACCGCATTTGTATTATCTACGATACAGTCATAGACTTTGAATAAATCTATTCTGCATTTTGTGGTTGTGGAGATTATGCATATATGTAATCCTGAGTAAAACTCATATATGAATTGTATATCAATATTTGATACCTTATATGAATTACACGACAATAATCAGCAATCATATTTCATTTTGTAGATCAAACGACAACTTTCATGCTTAATGTCTAGTCATTGAGATTACCCCATAGTCAGCATCTGTAATCTTAGTTAAGATACAATAAAAGGGGGGATCAAGAAGACAATATTTTTTTATGAATACGTTTTCCTTTTATAACATTTCATTCAAAACATCAATGGAAACTTGTATTAATTTTCCTGATGACAATTCTCTGTCAAATTCATCACAGTGAGACTAGGGGGGATTCTGTAATTAAGTCTCTTGACATTAATATATATCCATTCACTCTAAAGCTTTGGTTAGGAGTGGTAGATAATTAAATACGCCTATGGAAAAAGGAAGTAAGAAAGATATCTTTTGATGTATTATTATGAATGAGTGGAAGGAATAGCTCAATGAAAAATATCATTGCCCGGATTTTATAGACAATAGAAGAATTGAAGTGAACATGAAGCGAAGAATAAAGATATAATAAACCTATAAAAGGATCCAAATCACTTGGCTGATTCACCTAACAATATTGTCAATATTACCAAACATCAGTTAAACCAGAAAACATCCGACAACGTCTACCATCACAGAATGATGATTAAATAAGTAAAAAATGAACATTTACTGGTGAGATCTAATCAAGCCGATATATATCGAAAAAATGATTCTTTTTTTTTTGTTTTTTTGTTTGTTTGTTTCAATTAGTTGGAGTTCTGTTCAGCAAAGGATGTGTGTATTTGCTCTGCAATTCAGTAGACGAGAAATATATTTGTTAAAAAGAATTTCTTTTAACTTTTTCTCGTCGGTTTACCTGACTATATTGTAATGATTTACTATTTAAATATCAGATAGAACAAATGACAAGTTGTTTTCGTAGCGTGTCACGCAAAATTAATCATACCGGTCTACATAACACAAAATAATCTTCCGAGTTGTTACTTTTGAAAAGTTATTGGTTAAGCATTCCTGGGGATTAATGGTGACTAAATAAGAGAGATACTGATCAGGGGCTGCGTCACAGCCAATTGATCCTGGGTACCCCTAACAAATCATTTGTCAGCATAGGTGGGGGTAACATATTGTATATAATGTCCACCAGGCACTAGAATGTTATATGGACTGCTACAAAACTCTTTTTCTCCCTCGATGAGATCACCATCATCTGCAACAAAAAATAAAGAATCAAGGATCATGCATAATTTTTTTTTTCGAGCCAGATACTACGTTTCTTCTTTTGCAAGCCTTTCATACTCTATTCCGCTGGAAACCATTTCCATATTCCTCTCTGTTATCTAGCCCACTTTCTCGCCAATTATCTTGCTTTCTCTCAGAGCTAGATATATGATTTTACATTAAATATTCACTAAAACAGTTTTAGGTAGGTGGGATGATAATACGATGTCACATGATTTCTGCTCATAGTGTTCTTAACTACATTGCCGAGTGCACATTCTTCTTTATTTGTCAAGTGTTACATATCATTGCTAACTAAAATATTTGTATGATGCATTTTGTTTTATGATATGATATTTGGGAGAATTTTTGACTTGTGTCCTGTCTGGGCCTCATACTTACGATCCATGCACACAATCACCTAGCCAGGAGCTATCTACAACGGCTTGACAAATGTAAATATGTATGAATCTTCAATCCCCTTTTCCTGAGAATTAGAAGTTGCATGAACAGTGCCTCCAAGGATAGTTATGGTAATTTAAGTGTTGGAACTCCCTGGTTGGTTGGTGTAAGTATCTGTGTTGGCTTCAAGTTACCTGGCTCTTGAGAAAGTGAGGTAGGCTGGGAAGGTTTGATGTAAAGGAAGGTAGGGAGATTGCATTCAAGAGTTTTCTGTGTACGCCTTGAATAAGAATCATATGTGTAAAATCCATTATTTAGAAAGGGTTGAAAAGGATCGGGGGTGGTCGGGTGGATGTTATCGGATCCGGACATTAAGTTATAGTAGGTAATATAAGCAAAACAGAACATCTCCTGTTGTAACCCTAATTTTCTTTTTAAAAATCAAGTTTTTAGCCAATATTTAGAAAAATGAATATTAAAAATTTGCTTTATTTAAAAGAAAATCGTAAATGTAGATTCATACCTGGTCAAGATGTTAAACGCAACGCCTATTAAAAGTAATTTTATATAACTAAAACTAATCAGCTCACGTGTCATGACTTCCTGTTCACCTGTTTGCGTGTGCCTTCTCCAGTCACCGTTATTCAGACCCAAATCCTTACATTATATATCACGTGTTTACTGCCATAGATTCAATTATACCATGTCTTTTTAATCCAATTTAAAATTTGAAAACAATATCTAGATTGAAATCATTGCAATATATTAGAATTTGCATGCGCATCAGATTTTTAGTTGCAAATACAAGAGGTTGCCAGCAATAACATAATGTTACCATTGTGTAATGATGAATTTTGATCTGCGTTAAGCAGGTGTTTTTTTTTAAACTTTTGTATGATATTCTATAAAACACGCAGGTGACTGTGACCAAATAAGCATAGATTATCACCAGACCACCAATATCCTATCTTGATAATTTGTATAACTGAAACGTATTAAAAATCAAGACCGCGATATCATACCCTACCTATAGCTCGATTTGCATTGTTATTCATTCATAATTTTAATTCAAGAATAAAAGTGAAAACAATATAACTAATTTAAAACTTAATACTATTTCAAAAGCTTATCACAAATGTGTGATATGCCTATTGAAAGTAAGGATAAAAGAAAAACACTCTATCGCCAGGATCAAGTTAGGGGGTTGGGAAACAATAGATAAGTTGTTCCAAAGTATATTGAATATTTAGCAAGAACAAAATGAGTAAATAAGGTATCACTCGGCGCCGGTATCGGACATGAAAAATCTGGTAGCACGCAACTCCGCTGTGTAGTGTCTGGGTTTTCTACACGCTTATCTGAATAGTCTAGTGGCAATTTTCTCCTATAGCGCTATCAGGGTTTGATTTCTTCTTATTTATATCGTACAAAGCAGAATCATTGATTCACATAAAATCAAATCTTGTTAAGTCTAAACTGATTGGGATCTTAAAAAAAGTTGAATGATCAGCGGTAAAAATACACCACAGAAAGCAGACCCCCAACAACTTGGAAGGATTATTCAAGCGATTGTACAAAAGACATACAAATGAATAACACCTTTCAACACAAAATGTAATTAGAATAGGATACAGCTTATGTAAAAATACGTAAACAATTGTTTAAAGACACACCTTAAAGAATAAGATACAGAATATTAAAAAAAAAAAAAAAAAAAAAGATTTAAGCTGTATCCTACAACTGTTTTCACTTCGTCCTTTTAGGACTCCTTAGTGTATCTTAATGCGTTGAAAGCGTTGAGACATAAGATTCAACCGAGGGAAATTGGCCGAATGGAATGCATGAAAGTTTACCTGTTGGTTTCGTTGTTGTGTATTATGTTTTTATTTGAGAAATGGTATTACTTAATGGATTGACCAATATTAAGATGGCGGATATCGTCGGTGAAGCAGAAGACGCTTTCTCTTCCGGAGAACCTGACATTTTCTCATTATATTTTTTCATGAGACTCTGTGTAAATCTTTCTTTTGCTTGTCCTTGCGTTATTGATTTGGATTTGAAATATGATTATGTTGCCATGTTAGGAACTGGATACATAAATCAGAATAATGAGTTAAACTGAATCATAAATCTGAGTGCCCGCATTTTTCGTTGATGGGTTCATCCAAGCCGTGTACTTATCATTACAAATATTATTTTTATTGAAATTAAAGCAACATTCACAATCAATCTCAATAATCATTCACAATAGTTCACATGTTCTGTAATACATATCATATCATTTCACTGATCCAGTACATAGTTCAAATAACATGTTGATCTCTCTCTCATACTCCAACCAGTACGTTAGTCCAGTTAAAGATCGAGAATATAGCATGATTATGTTAAATACGCTTCAATAGTGTACATATATGGCCTTTTTCTTTTTGATGATGGTATATAATACACACTCTCCTTCTTTGTCTTTGACAGTATTTGGCTTAGAGGCCGACTATCATTTTCGTCCAGGTAAGCTGATGTTTGTATAAATCTTGTGTCAATGTTATATTACCTGACCAAAACGGCTCAAGTACTATAGCCCTTTTAGAAGGCACGGGGCCTAGTTTGTAACGAAGCATGACTAGTTTAAAGAAATATTGAATGAATTTGGTTCAATATAGATATTGTCATATTTAATGAAATCGAAAGTTACAGTATTGATATGCACTGTGTATGAAAAAAGTTCAATCAAGGAAAAATCTACTATGATTATCCAACGAATCATATCTTGAAAAATAGTATTTGGGGTCAAGTAGTTATATTTGAAATCAAGTAGGCCTATGAGTTCTATACTCATTCAAGAATTACACCTGTTAAGGTATCTAACAAGTATCAATGTATGCCTAAGTACTGTATCAATTATAACAACTCCCGCCATCGTTTATTGTTTATTTATCGAATTAGCATGTATTGGTATCACACAGTCATTTTGTAGGCCACTCTCGGTTACAAGTTTTGTCAGCTTGACAATGAAAATAAAATAAAGTCTCTCGGGACGTTATCATGAGAGTGATACTGAATTGTGAATAATAAGGAATTCAAATCTTATTTTCGTTTGGAAAATATTGAAAAACCCAATTAAAAACAAATTACATGATAGTTACTTTATGAGTTTGAGTGCAAAGTTGTCTGGTTGCAGGGCTCGCACCATGAAGTGTTAGAAGCTTTGTATCAAATTTGTTAGCGGCACAGTTATAAACCTTAGGTGACAAGATATAAATAAACATTATAATTTATTTTTATCAACAATTTCTCATTTACCTACCTACTAGAATATTCAATAATGCTATTTTAAGAATTGTTGCTTGATATGGCATATCGAAGTAGGGCAAATATTTCGTTATTTTAGGAGAACGGAGATTGTACACTTTCGATAATTATGTTACTTTTATATAAAGGGACCTGCCGCTTTGTTGGGAACAAATTCGTGAAAACAGATCCGGCTATCCGGCATATGCCGCGAATATCAAAATATTACAAACAGCTGATCATCATTTCCGATAGTCTTTTTCTACTCTCACAGAGTAATATTTTAGAAATAAAGCTAAAAACCGAATATTTTTCTGTATTTTTTAGTAACTGTAAAATATATTAATTTAAATAAGTAGTCTGTCCAGTTTGAACTTCCTAACATATCCTTGCAGTGTGACCTTAGTCGATAATTTACTAATTATCGGTGTTGGTTGATAACTTATCATATTTACTAAAGATCTACCCACACTCTCATTAAATAGGACAAAATGAATTCCTTTCTTATTCTTTTATGCCACTCTGTCATTTCAGTTTCCGTTCCCAATTTCTTTTTTACGCCATATATTCAAAGACTGTATTTTTCTCATGACTCTTGTATATTGATATTATAGTCTTTTTTCACTAAAAGAAAGGAATAAAAAACACATTAACATTTCTTATTATTTTCTTTTGTGAAATCCCTTGTCATTTTCTAAAACCTTTGAAATTATTTATGAGAAGAAAAAATAATCTATAAAAGCTGGCAAATGATGTACTTTTCTGAAGGACAATAAATTCGTTTTATCACCTGTTTAGGATATCAAATGAGAAGTTATTTCCTGAGGGAGTTCTGTAAAAGCTAACATTACACCTATCTATGGAAAAACTACAGGTGAAATGTAAAGGTTCAAACAAAGAGTGTAAACCAAACCTTACTAATAAAATGATACCAAGATCAGCCGTGTTGAGTTAGACATTGGTGTAACCTTTGATACTCTGAAAGGTTAAAGAATTGGGCGGAGGGTTAAGTATGATACTTGATGTAATAGAGTGTAAATAAAGAAAAAAAATCCGCCTTTTTCAACATGCGATGCTTTCATAACATTTTAGTCGAAACTTAAGTGTTTTTACTATATGATCAAGCCCTGAAAAGATAAGAATATCAAATAATTTACATATCTGTGCATATACCTATTTTCATAATCATGATTACGTCAATTAGCATACCATCTGCTCAGTTTTTAATATACATATTCGTGTGAAAACAGCACGATCTACAACAAGATAATTTTGCGTGCATGAGCTGATGGATATAACCACAATCTTGACTTGACATATTCGTGACATATATGGATACAAGAAAACTGGGTGGATGTTAAAATGTACCTTAGTCCTATCCATAGTGAAACTAGACACCGATATTCTTTGGTATACGATATCGGTAAGTACTTTGTCCTTTAAGTACATAAGTGCAACCTCAATGTTTAAACCAATAATCCATCTGTTCCCACCTTCGTCAATAAAATAACCAATTAATTGGTTTTGATTGATACAACAGTCAACGGAGCTCATCAATACCCGGAATCAAACTTACTAGCGAACAAAAGGCCATTTTAATGATTTTTTTTTCTTGCACGTATTGTCGTTTTAATTCAGAGTAAAACAAGAAATAAATGAAAGAAAATGTATATTGATCCTGAAATTTGCTTTTTGATTTATCAGTGATAAATACGTTAATTGGTCACATGGTACCAATCAATACAGATAGTCAGGCTTATTTCGGTTAACAATCCTCATTAATTTGGTCCTGTTAATGTCAGTTATAACAAATATTCAAATATATCTTGCGATATTTTAGCTGTTATAACGACCTCATTGTGAAATAGGCTATTTTTTGAGATGTGATGGTGGATGTGTCTAATGCTGCTAAGTATAATTGGTTGTTGTTAACCTTGTGACATTACTTACTTAGTTGGCCAAGATTTACATTCCGAGAGTTGTCGAACAAGCTTCAGAACGAATTGGTCTTATTCTCTTAGTACTTCCAGGACTCCGTATATGTCTTTCCTTTCGTTCATGTTTTGGCTTAGTTTGACCTTTGTTTATTATGTATTCATTTACTTTTCCCTATTTTATCTCATTGACCAGGGTCAAGTAACACTTGTACAATTAACTGATTGGTCACCAGTGTGGTGTCCTATATCCATACTATGTCTTTTCAGAATTTAAGTGTTAAAGTAACATAAGCGTATCAAGATAAACTCAATATAGCATACAAGAAGACATTCGCCTGATGCTATTTTTTATTTTCTATAATTTGAATAAAAAAATAATTTTCCCCTTGCTAAATTCGCTCAAAACGTAGAAATATAAATCACAGCTTGAGCCCACCTTTTCTCTTCGTTTTGTAGGGAAAATGGTGAAACTTTAGGGTACGCATCGTTATCCTAGGCCACCAAATAATTAATTAATTAATTATCATGGGTCTTTATCTAGTTATCCTAGGGCTCTAGCTCCCTAAACTAGGGTTCCTGTTGGTAAAAGTATGGTGCTAGTATCCGGAGACCTTATCATAGCTAATTTGCAGCGCTTAGACAAATAGGTTAAGGTTATATGTTACTGTGTCATTATCCTAGGTTTTTGAGATAGGGCCCTTGGATACATAAATTAAGGCTATAGGTTATTGTGCCACTATAATAGGTTATCAAATTACGGTTCTTTGATTCATGTGTGAAGGCTACAGGTCACTGTGCCACCGTCATAGTTAATTGAGTTAAGACCCTTAGATATATAAATTAAGGCTATAGGTTACTGTGCCACCGTCATAGGTTATTAAGTTAAGACTGTAGGTTACTGTGCCACCATCATAGGTTATTAAGTAGGACCTTTAGATGTATAAATTAAGGCTATATGTTACTGTGCCACCGTCATAGGTTATTAAGTTAAGACTGTATGTTACTGTGCCACCGTCATAGGTTATTACGTTGAGACTGTAGGTTACTGTGCCACCATCATAGGTTATTAAGTTAGGGCCCTTAGATATATAAATTAAGGCTATAGGTTACTGTGCCACCGTCATAGGTTATTACGTTAAGACTGTAGGTTACTGTGCCACCGTCATAGGTTATTAAGTTAGGACCCTAAGATATATAAATTAAGGCTATAGGTTACTGTGCCACCGTCATAGGTTATTAAGTTAGGACCCTTAGATGTATAAATTAAGGCTATAGGTTACTGTGTGTCCGTCATAGATTATTAGATTATTAAGTTAAGGCCTAAACACAAAAAGACTTCCATATTAAAGACTTCAATCAAAGAACTAATTCTGACACTTAATATGAAACAGGATGTTATTTCAACGCCATCCTGTAGTACAATTGACATAAGCCTGGTATTAAAATGATTCGCATATTAATTTAAAAAAACAAAAGCCTACGGCAAATCCGCTTGTCAATGTGTTAATGATACTGTAGAGAAACAATGAGTACCTGGTGGTGGTAATACTTAAATAAACCGCATCATAAAATACACAACTATAATGAAATACAAACCACTCCGGAAGTCTCTAGGTATGATATACTGACAGATGAATTTTAAATGTTACAATATTTCAAACAAGAGTAGATTTTTGTGATGGTGGTGAATCAGCCAAAAATCATCTTACAAATAACAGGGTCCTATCATTCAAAAAAGAAACAAAAGGAACATAAAACTGCACGTCTCTTCGAAGATTGTATCTTAGTGTTCCATACATATGGTGTATATTCCACAATCTTCACAGATTTCGAAAACTGCTTATCAGATGTTGAACATCAAATATCAAATATCAAACGACACATGACAAATTAATGTTTTTATTGAGTTGACTCTATAAGATAGTCCAAACATACAATAAAAAGGTAACTTATAGATGTATTGTGTGAACGAAGCTTATCTTGATAGGTTAACATTTGGGAAGGTTCCGTTTGTAGACATGATTTAATAAACGATTAATTAGCTGTTAATGTTCTTACAAAGTAAAGGTCACAGCTCATATCTTCAAAACGTTACACTCGTCTGGCACCGATACAAGTCAAAGTCAACGTCGGAAGCCGGAGACAATGCCACCTGATCCTTTAAACCGGAAGCCGTAAGAAAGGAAAGATAATAGGATATGATAATTTTTCTTGTGGTCAGAATAAACGAAACGAAATCATAATAAAAACCATACGTGTTAGAGTTGCGTGTTGGCCACTCAGCGATTAAATGATGTCAGACTACTGAACTTGATGCATCTTCAGTTAGATGGGAGCGTGCTGAAGCCTATCAACAAGTGCCATCACAATCACCCGTTATCAATCCTGTTATGTTAAGCCGTAATTTCGGTACGTTACCGCTACAATAGCACTAAAACAGGTTTTTCGTGTTTTTCTCCATCCCCTTTGCAGGTAGAACAAAAGATATGATGTTCTTACAAGTACAGGATGGATGCTAAATCATACATACGTTTTAATCCTTAAATCTCCTTTGTCTTAACAAATAGTAAAGTGTGTAATATCTTGCTTTATCTTGCAACCTTGATCGGATTTTACATCACAGTCAACAAAAGATATTTCAGAAGACCTAACGGTTTAGAACTGTTTGTACTTTAGTAGATTTTAAATGTGTATAGTTAATTTACTAAAGACAACTGTACTCTGTGAACGGCATAAGGTGACAGGTCTCTTAGAAATAAGCTAGAGTCAAAAGTTGATTGAATTGGATATGTGTTTGATGATATCCGGGTTACCTTATTAAAACCTGATGACCCTTCTCTCATAAGTCTCAAATCTAGCCGTGTAGACAGAACCAAGGATTACCAATCCATTCAGGCAACGCGATTACAATAGGCATAACTGATATACAATAATCTGCCTATGACAACTGCCATTGAAGATGTCATGTCAAGGCTTATAATCGTTATTTTGTAAATATATTAATTGTGTTTTTTTCCCTATGATTTCGAATGAATTTACCCATCCATGTATTAATATTTTCCTTAATGTTGTGAGTCTGTGCAGATCCTTATCATGAAACACATATGTTAGATATGTTTTGAGATAATAATAAATACCGTTATTAATTATTCTTATTTGCATTTAAGATGTTTTTCTTATGAAATATCGTATCATATGTTTGTACTTTAAGGACGTATGTTTTATTTTGCCTATCTAGCCACGTGCATGTATTTCGGAAACGTTTTTATTTAACATGCAGTAGTGTAAAAGAAAACTGTGTCGTTCAAACTTTAATTGCTGTTTCGTAATAATGAACTATCAAATATGAAAATCAATAACGATAGAATAGGAAATAAAATCAGTTTATGATTGTCACTTTTGAAGTTTTTATCAATAACTGAAAACCCGAAGAAAAGGGCATTGTCAAGGAAATGAGGGATACAGAATATTTGACGGGGTAAAACTATTTATTTCATTAGAAGAGAGTTATAAATTTTGCTTTCAAGAAAGAAAGAAAATGATGAAAGCAACGCATCAGTTAAACATGTATCTAATTAAAAATCGACATTAAGAGATTAAAATATGAAGAAAAGAATTATTTATAGAAAGGCACCTGAAATAGAAAGTAAGATCAAACGAATCAGAAGGAAGCAGATTATTATGACCACGATTTTTCGGCGGCGTAGAGTGAATTTATAAAAGATGACAACCCTATGCAAGATATCTATAAGAAACACACTATTACAGGTTAAATTTCGAATTCTAACCTAGGAGGAAGAGATAAAGTCAAAGACTTCAGGGTATTGGGAATGCATATTTCTGTACATCTTAGGTACTTGTAGTATGGCGTTAAACAACGCATGTCAATATAGAATTCATAACATTGATATCAACATTATCTATTTTATCAAAATTGCACAGCAAGTTTATAACTTATGTTATCACTCTTATGGGCACAGCAAAAAGCGCGTGAGGGGTCTTAGTGTGGTAGGACATCGGAGTACCCCAGGAAAATTGCACACGGTCGAGTAGGTGGAAGCATATCTTTTCACGTCCGGTCGAGGAATCGAACCTCGATCATCTAGGTGAAAGGTGAGTGCGTTACCATTTCTCCATCCGAAACAATGTTTTTAAAAGTGTCGAAAAAACAATAAAGAAGAAGAATATGAAAAAATAGCTTATATAATGTAAATAAAAACGCTCTGTTTTGTATTAAATCGTAATCATATATAGTGTTTAGGAAGGCAAAGAACAAACATTGGGGAAAATTACCAAATATGAAACTTTATGGTATAAGGTCAATGAGGTTGGCTCTATGATGTTATCTAGACAAAAGATGTGTATCGATTGCTTAAATTGAAAAAAGGATTTCAAACATAATTTCGACATGATCTTGTGGATAATTTAATCTAAATTCCTTCATGACAAAAAGGTATGCGCTAAGTTGATTGGCAACTCTCTTCTGCCAAAATGTCATAAACACACTGATCAATGGATGAATAACAACGTCTGGTTTAACTGTGATCGCTAACCCCAGACAAATTCTGCTGTCATATCATAATACTTCTCCAAATAACCTGATCTCTAATACAATCTAACACACACCTAAACACCTGAACACAACTAATTAAAAATGTACATGCTCGTTTAAATTAATACCTTTTCCAGCGGTAGCAAATCTGACCAAGAGAAAAAGAAGAAAATGTCACAGGGCAATCGGCCGATCTGTTTCAATCCAGTGGTTATATTTACTAGTGTTGTGGTAGTGCTCTTTTATTCTTCCGTCAAACGAATCCGGGTATTAAAGACGGACAGCCATTGATGACAGATCATCTGTTGTTGACTAATATAGCGATAACAATGTAGCATTGTCACAAGGAGGATCAATTTCTTGTCTTCAACAACAGAGAGATAACACTCCTCCTTATCTTATCGCCGGCGTATATCATGGGAAATTTATAGATATGAATGAGATATTAAGGGTTTAGCTTAATACTCGACTGTTACGTCAGCCAGTTTAATAGTAAGGTGAGATACCTGTTACACCAAATACACCTTGTACTGTTTTTTTGACGAGTACTTTGTAAACCGTATCATGATATAGTCGTAACCTTAAACCATTCTATGTATTAAAAAAGACAACCCTCCAAATGCCATATCATTATTCGACTAACTAGCAGGTAGCGAGGGACTTTTAAATAACAAATATCTTGCATGTGAAACATTTAAAAAATATTCGACAGAAGTTATTTACATTTTCTATTGAACTGTTATAATAAATCAACATGTTTTATTTGCTCTCTAATTCCAAAACAAATACTTATTCTCAGTGGGCTATCAGACATGTGAACATTGCGAAATTTGCTGAGTTGTGAGGCTAGTGCACCTCTCTATCTACATTTTTCTATTTATTTCGATCACTTTAGAATTTCCTCCTAGGTTTCTAAATCTAGACTCTCTGCATCAACGACTGAATCAAGCAGAGTAATTAATGGTTTGGTTCTATAGTATCGAATAATATTTTTACGTATGATTGCTACTCACTTGGTGTCTTTTGAACAATCTTAAAAATCTGTTTAGTCTTTGTTGCGCCATACAGAGCAGTGCTCATGCTGAAAAGTGCCTTCCTTGCCGTCTACAAGTTGAAGATCAATTGTATCTCTATGGATATGCTGCTAGTATCGATCATAGGAATTCATGACATTTAACCGTAGTTTTGTTACCGAAGTCAGACTTCTCTAGAGTTATAATGGTACTTTAACATTTGAAAAAAAGGACTGGATTCCCTAAAGTGATATTATTTCTGCATTCATAGTGGTGACAATATCATTTGGTAGAATTTATTAGCCAGTTTATTATACTAGATAAATAGTATGTGGAACAACTAAAACGTGGAAACTTTTTGAACATTATCCCCAGAACGAATGTGTGGGATTATCATTAGTTAACGTAGGTGTCTGTACAGAGAAATGCGTGGGTGTGGGATCGGGCCGGAAACATCCGATACTAGACGGAACGTCACGAACTTTACCGACATGCTCGGAGGAAAAATCAACGCAATCATCTGCAGACTCGATTACGAGCTTGTTTCTTTTGATTGCATCATTAAGATATATATATCTGATAATAAACTGGCACTCCACCATGAAAGACATAGGATAATCATCGTTCTTTATGTCTGTGCTTTTATTTCTTATACCAAGAGGTTCTGAGAATTTTGATAAAGATAGAGCAAAAACATGGACGAGAAGCACAGGGGAGGCTGTGTTTTGATAAAACCGTCTGGTCGATAAGAGGATTATGGCTTACCCACTTCAATGGCAGTGAATGGTATCTTGGTCTACATCTACGACGAGCGCCTCTACGTAGTAGGGAGCGTAGTAACATGACCATGTTTGGGACTCAGAAAAAAACAAGATTAAAACGCCTACCTCCCACGGGTTTCTAGCTTAGCTCCTCCCAGGTTACGCCTTCTTTCCCTACTGTCAGATCTTCCCACGGCTCCGGAAGTGAACTATCCAAATTGCCCGATTTCGAACATTTGATAAATTCCAATATCAATTATCAATAAAAAAAGGACACCAAAATACTCAATCTATTTAAAATATCGACGAATATTTTATCTAGTTATAATACGCTTCTCTGACTTAAGGTTTTTGTTTTCTGTTTTTTTTTTTTTTTTTTTTTTTCCCCAAACTTTTCGGGCTTTTTTGTGTTTTTCTATGTTCCGGGCACAGTTTTAATGTTTTCTAAGTTATTTGGGCAGTTTTTCTTTCCCTGTGTTGCCAGGCAGTTTTTGTTTTACCTGTGTTCCCCGTATTTCCTTTGTCTTTGAACAGCATTATTTGTGTTCCACGTTCTCTGGGCAATTTTTGTGATTCTTGTATTGATATAGCAGTTTAAATGTGTTCCATGTTCTTGGGGCATTTTGTATGTTTCTTGTGTTCAAGGGCCTGTTGTTGTGGTTTTTATGTTCCAGAGCCTGTTTTGTGTTTCTTGTGGTCCCGTTTTTTATATGTTTATTGTGTTTCAGTGCCAGTTTTTGTGTTACTTGAGTTCAAGGGCCAGACTTTATGTTGCCTGTGTTCCAGGGCCAGTTTTTGTGTTTCTAGTGTTCCATGTCCAGACTATATGTTGCCTGGGTTCAGGGCCAGTCTTTGTATTCCTGTGTTCCTGGAACTGTAAATTATCTGTGTTACCGTTGTAGTTTTACTTACAATGATCTTAATAAGGCAATTTAGACATTCCCTATGTTATCAATGTAGGTTTAACCATCCTTGTGTTCCTGTTGTATATAATTAATATTTTGTGTGTTCCTAATGCAGTGTTATTCTTCCTTGTGTACCTTGATGTATTTCTCACCATTATCCCTGTGTAAATTTTATAATCCAATGCAGATATTCTTTATTATTGATATATCTAAGTTTTTTTTCCAAATGTCTTGGGAAAATGTCTTCACTATATGTGCACATAAAGCAAGTCCTACATGTTAAGCTCCTTGTAGACGCATGCGTTAAAACCATGGACCTTTAAGACATTTGTATTGAAATCGGACGATAATGTAGACATTTCCCGCATTGTGCAATACAGCAAGGTATAATTGTCAAAAGGCGATAGGTATATTTCGTAAAAATTATTAATATTTCGGAATAATGCATGTGAATGTTCTCAAGGAATACAAATGGCTTGAGCGGATTAGAGTATCACAGGTAGAGTTGGCGAGCTGTATGTAATACGTTATCAGCAAGTGAATATCACATACAACTGATCATATATTGAATCTCTTTTCTCTTTAATAAACTCAAAATATTTTATCATCCACAAAGCAATGTATGTCCTTGCGATTTGAAAATTTGGTAAACACGCCACAATACGCAAAATCGAAATGAGAACAAATTATTCTATAAAAAATGTTTGATTACAACTCATACTCAATGAAACAGTGATAGCTTATATGGAAAATTCATATTTCTATGGAGACATATAAAATGTATTACGATGATGCGACCAGATGTTCATGAAGGATTAGCGTCTACTGCCTAACAAACAACTTTACCACGTAATTTAAGTATATCCAAATGAATACTACTAAGTTCTTCTCAGATGAGAAGCGAACCCGTCAGGCGTGCTCATATACATATCAAAGTAATTCAACTTGATATTGTACAAGGAAATATAACATTTTACTAGCAGGAAAATCATGGTGACCATTAAACTTCACTGTAGTCAATCGGCATTCTCTGTCCGCAGTCGACATCTTTCGTGGAAATTGTGATATTTGGAACAATCCCGTCGTTATGGAACTGACTGAGACAGGTGAACAGCGTAGGTTTTGGAAGCAAGTTTCAAGATATTTAGAATGATTAAAATCATAACAGAGAAATTAAAATCATATCTCCTGCAGCCAAGTTGGGAGAAAGGAGATCATCGAGTGACGAATCAAACTTGATATCGATGAATGAGGGCAAGATATGAAAGACACACAAATGAATAGCATATTTTGATACAAATTTAGAATTATATACAGAGGAGCCAAACAAAGAAACTGCAGTATACAACTGTATTGTCCTTCTAGGACTCGTCAGTAATGTGAAGGGCCTATAAACCTAGGAGGCGACTGAGGAAAACACAAAGTGATCGAAACAAATGTCAAAATCTAAGTGGAGAGTAGCACTATCCCCGTGATTCAGTAAATATCGTAAATTTCATAGATCTGATCATGTTAGAAAAACGTCAAGTACTTCTGAACTTGCCATTATTTCTATGAATTAAAACATGGCATGCAGATCACGGCAAAATTCGGTGACTGAAATGCCAATCAGTGATATTTTTTTTATAAACTATTATGGAGTCATTGTTAAATAATTACAGTTGACGGTAATGGTGGACACTTTCTCAAATCAATCAATCGTAATTTTTGTAATATTGCTTGTATTATTTACTCCGGTCAAACACGCGCCACTTCTCTGCCAGGCGAAATGACGTCAGTACCAACAATGTGACGGGATGTCTGTTATCAGTTTTTCGAGTACACTAGAAACTCTTCCTATATTGAGTTACTTTATACAGTGTAATGTATATGCCAACCTGCAACAATTGTTTATATAATCCTTCACCTTGTTAATAAACATTTCCGATATATCGACGAAACATGGTGTCAAGTAGGCTTGGTGACGTCACAGGTACCCGGGTATCCAGTTGAAGAGAGTAGAATTTTAATGTTATCGGAACCCGGATATTGTTAGTACGTCAGAGAACGTTGAATTCCATCAATGACATTTTTGAATTATCAGCGATCACTTAGTTCAAGTTCTGTATAAAGAAATAATAATAATAATAATAATAAAAAAAAAAAAATTACCTGTATTTCCATGACAACAGTCTGTTGACGTTTGATGCATGTTGTCTAGCAACACAGAACATCAACCAAAAAAGATCATGGTCTATTATATGCACGCACGGATGAATCGTATTTGAAATGAAAAAGATACCGAATGGCATATCAACCAAGGACAAAAAAATACTGTATTTTCAGGCAAAACTAAATAGGGTTTGTTCCTACTTTATTTTTGCTAGTGCGCCAAAGATTTCTGGGACTTTCATGTGAATAGTGTAGCGGGTCAGACAGCGCCAGCTGTTTTAAGTCTGCTGATCTTGAACATTATGGAATTTGTTGAATGGTGGCGCTTGTCCACTTCATCTTCAATATTTCGGCCCATTTGATTTCTAAAGTCTTTACTTATTTGAACAATTTCAGCCTGTGGCAAGTCCGAGTTGGACAACGTAGCTGTATCATGCAGTTAATTAAATTCAACTTTTGCGTATACTCGTTTTGGTACAATTGTCATAAAAATGAGAAATTGCTTATTAGAGAAAAGTATATGTTCTAATTTACTTCGATATCTTAAATATCAAAGGCAGAATAGACGCAGATCTATATTTCGTTATTTCACTTTCAATTGTATCTGCTTTGATGAGATATTCTCTTACATGTTTTGTAAAGCGCCCCTAATCGTCAAATGATTAATTATTTTATCAAATCAGTATATGTCATTGTATTGACGTAAGTATATACCTATATCAAGATATATCTGATATTATTACTCTGTTTAAGGTTCTGACAATTTGATACGTAAGTACCACGATACAATCAACCAATTTATATTGTTTAAAACATAATGGTTAACTTCCGCTAATGTCACTGCTGATTGACAAAATATAACCGGTATCACTTGACATTGTTACTCTGTCTTAGGACTGATGCATGGCATTTTGAGCCAGCCCTTTAACACATCACAATAAGAAATTATCGACTGTGACAGAATGTGTTACATGGTCTTTAGGAACTGAACAATAGTGTCAGAATAGTATAATCACTCAACGATTACGTCAACAAAGACGATTTTATCTTGAGAAACTATCATTCATTGAGTAAAAAACGGAAACACTTTGGCACTTAAACTAATTTCATGCTTGTTGCTAATTAATTCAGTCCAGTACCTATTTCCCAGGATAAAAATGTTAAATTTGACACATTTTAACCACAGTTTGCTTGTTTGAAGAAGACGAAAACACTGCACGACCCTGGTAAGTCATAAGGTCCTGCCCTGTCATCCGTTGAATGATGTCCTACAGACTTACCGCTTAAGGTTAGGTGTGGCAAAATGATATTTTTATTATTTCATATTGCAAGATATGTCTTTGAAATATCTAGGTTCATTCATAAATGTCCTTGTTATGTAAATGACAAACATAAAATCTGACCACATAGATATACTATAAATATATAATTATACATCCGCACAGATCTGCTACATTCCATAGCGTTTCACTGTAAGGCGCTATGGAAATTAATTACACGTAACAGGCTATTCTGGTGCCAGAGGCTTCATCAAATATAAATATTGGGATTATCATTCTTTATGTTTGCCTCAGTGTCTTATAGTTCTTTTTTCTTTTTTCTTTTTTTTTTTTTTGAAATCCAGTATATTACATTATTGGAAACCCAAGTCCCTACAGAAAATCAAATTCCGAATGAAACATTTGCTTTTTCTCATTAACAATTTATAGATCATATGAAGCAGTGTGGAAGTTCGTATCAGGGGTAAGGCAAAACGCGTAAATTGACGATAACCTTTTCAAAAGGTCAGAAGTATTTTTGTACCTCTGACTAAAGAATAATTCTCGACGATGACCTATTCGTATGTCTGACCTTTGACCGCTGATTATGAAAGGCGTTTTTATGACCTTTGACCTAGTCATGAAGATGTTTCGATGAATTGTTTTTCAAATCGACTGAAGGGCTTTTTGGATGAACCAGGGAATTAAAATACTATTATCATTGTTCGATTCGGGATCAGAAGTTAAATTGTAACGCGAAACAATTTGTCTCGCGTATAAAATCGTTTAAGGTACGATGGCGGGAAAACTGATGTGGCGTCATTAACATGAACACGAATGGATAACATATCTATGTATGATTTAAAATCTCGTGTCACCTAGCTCATTAATAGATAGCAAGATCATTTATACTCTTATGAATTGTAACAGCACAGTCTTATTAGAATATTATTACTAGAACCGCGATAAATTTATTCCAATTTCTGTGCTGATTTAGGGTAAAATATTCTGGAATGAATGTCAAACGTATGTAAATAAACAGAGGGATTCCAGTATTAAAACCGTATGAAATAAGGAGCAAAGATAAGGAAACATCGAAAAGCAATAATAAAAAAAGTAGAAATTATGTTCCCATGAACTGCAAATACAGCAAAGAATCAAGGTAAGATGATAAGTAATAAAAAATAAAAGACGAAGTATGTAGAAAATACATGGAACTTGATAAAGGCGATATGCAGTCAAAAGGATTCGTAGTATACGAAGCTAGGCAATAAAAGAAACTTAGAAAGGGGACAATAAGGCACTATATAAGAAGACAATAAGACACTATATAAGGGGACAGTAAGGCACTAAATAAGAAGACAATAAGACACTATATAAGGGGACAAAGAAAAATACAGATCTAGAAAGGCAACGTAAGTGGCCAGGAAAAAACAGAAAGGCAACGGAAAGGGCATGATAAAGACAGTAAGGAGAGATAGAAAATTCATGTGAGGTGCTATGAAAAGACGGTAAGGAGGCACAGAAAAACGGGAAAAGGAACTAAGGACAGAGAGAGTAAGTTATTCCCGTCGAATCCAGTAAGGTACAAAAATCAAATGCAATCTAGAACAAGATGATTATCTGCACAGAAATCCACACATTGGACACATAACGGACATCAGTTTGTAAAACGAATTGATGAACAAAATCCATAGATGAAACTAAATAAATTTAAATTTTAACTAAGTGCAAATTCTATTTTTCCAATCATTAAAATTTCATTACAGATAATATGAAGCATCTTAACTTAACAATCAATATAAAGTGAAAAAAAAAACATTTGATGACGATTGACTTATATAATGAGCCGTATGTATATGATGTACATATATATTACGTGTACTTGAAGGGTATCGATACTGACACAAGGATGGAAAACTCGAGTCAAGGACGTTAAACGGGGGTGAAAAGTAATATCAGGTAAACGATACTGGTGTAAAAATTCCGCTCGGAAAATCAAAACTCAAAGCATTAGTTATAGGTATGGGTTTCGCACTCTTTAAACTACGATCTTGTTTTTCTTTTGTAGGAAACGTTTTTTTTTCATTATTACGAAATGATGAAGCAGTTTGATTTTCCGTATAGTTGAATAATCTGATTTAATGGCAAAGTCACAGAATGTGGCAAACAGAAGGGAAAAAAAGTTTCATTCATAACGTACACACGCGCGCGCACCCTCCTTTGGAGCGACAGTCACATAATGTTATCTTTTACATGCCCCCTGCCGGGCTCATATGTAATCTATCCAAACAGGAAACCACAGAGCTCCTAAAGGCTTACTACGAGATCACACGTAGTAAAAACATATTCATTAATAAAAATAATCTGTATATATACACAAATAGTATATATATATATGTTTTTGTTATTATAGGATTGTTAAAAGTTCAATATCTACCCACCCTGATATAGAACACAACACGTGTGTGGTAAGATAACACGGTAGTGTTAAATTAGTGTTAAAGAGTCACGATAAAACATGGAGGATCAAGCCTTTCTCACCTTCTCAGCTGAAAACGCAGGGGGTCCAGTAATCTTAAAAGATAATTGTTTTTGTCCAAAATGTCACACTATGAAATATTATCATTATTATCATAAGGTTGATCTTACATTACCTTCCCGTCAGTGTGTAAACGTCACGGATATAATTAATGTCGCCTCTTTTGTACCTGTATCAAATCAGCATTTGATAGTGCTCCCCTGGATATCAAAACTTTTGTTATAGATAGGAGTATTTTTTGTATTCCTTAATATCCTAAATCAGAGTTAAGTGCGGTTTATATATAGGTATTATGGTAACGTATATATTTAACTTTCCGCTGTTAGTGTTAGAAAACAAAACCATTGTTCTTTTGTAAATTTTATCTCTTATCTGATAGTTGGAAAACAAAATTGATCTAACACACTGTCGGAGGTGGTCGAGGTGTTCCTCTCAAGTGATAGATGTTGGTGTGATATATAAATAAAACACGGATGTTTGTTTTCTTTCGTGGTTACAACTGTTAAATCGTATGTCAGACCATGTGGTCAGATTTTGAGCAGAAATATTAATATATTTCTATGATCGCACAAAGGACACACAAGTGAAAATCATATTTAAATACAGATTTAGATAAGATACATGAGACAAACAATGAATTAAACAACATCGTACAGCTGTTTCATCTTTCTAGGACTCGTAAGTGATGCTAAGAGCCTAAATTGTAAACATTAGAGGCCGTTGAGAGAAATGTCGAAATTAAACGTGGAGGTGCACCAGTCTCGTAATTGAGTAAATTTCGGGATTTTCATATAACTGATAATTTTAACTTTCATCCAATGGTCAAACGACCCTGTCTATTTATGAAAATCTAGATTTTAAACATAGGAGGTGGCTGAGAGAAGTGTCAAAATTGAGATTTTGAGGTGCACTAGTCACGTAGTTCAGTAAATTTCCGAATTTTCATATAACTGATAATTTTAACTTTCATCCAATGGTCAAACGACCCTGTCTATTTACGAAAATCTAGATTTTAAACGTAGGAGGTTGCTGAGAGAAGTGTCAAAATTGAGATGTGGAGGTGCACTAGTCACGTAGTTCAGTAAATTTCGCGATTTTCATATATCTGATCAGTTTAACTGTTATGACGTTATCTAACGTTCATGTCTATATATGAACATCAAATAGATACGGATGAAAGGTACTTGAATTCAAATTCCCAAATACGCACTTAAACGTACTGTTTATAGTGAACAAGTACTTGGGCTGTGTTGATGAATATTTGAGGAAATGTCAAAAACTATAACTATTCAGAAATAAATAAAACAGTGACTATCACGTCACTTCCTGGTATCGTGATTGAATAAGGACATTTTGTTATATCGTTTTTGCTTGAGTAATTATGATAAACACGAGTACTATACGGATATATTTAATGAGTGTAGGATGTATCGTCACTTCCGAGTATAAAATAACCCGTTTTTTATGTTTAATGTATGGGCGTATTCACATGAATTTAACAAAATCAAAATACGTATTACTACTAGGAATTGTTTACAAACAATGGTAAAGTATTCATTGATGTGATATTGTTTCTGAATAAGATATTTAGTATCGTGCTATCACCATACTCAATCTGAAGTGGATTCATTAACCGAGACTGATGTCAGCTTTATCATTCATAAGTGCGTGGTGCTTGTAGTATGTCATCGTTATTTCATTCAATCTTAATATCATTCTGACTTTGTTTTAATACCGGAACTATAAGTATGTATCTTTGATGATTAAGATGATATGTATTTGTAAGTAAAAAACTCCTGATAAAAATGTTCAGTATGGTGATAAAACTTCACCACTTATATACAATTCATCAATCAAATGCCATTTCCTCCCACTTTCATAATAAACTTGAACTTTTTTATTGTTATTTATTTGTGTTTTGTAAACAACACGGCACAACAATAATTTAAGTATATGTAATCATTTATTTTAAACATTCATCGGTCAAATAAAAAAAAAAAAAAACAACTTGAGGTGAACAAAGAAGAGGGAACGAAACATACCTATCAAGATGCTTGTATTTTCATAATAGTAGTTGAAGTAGACTAGACTAGAAACTGTAACCAGAATGATATAGATATGTAGTCGACATAACATGTTATCTGTAGGACCTGTACCCAACATTAAGGGAAATCACTGGCGATTAAGTATATGTGTAAGATCTGTATCTAGCATTAAGGAACCACTGGCGAGCCAGTATGTATGTAGAATCTGGATCCAGTATTTAGGGAACCATCGGCGAGCCAGTTTATCTGTAGGATCTGTATCTAGTATTTAGCGGGCCACTGTCGAGCCAATATATATGTAGAATCTGGATCCAGCATTTAGGTAACCATTGGCGAGCCAGTATATTTGTAGGACCTGTATCCAGTATTAGGCGAGCCACTGGTGAGCCAGTTTATCTGTAGGACCTGTCTCTAGCATTTAGGGAACCATTGGCGAGCCAGTATATCAGTAGGACCTGTATCCAACATTTAGAGAACCACTGGCGAGCCAGTTTATCTGTAGGACCTTTGTCTAGCATTTAGGGAACCACTTGCGCCCAGTATATCAGTAGGACCTGTATCCAACAATTAGAGAACCATTGGCGAGCCAGTTTATCTGTAGGATCTGTATCCACCATTAAGGGAACCACTGGCGAGCCATTTTATCTGTATGAGCCGTTATCTAGCATTTAAAGAACCATTAGCGAGCAAGTGTATCTATAGGAGCTGTATCTAGGATTTAGCGCGATAATTGTTTAACATACATATATAACATACACGAAATGTAAACGATTTTTTCTGATTTGATCATTTGGAATTATGTTTCAGAAGAAATGTCAAAATCGTGACTATTTCTTTTATTTTTACTTCCTGAGACAATGTCTAAATCATTGTGAAGAAAATGACATTACAAACATTTGAAGATTTCGTAATAGACCATATACAAATAGACGCGATGTTTAAGTATTTAAAGAATAAAAAGGTTAGCATTCAATAAAGATATCCCTCGCTAATATCCATGGTGCTTTGTTATGTGTTTTCTCTTATAATGATAGTAATAATGTTAAGCCAAAGACTTGTCTAACATATTGTCCTCAATATAAAGCTAAACATTAAATATTACCTTCAAAGTCAATATCAGTTATCATCAACTGCATCGAAACATTAAAACACAAGTAAAATTAAGTAAAGAAATATTAACAGCTTATTAAGTGTGGGACGTAAACTGATTTTAGTTAGGAAAAATCTGATCATGGAATTAAACCTATGATTTTGAGTTGATCAGTATTCGACACAGACAAAGAACGGGTCAAGAGTTGAAGTATACTTATGGTATATAAATAAATTACCGGCATAAACACTGAAGTGTTATTCTCAACAGGAAGTCTGCTCCCCTAGGTAGTGCTATATCTTGTCTTTCTTTACATAAGTACATAAGAACTACCATTGTTTCAACCAGGTGGGGTATGGAAGACATAATACAAAATCGTCTTGAAAACAGAAGTAAAAGACCACCCGAGGCTTTAATAATATTTTAATTTATCGTATTTTATATGTTAAAGCTGTTTAATTCAGCTGATGTAGTTTCTCTAAAGTCAAGTTGCCAAATGTTAAAGATAAACATTTTGGTAATACAAACGTTTGGGTCATAAATCTCGATATCAACAAACTATAGTAAACGTATGTGGAAAAAGTAGGTTTTGTAGACATAGGGTAAGGTATTTACCGTACCTTTAATGAAATTTATTGTTATACGTGCCATACACCCCTGGTTTAGCTGTAATGTGATGTGATGTGTAGTTCACAACTCATATATATATATATACTTTAAGCTTGTAATTAAATGCACATTTATCAAACATATTTGAAATATATCACAAATATGTTAAGAATTCTAATAAAAGTACTTTAAGGTATTGTGGTTTCACCAGTTTTGTAATAAATATCATAAAATGCATAAGGTGTCCTGTTTCTTTGGTACTGAGTCATGCTTTCCTATCAGCTAAGGTCGTCATTTTATGACTTAATTGTTGTCAGGTGAATTTAATTCAAGTGATTTTAACACTGGATATAATTGACAAGACCAAGTGTTTGTAGATAACATATGTTTTGCATGTTTCTACTTTTAAACATCTTGTTTGATCTATGTATACAGTAAATCATATGTAAATGAAAATCAATTTCAATCCAGCTGTTAGCTTTAATATCATATTTTTTTATTCACACATGTACATAATATATCAGCGGTGTATATATCGAAATAGTGTCGTTTTGTATTCTTATGTATTTGTCTGTTGCATAATTTAATGAAGCTAGTGTATTACATTATTAATAAATATGAGATATTTTAATAAACCTGTGAATTATCAACTTATAAAAAAACAAAAATATTTTATTCTATTCTATAAAACTTTTGTAGGCGTATATTCACAAATAATGTATCACGGAAATCCTTGTTTAATGGATATTTTAAAAAATAATTGTTATAAGTTGCTGCACCTTCGAAAACTTACATTGAAAACGAAACGCGTAATAAAAGGCTCCCAGAATAATATTTTTCCATTAACAAAAGTTTGCATTCACTCCTACACAAGCAAATCATATTTAACACTATAAGAGCGCAGTTTATAAAATTCCTTTTATACAATGTGTCATAGCGAATGACTGGTGAAAAGTGAAGTTATCCTGAAATATAAGAGTACATTAGCGCACGGTCAATACGGTATTGTTACTTTGTTGTATTTTAAATATTAGATCATTCAATTACTAATCCTACCTATTATGTTACGTAAAGTAGGATTACTTCTTGATAATACACTGACCAAGGGGAAAAGTATGAGACGAAAAGCTTTGACTCCGCTACTATTCTGATAAAGCAGTCTATTTTAGGAAAATCTTATATCGATAAAAAAAAAAAAAAAAAGATAAAAAAATAATATTTACAAAATTTGGAAATAGATATAATCACAATTGATAGGAAATCGGGTAAAATGACATGTTGCAACACTTCTTTTCACTTATATGAATATCACCATGGTTTAAAAATCGTGTAAAATAATTAAAGATATGCAATCAAATGATAAATATAATGTTCCTACATTTCATTACAACTCTATCATTTTGAGTCGATATTAGTCAGAGAACAGTTTCTTTGTTTTTGTATATTGTGAAATTCTTTTCAATAGGAAAAAAATATACATGTATTATTTTACCGACCACGCATTGAAGGGCAGGTATTTACTTAATATGACATTAATTCGGTACACACACCACTGTAAATAAAAAGTGGAAATTGTACACCAAAAATGTGTTACATAATCCTTTAACGGCGCATGACATACATATGAAGTCAATACAGGTTTAGATTCTTATCAAAGAAAATATGAAACCAACTAGAATTATGAGCTTGCAGGCTATACCACCTAAGTATATTCGACGTGTGTGAGACGGAATGAAAATTGTCACGTGTAGGGCCAAATCAGAGGAGGTCTATGTATATTTCATTATCCCGTCATGTACGTTTAGTAAACACCTATGGTTCACTCATTGATCAATTACTTTGTACACCTGTGAAAGAAAGTAACAATGGAAAGTGAATGAAATGTATCATGTTTCCGAATACTTTGCTAATTTCTAACCATCACATTTTCAATGTCCAATGTTCACAAAGAAATGAAATGTAATCCTAGTAAATTAAAATCAGTAAATCTTTAAAAAATGCACATTAATTACCCCAGGTGCACGTTAAACTGATACATTGCCTTTATCAGTTTGTGATGCGGTGAGACCAGTTACAGGGTCCTTAGAGGAAGCAAACAAAGTCACAAGATGTTATCTGGGGTTCTGGTATTAACTACTCACAGATAAAAATCAGAATGCTCTTGTGTTCGTTTTCTTTCCGCTCACCTACCTGTGTTAAACCTGGCGATTTACCCTTTCTTCCAATTTTGTAATTTTGATTTACAATCCTCTAAAACACATTCAAACTTTGAGATGGTTATCGCTTTCTTTATACTAAACACACAGAGGCAATATGAAGACATAACTAGTCGATAGCCTGGTCGTTTGCATTCTGAACTATTTTTAGAAATGAAATATATGCTACGTTTAATTTTCATGTTATTTTAAGGATTTTTGTATCAGGATAGTATTTTAAATGCAGTAAACCTAATTAATATAAAGATAACATGTTAAAACGGCATATTATTAGGGAAATGAAATACTAAGATTTTTAGATAAGATTTTAAGTAGTTCGAGTTTTTGAACGTTAAATAATTTATCTGCAATTAACAACTTGGTGTGATATTAGAAAAAAAAATCTGCTTATCAACAAAACCTGCAATTGAAGTTTGAAGAAGCGTCTATGATAATAGGTATGGGGTGACCACGATGTATATAGTAGGATACCTACTGACGATTCAGGGAAAACATGCTGATCAAGTCGCCAAAAGAAATATTAACATTTTAAATGAATAGATACAAGTGAGTTGTATATTTAAAATATGTATCTAAAATGTTGTTGATCACAAGATCAGGCACGTGACATAAATTGTATAAGTATGCATGTCTGTCATAACGGCTTAATATGTAACAGAGCGGTATTATACTCTAATATACATGTCGCACAAATGGATACGATTTGATTGTGACAGACAACTTAGTTACATTGACAGATTATATAAATAATAATAAAACAGAAGAAAATAGTACGCCAGTGTATTAATTTATTTCATACATAAATTGAAAGATACATCCTGTTGCGGTGAAAGTTGTAAAACAATTACACATTAAACTATCAGGAACGATACATACGGCTCAGTTATCAGATGGTGAGTATTGTCACATAGACGTCAACTTATCAGCCATTAAATGTTAATGATTTAAATCAGATGTCTTGAGGCGATATCGGTGAGATTGCCGATATAAAACCTCTGTCATGAGTGATAAATGACAGGAAAAAATGCCCTTGACATTCAAATGTAGGTCAAACTCACGTTCTACCATGATAAAAAATCTTTAGTAACTGATTTGTGTGTCTGGGGTAAATTTTCTCGAGCTGCATTGACTTGGACGTATTTAAACATATTGAATAATGTGAAAATTTAAGTTGCAGTGTAACTCGGAGTAACATACAGTATTTGGTGAAAATGGTTTACCTAAAAGTTATGCTATTAACTGATTGTGAAACTGTTCAAGTAGGATAAAGGAGAATAATACAGTAATTGCTTAACAATACAATCTATAGTATCTATTGTTGAATGAAATCATTCACAAATATAAGAGAATATTGAAATAGAGAATACACAAATTTCCAATTTATTACATGTTCGAAGAGATAATGAAAACTGATAAGAGCATAGAAAAAAACCAGAGGTTACCTGACCAATTGAACATTTCGGCTTCATTGACGTCACTGCCTTAAAAATCATGGATAAATTCAAGTAATATCACGTTCACAAACAGAGAATTGTGTCGAATATAACACGCATCATATTGCAACAGGAAAAAATAGATATATGACACAAAATTACTGATTTATTTCCAGTAAACTTCTCCTGGATTCCTTGAACCCTGATAATGTGCGTTTATCCGTCAGCAGACGAAGTCTATCACAGAAAATAACGAGAACGATTACTGCTTCTCAATATTTCCCGCTCAAATCAGGCAGTCTTTTATAAGCGAAAATCAAAGTTCCGTGTGTACAGTTAAAATTACCGTTTGGAAATAATATCATATTATAATATATAAATTAAAAATCACAAAGATTGATAATTCGATAAAACTTTCTACCTTTATTCATCATCTGCAGAATATTACATGCTAATAAAATTGAAATTGTGATGTATATTAAGTTTAAGTTGTAAGAAAAAGACATCGCCAATCATTCAGCTATAAAAATAAACAAAGGTAATTCAGTTAAGCACTGTTTAACAATATGAGAACGGAGATAGTTTACTGTTTGTGAGTAATGGATTGATGGATGGATAATAAAACAAACAGGCCATATTTATGAATGAACCTGTCTGCTAGACAAATAAATCCAATTGGTATTCTAAAGAAGCAGGTCTAATATATACAAAGGTCCCTGTTTGAGTATTAACAAGCGTCAACGCTGGCAATCGTAATAACTTATCATTTGAAAGTAATTAATATGAATTTAAAACGTCGCTATGATGAATATGGTTTTATTAGAGTAACACAAACCAGCACAGGTTGACAGTTTATAGACACCTCTTCAGAAGACATACAAGCTAAGAGCACCTGGGCCAACTCTGGTGTCACCAAGGTATCGCCAGTGTCATCTTACTGAGGCTATTTAAATTACCCTTCCATTCATAGGCTGGCTAATGAAACAAATAAATCTTTCAAAGTTTGCTTTTTTGTTCTTGATATTTGATTAATTAATAAACTAACATACGCGATGCATACAATATCAGTTTAGAACAAGGAACTGAACGTTTCGTTTGTTTGATGATTTTGAATGGACAGATTTATATATTAATTTCTAGTGGTGCTCCCTCTGAGTCACAAATGAAGATTCCATTTTTATAACTTAAAAGCAGTTGTATACATTTGAATTAAACGTAGGACTATTGGATTTATATTGGAAGATATATAAAAAACTGTCAGCAGACAATGGAAAAACTGAATCATTGCAACAATACCTTGAACATCTCAATGTATTCGTATTTAAAAAGTAACACTATTGTCATTGATTATATTGTACTTAAAACATACATTTAAACATATTGACAAATATATTAATTTTATTACGGTGAAAAGCGTTGCTTACTTCTTTTATCAATGTGTGATTTTTTTTTCATTTTTATTTATTCATTTATTTGCTTGTAAGGCCACTACACAAACATTTATTTCTTTAGGCCCTTAGCACCACCCATGAGACCTAGATGGACGAAAGCGCTGTATGATTCAGTTTACGTTATCACTCGGTTCTGTTGTATCAAATTAAAAATTTGTAGTGTAAGGTACTATTAACTTGTGTGTCTTTTGTATACCTTCTTCAATCTGGAGGTCCATGTCAAATTGTGAACGATACAGATGTTATACGCATTTAATTGGTAACAGTTTTAAATCTGACAACTGCTGTGCTTTCCTAATTCGTGATATTTCATTTATACATGTATTTCAGTGCCTGATATAAACACAACGATTAAACACATTTTGAAAGCAAACCAAAATAGAAATCAGGACAACAAACATTTACTCGGAAATGTATAAAGCTGCCAATGCTTTGAGAAACAGTAACCTGTTGTACAATTATTAGTCATATATTATGTAAGTATGTCAAAACTAATCATGTTAAGTGATTGACATGGACGTACATATTGAATTAATTAGAATTTCCATTAATCTCATATACTTTAATGAACACAAATCTCAGTTTCGCGTCTGATGATTAATATGCGCGAAAAATGACACTTATTCAGTGCTTTGCACACTAGAGAGGCAGACGCAGCTAGCTATAAAATTAGGACCATCTTATAATAATACACTCCTAGTTTTTTTTTTCATATTTGAAAGTTGGGTGGCTTCTTTGTGAGCTTGGATAAACATTAATGATAACGAAACAGTGTTACTGTATGTAGAAGAGGACACACAGGTGAATAGCGCCTTTCAATTAAAGTTAAGAATTAAATAAAGTAGAGCCAGATGATGAATTAAACTGCATCATACAGATGTTTTGTCCTTCATCTAGTACTCGTCAGTGATGACAAGGGCATACATTTTGAAGTCTAGTGTATGAATTAAAACATGGCATGCAGGTTAGAAATTAGACATGAGAAACGTTTTGTCGACAATATGCTGTGTTGTTAGAATGTGAAAATGCTTTAAATTATGGAACAAGTATGTAAATGCTAAATACTTGTCACTTGTATACAATAGTGATTAAGTATATTATACAGGAAGTGTAAGTATTTTGAATGCGCTATGTGCATCAAACGCAATAATGACCAGAAGTCCTTCAATACAACACGTGATTTCAGCTATGCTCTATTAATCCAGATATTATCGAACCTTATTTTTCATAGCTATCAGAAATAATCTATATTTGGTCTACATTTACAAAGGTGGATGTTTGATATTTTCTATCGATTTAAGGGGAAACACATCAAGATGAAGAATGATAACATTTAGAAAGAATAAAAAAAATGCAGTTACCTTTCGTTTGAATAATCTGTCTAGATTTTTACTTTTATGAAGAGATACCTTTGAGTTGTGATGTCAAATCAACCGCACATATCGAAACACCTATTATTAGGGAGCATATCCGTGTATTGTGTCTTTTCATGTAATTCTAGGTGGTCTGAACGCCCTTTTGTATTGTCTGTATATACATAAACTGTGGGAAATTATAATGCATTGCATGACAATAGATAAAAGCCACAAGTTTGCTAATACCTAACACTTTGTATTATTGTTTTGATTAACAATGCCGACCTCAATTCCCTAAAAGTCCAAGCCTCAATTGCATATCATTAACATCATACATATCATTGTCGAATTTGGATATATGATAACCTTATGATAAAAACCAAGAATGTATTAAAATCATTACTAATGACAGAATAACAAGACATCTACCTCAATTAAACCAAATTATATTGCAAATTATTTCGTTAATTGACAATGATGAGTTCTCTTACGTTTGCCTACATTACTGTTTACATGTAAAACTATGATTATATCTTTTTCGCACTCCGTTTTATCACTAGCTTTCTTTCCTTCTCATTTATTTTGAAAACAGATATCAGACGTTGACTATAAAAATGTACATGATTTTGTAACAGAAATCAGGCGCAGTGTGCAATAAATCAGAGACCGCCCTGAAAGGTGTACAAATGCCGGATATCAAATCACTGTACAAATATATTATGTTATTCAGAGGAAAACCGCAATAATCTCCCGACCATTGTCTATAAAAAAAATTCTTACCCTCTTACTCTAGAATACGGATATAAGTCGATAATGTTTATATGCAATGTTTTGAAGATGTTTTCTTATAGTACGAAAAAAAATCACATTTCGAATATTTGCGTGTAATTAGAACAGATTTAACCTGATATAGTATCGTATAAATACTGCAAAGTTTGAGAATGTTCAGACTGAAAAAAATAAAACAAAACCAAAAGAATGAAAATACCATTATCCTTACAAGCGCCATTGATCAGTTACGTCATTTTTAAGGTACCAAACATTTGTGTAATAATTCTATTTACAGCATATAGCACCCCGTACTTTAAATGTAAAACACAAGATTTAAAATATACAAGACGTATATTCAAGTCTTAGAAATGTCATTTTGAAAAAGAGGTACCATATATCATAAGCATATAAAAATGAGCCTAACGTATGACATATACTTTTAGCAGTCCGGGTCAAGCTCAGGTTCAGATATATATTTTAACGCGATGAGCTATATTTTCTCAAATGAGGTTTAAGAATTTAATGTCTTCTTGGGCAAGAACGCTCAAACTGCATCTTTAATTGTGTATAGCTTGTATAAAGAGAAATAACGGGAATACAGTCACAAAGGTTTGTAAAATGGAGCTTTAAAAAAAGAAGTAAAATGAATAATCAATATTATCAATATTACAAAGATATATCAAAATATTACGATGGTTTTTTTAGGCATGATGCATGATATCCTAGATATAAATACTAAGGGTATATACTTAAGTATTTATAAACATACCAGTGTCATATATCAATACCTTTATCGTTAGATCACACTACATGTAGGAAGTGCGTTGATGGTATATCACGTTTATATACACGGGTAGATATTACCTGATGTTTTCTGACTATACAGGATGTCCTGTTAATCAACAATGGGTGTTGACCTACATACAATGATGCATCCTGTGTTTCCTATATACCTGTAATTGTCACGTTTTAAGTAAGATCATACCTCACTTAACCGGTACTGATGTAGTGTGATACATTCACCATGACGTATATGAATAACGAATTCATAATGGATTCCTGAATTCGATCTTTTTCTTTATTTCCAGATTTTTTTCCTTAAAAGTTCTTAAAAGTTAAAGACGTTGCTGACGAAGATATTATATATGTGCATTGCAGTCTAATTTTGGCTGTATGGCTGTCAAATATCATGTTTCGTGTGTCAGTGTGTGATGATTCATGATATGGGTTTTAAACTGGACCCTGTATCTGGTGAGATATTGATTATATACCTATATCAATTTAGTTGGCAGTATATAGAATTAGTTTTCTATATATAAACCATAGTATCATACTTAATATGATAACGACAACGCCTATTGTTTGAAGAAAATATCCAGTTCAAACTGCAATTTTAATGATAATTTTTCACACTGTTTCAACCGATTTAAATTACATCTGTATTCAGCCTACATGCTATCAATATAATATGTTTGTGTCTATACTACAATATGGACGTTATTTAGGCAGTATCGTACTAAACTCCCGTATTAATATCATAAATCAATATATTGGGTAAGAGTGAAATTCCGTTTATATTTAACACAAATGGTGATTCTTCTCATTAACACTGTAAAACTATAGGTCCCAAACATCACTAACAAGCACTCACACAAACAATACTACATTCACCTAATGTGATTTGTACAGTTTACAATGATATCATACAACAAAAAAGACAGTGTTATATGATAACCAATTTGAATTGAACAGCTCTTTTTACTTAATAACTTTTATAATAATTTGAATATTAAGAAACATATTTGGGATTCGAATAGCTTTAAAATCCCTCATACCATTCTTCCGTTGAAGATCGCAACCTAAAATTTTCCATTGATACACACCCATTGCGTGAAAGCATGCCGATCTTAAACATGTCAATCACACTTTTTAAATGAAAAAGATCAATAAGTTGCATTGTAGAATAGTGGAGGCTTTACCTAAAAATGTCAATACTATTCGACAAACAGATAATGTTATACAGCTGTTTTGTTGGCAGCAAACGTAATTCATTAAATCGGGCTGGATTTTTGCATGATTAGACATTGAATACGGTGTCTGATCTTCCAGCTTTATCGGTAAATGTAGAATGTAATAAAACACATGTAAATCCAGAATGACTGCCACCCTAGTCACATTTCAACTCTGAATCGAATCAATTGAACATGTATATGTTATCCAAGTTTGATTGAAAAATTAAATGAAAAGAATTGATTATCAAATGTAACAAAAATTACCTTATTTCAGTTTAAAATGCAACGAATATAACTAAGTTCCGCTTCAATTAAAATTGTTCCTCTGCGTGTAAGAAATAATGAGGATAGGATAATATGTATTGCCGCCCAAGAACTTCTGCTACTTTAAAGAAAGTGAATTAACAAAGTTTTATGTATTGTTAAGTTTCGTGCGGCCATTTACATAACCACTTAATATGAAGGCGTGTCTGATTGCGTTCCCCGAGCTTTAATGGAAGGGTAAAAAGGTCACGTAAGCAGAACCAATATAGCAATGTACAGTCTGGTGACTTTAAATACAGGTCAGCAGATTTCGGGTGTCTGAGTTGTGCTTATAATTCACGTATTCAAAAAGACGTACTGGCTATATTACATTCTTAAAGGTTTTCCTAATAACGTATATGGACATCCCACTTTGTGGAATGCTTTTAAATTATCTCGTTATTTTTATACAGTTTTTTTTTATTGTAGGAATATTTGGAAATGTGACTTTTCATTAGCATTAATAGAATGAATGTTAATTGCAAACGACAAATTAATCATTTGTTAGATCTGAAAATTAAAGTTTCTATTTGGTCTATATATGAATGACAACTATTTCATTGCTTATGTCTGAAGTACCTCTATTTGTGTCTTGTGTATGTTATGTGCGTTTCAAAGGGACCCAGGCTGTAAACTATTATATCAAAAGATAATACAAATCGGAGCTATGTACATATATTTAATCATTTTCAATTCACTTTGCAACAGGTACTCTGTGAAATCGGTGCGTCTGAGCAGTCTAGAACGATGAACTTTTAAAGGAAACTATTGAAAATAAAAGCGTTTGTCAGCATAACTTCTATTGATTAAGTCTGCTGAAACATAAAAAATGAACGTTTTCGATGTTTGAAGACCAGCAATGATGACAGAGCTAAAAAAAATCCTACTAATTCATTAAGTGATAACATAACACCAGACGAGACAAAAGCGCGCACGCTATTGTACCATGATAAACAAGCATGATTTTTAATTTTCACTTATACTACAAACCAAATATATCTTAGAAATAACCTCTCTGAAGACTACAATATTTCATTTATTAATACATAAAAATGGCTTACATTTCCTGCGATAGATTTACACGTTAAGGGGATAACTATATAATTGAAAAAATAAATACAATCTAAATTTTATCTTTCAAATTAATTTCCAATTATTGTTTCACACAAACAACATCTCGTTTGTTTTGGCTTCCTAATCGTGTAATTTTCCATCCAGGTAAATTGTTCAAACGACACCACAACGATTTAACTGTTCATTAAGCCTTGTTATGTTGTTACACGACAGGTTTCCAGTTATATTCGCGGGCGACTAATTGATATACACAAGAACGGATACATAAAATGGGATCTTTTCACTATTTTGTCAGTCGCAAACCTATCATTAAGTGAAATGTATACCTTATTCTGTCCACAGTAATTCACCCTTTCCTGTCTTAGGTAGATGTTACAGCTTTAATATATAGCTTTCTCTCCACAGCTATCAAGTTTCGAAGTGTGACATACAGCAGTTCGTGTTGGTTTCTTTGTTGCGCGTCGAAATAAAACCGCCATATTTGTTAAGATTTTTCCCTGTGAACAGATAATGCGAATTTGGGTTTTAGAAAGGTTAATTGCTGGGAAAACACCGATAACCATCTAGATATTTGTTGATCTCTATTCACAGTAAATCACGGCCATGATCACGGCATGCAATGGCTCTGACAGGGTCAGACTATGTCTTTACAAATACGTTGTGGACAATTCGCCTCTGTAGCGCTCGGGCACAAGAGGAGTAAACTCTGATTAGATCTCCACTATTGTTATGAAAACCTATTTTTCCAAAATTTAAATACCATTTCTCTTCAAATTACAATTCGTTTGATGAAAAACATACTATGAAACATACTCTGTTTAAAATGACTTTTGCACATGGAACATTCTCTAATTACTGTTTAAATGGTTTGAAAAGAATGTAAAAATCTCAGAAAACATTAGTTTATTAGAAGGTGTTAGAGTGACCCGCCTACCTCTTAAGCACCTGTGCAAAGGAGTAGCTGACCACACGTAAATCTTTTCCCATGACACCTGCTGTATGTATTAGTCATAATTAATTATCTTTCTTTTCCTCAACAACTCATGGCTAAACAAATGAACAACAAAACACACAAAAAACATATATATGTAGAAACTGAAATATAAAAACTGGATTTCCGTAATAGTATTTGTAGGAGTTAGAAAAACACCTTAATGAATGGATCATTTAAGGCAAAAAATGTGAAGAATTTTATGCATTATATATCAAAATCTTTTATAATTTTTTAAAGATTTCATATGCCCTTGTATCACTGACAAGTCCTAGAAGTACGAGACAGCTGTATGGTGCAGTTTACTACATTAATTGGATCTACTGAATATAATTCTAAACTATGTTTAAATGTGCCATACATTTGTGAGTCTTTTGTACAATTTTTGAGCAAACCTTAAATGATCACGTCATATTAAGTAGTTTACAAAACAGCGATTATTTATCTTTAAATAGTTTTCTTAATTTTATTTTTTAAGTTTTCAATATACATTTTAACAATATATTTTACCTGTTAAGCAATGCTAATGCTGTAAAATCGATCATCAGATATCAGAAGGTATCATTCAAAATCAAGTCAAAACTTTCAATTCTGGATTACCGTATCTTGAATTTTATATTCCGAATGTTGATTGTTTATATTTATTTTCTATATATCAAGAGTTTCCAGTAATGAATCTCCATCGTAATTTTATTAAGAAATATTTTCAATATTTTCATATCTTACTTATACTGTACATTTTTAAGGTTCTGATGCTTTACAGGCACTTTGACCCTGTTTGAAGTAATGGCAATATATTTTGAGTTTGAATTCATTACAAAACACTCAGAGTTTGTTAATCTATTTTTCATGACAATACCATTTAATATCATTTGAAGCACACACACACACACACACACCCTCACACCGACACACACCTACACACAAACACGCACCAAACACCCCCCCAACACACACACGTACACACACACCCACACCCACACATTGACTCATATATATATAGAAAGAGAGTGAGAGAATAGTTAAACATGCGCTAATGTGAGATAAACAAAGATGTGTTTGTGTTGTCTCCAACATTGCTTACAATAACATTCTCGAGGTCGCAGTTATGTTAGCATGGAACTGCTGAACACACTAATATGTCTAAAACACCTCAACTTGTTCAGTATTTGTTTCTTAAATGGTCCCCATGATTGCTTTCTTTCGAATAGTCTTAAATAAGAATCATGATTTTGTTTACCTGTCAGTGCTCTCATCAGTGCTGATGTTTTGTTTCGGAGTTCCAATATTTAAATTTAATATCTAAAATCAACTGTTGCTGGGTCAAAATAACGCGAAGTTTAAGTACAGTTTTAACTAAACCTGCAACATCCTTTTAAGAAAGTCCTGAGATGATGAATAATAATTGCAGTTAAAATTTCACATGAAAACAACTTTGATTTGAAATTTGATACAGAAATCTCTTGGTACAGTATTTATAATGAAGCTTTCAGAGGAATAACCAGTAGATGACATGTTATGTCCAATTACTTCTGGTGAGTTAGATCCACGCCAGATCAACTGATAATTTCTTCAAGGCTATTCGAAAAATGGTCCCTAGTAGAACTCTTTCAAATACATCACCCTAACAACCGAAATCCAAAATTGGTTTGTGTAACACTATGCGCTATTTACAATTTAAAAATAGAAGATAACTACTTCAATTGTTCAAATTTATTTAGTAAATAACGCAAAATTTATAAATGGCGAATTCGCATGTGATGTTTTTGTTCAAAACATAGCCTTCAGCAGTTAGATATATGGGCCAGTAATACCTAACAAGTTTGATAAACAATATTTGATTTCCATTTCCGATATGAAGTAATATACGTTCGATGCTCGTTAGTATTACTGATGGTTGAGCGTTAATATGTTAAACGAAAAATTACACCGCAGTTGGCGTCAATGAAGCAAAAGACTCTTACCTTTCAGGAACACCTGATCTTAGTTTCCTTTTACTTGTTCAGTGGTCTCCGAGTAAATATTTTCTCTTGTGTTCTCGTTTCATCGATTTAGGCTTTCAACGTGTCTCTCGTTTATCATTCGTTGAGTATTATACATCATTGAATATTATACATCATGGAGTATTATTTGTCATTGAGTATTATATATCATTGAGTATTATACATCATTGAGTATTTTATAACATTGAATATTATACATCATTGAGTATTATATAACATTGAGTATTATACATCATTGAATATTATACATCATTGAGTATTATATAACATTGAGTATTATACATCATTGAATATTATACATCATTGAGTATTATACATCATTGAGTATTTTGCATCATTGAGTATTTTGCATCATTGTGTATTATTTATCATTGAGTATAATTCATTATTAAGTATTACATAGCATTGAGTATTATACATCATTGGGTATTACATATCATTGAATATCATACATCATTGAGTATTATATAACATTGAGTATTATACATCATTGAGTATTATACATCATGGAGTATTATTTGTCATTGAGTATTATATATCATTGAGTATTATATATAATTGACTTTTATACATCATGGAGTATTTATATAACATTGAGTATTATACATCATTGAGTATTATATAACATTGAGTATTATACATCATTGAGTATTATACATCACTGAGTATTATTTGTCATTGAGTATTATATAACATTGAGTATTATACAT
Organism: Ylistrum balloti; assembly: GCF_031769215.1. Classification (NCBI taxonomy): domain Eukaryota; kingdom Metazoa; phylum Mollusca; class Bivalvia; order Pectinida; family Pectinidae; genus Ylistrum; species Ylistrum balloti. Next base: position 505,984 of record NW_026782496.1, read on the forward strand.
CATTGAGTATATATATCATTGAGTATTATATATTATATATCATTGAGTATTATATAACATTGAGTATTATATATCATTGAGTATTATACATCATTGAGTATTATATAACATTGAGTATTATATAACATTGAGTATTATACATCATTGAGTATATATATATCATTGAGTATTATACATCATTCATTGAGTATTATATATCATTGAGTATTATATATCATTGAGTATTATACATCATTGAGTATTACATATATTGAGTATTATACATCATTGAGTATTATATATCATTGAGTATTATACATCATTGAGTATTATATATCATTGATATATATTATATCATTGAGTATTATACATCATTGAATATTATACATATTATATATCATTGAGTATTTATATATGATATTATATATATTGAGTATTATACATATATTGAGTATTATACATCATTGAATATTATACATCATTGAGTATTATATCATTGTATTACATAGTATTATATCATCATTGAGTATTATACATCATTGAGTATATACATATATTGAGTATTATACATCATTGAGTATTACATATATTGAGTATTATACATCATTGAATATTATATATACATCATTGAGTATATATCATTGAGTATTATACATTGAGTATACATATATTGAGTATTATACATATATATCATTGAGTATTATACTATATATCAAAATGTACTATTTACATTGAGTATTACATATACTTCCATGAAATGACAAGCGGATATTGATGGTTGTTACTAATTTTACAATGACATAAATGACAAGCGTTACTAATTTTACAATGACATAAATTTTCTATAAAAGAGGGGTACTGAAACATTAACCAGTATATCAAGTATGTTGATTTCACGCTGGATATTTTTATATACTTATAGTTATCGGTTCGAATCCTTAACTCACTTGATGAGTCCATGCTGACTGAACTCTTGAAATTTAAAGCTCTTTGACCATGGTACTTTACGTTGAGATCACAAGGATAATGAAAAGGCAAGTTTGTTGATGGCTAGAGGCACGCACTTTTTGCTGTCTAAATCAAATGGTACCCCGTTACGAGTCGCTGACAACAACAACAAAATCACGCAAAAACCTATCAACTTTTCGCCGTTGGTTTTACACATGAAACGTGAGAGCCCATGATGGTGCCTCAATGAAAACAAGCGACTTTGAAAGGAGGAATTAAACGTATTAATCATTTTATAAAACTAGATTAATGACTTAGTGTGGAACGGATCACCTGATGCGTACATATCGACAGACAGACTGGCTACATAAAGTTCCAGAAAGACAATATCATACCACGTATCCGTTATATCACAGTCTCCTTGGATTGTACATCGATATAGTGTGATATGTTAATTCCTGATATTATATTACGTACCTCAGCATGCATGACTTCCATTTTAAAATCATTAAAAATTGTGGGTATCCAGATTCAGCCTGGGGTAAGAGTTTAACCAGTCATCGCCACTCCTCACCGCATCATATTACCAGATCTTATACCACCACGAAGTCAGATAAAATATATAACAGATGGATATATGTTACAGCATCTTTGAGTATATGCGAGAGAAACTAATGATAATTATGCAAGAAGGGAAAAGCTAAAACTAGCCTTTTTTACTGATTAAATATTTTCTTGCAATTGAATATTTCCAATTTATATTCTGATTTTTTGTAGATATTTGTTTCTTTATTGGAGAATATAAGTCAGATCTGGTATGCAGTTAACTAAAAAAAAAATACTCAAATACATACCCCCCCCCCCAAAAAAAAAAAAAAAAATGAAATAGTAGTATATTCATTTTCTTAAAGTCTAACTAACGACTAACTTTCAAATTGCTTACAATATTTTGTTTTATCAACATTAAGAGAATGGTCTGTGACCTACACGTATACTCGATACAAATGCGACCAGCGATCTCATATTTTGCACGGATCATATGGAATGTTGGAAAATACAACTTTATGATTATGAAAATACCAACATTATGTGTTTTCTGTTAAGAATGCACACTGAATAAAATCACTCTAAATGATATCATCGAAATCAACACACCAACGTCTACCAGGAAAGTGATATAAATAGAATATGCATTTCTGTAAACTGTTCTGTAACTATGGTGCAACCCATATTCTAAAACGAACTCATCTTTGTGATGCATCATGGGAATCCCGATGTTTACTGCAGAAAAAGGTTCGGCATCATGTAAGACTAATTAAGAGCGCTTATAGCCTGTGAAGTTAATTGTACAATCAGGTTATGAATGAGTCAGAAGATGAGTGTAGGTAACAGACATCGCATGAATCTGAAGGGTTAGTTTGAACATAAATGACCACTAATTAAAAGTACGTGATACATATAACCTGTAAATCATGTGATGATTCGGATTTCTACAAAAGAGATTGACGCAAATAGGATTTCCAGATTTTTTTTTTCACATCCGGCCGTTCTAACAAATCATGCATTAAATGGTCACTCCGCGTGTGAGTATACTAATGATGCAAGATATAAATGAATCGGCGATTATTAGTGTAACAATACTATTTCATCATTGGTGAAAAAGAAACTTCCCATCACCAATATACGTAATTATATAGCCCTCCAGAAATTGGAAACATGAAAACTTCTCCATATTGTAAATATTATTGGTAGAATATCTAGGTCACATAGTCCTACAATTTCTAAATAAGACACAGAAATACACCAAATTTCCTCAAAATTTCGAATTATACTTGAATGTGGCATCCACGCTACAAAATTATTATGGGAAAAATCCAAACTTCGTAAATAAGTTTCTCATCTTGTTACATATATCATTATAAAACACTGATAATACAGACAGTGTAACATAAATGGATTGCCTAAACAACAAATAAAGCTTTGATGAGAGGTAGCAATCAACAAAAACAAACTCTCTGACGTTTTTATCTATTCTTATTTGACTTTAAGATTGAACCAGAATTTTAAAGATTGATTTGTTGTTTCTCACACGATGAAAACTATTATCATTTATAACAATGAATAGCTCACACCTGATTCATCTTACTCTGTCGCGAAACGAACATTCGTAAAAGAATATTTGTTTTTGTTTTATCATGTTCCAATTAGTGGTAACTGACGTCAGAATTGATGATTGATTGACATTAAATGTCATTCATATTGACTAAGAAATATCACTGTAGTTTAACCATTATGTCTACCTGCGGTAATCTTTGACCATAATTTCCACCCTGATAATATCATTCATATTGGGAGAAAAAAAGTGTCGCGTTGCATTTCGGCGTGTTATATAGGTTATCAGAGACAATCGTTACCAGCCAGACAGATCATTGACCGAGATTGCAAGATAAAATTGGCTAATGTAAATATAAATATAAGCATATACATAAGAAAATGACAGTTGATGGGAAAAGGGCCAAGTAACGCATAAAAGACCCCAAAAGAACTCCCAACGAGCAAAGATGAATATCAGTGTAAATGTTAAGGGGGAGACTTGTCGGAAAGTTTAAAATAGAATAATTGTTTATAACATGTATCCATCATTTTAGTGAAGGTTATATATTCTGTGTCCTGATGGCAATCAAGTGAACAACGGTGGCAGTACCATGCCGATTTTAAACACTGTAGGAACCACCATTGAGCCAAAATGTCATCGACTAACGTGATGAAATGTATTCTATGGTTAATTTCTTCTATTTATCATCTTAAAATTCAAATCAAAGATTCAATTGAGGAATTTTAGTTCTTCCTGTTAGCAAAAGTGAAAATAAAATACGCTTTGTGTATTTAAAATGATTGTATAAGTGAGAGGAAATATACTTTTGTGACAGAGGTGAAATATACATTTGGCACGATACCTTTTCTAATGCGTAATTAGAGTTAGTCACACAACACCGTGAAAATGAAATTTACATTTAGCAAGATCTACAAAAGATAAGTTACAAGGGAAAACTGTCAACTATTGATCATATATTCGATCTGTATCAATCACTTTAAGTCGTGGTATGTTCGTATTTAATCTCCATAAAGCATATGGTGTGGGTGAAGGAATTTCTGTCAATATTGTCTTCACAGTCGTGTGTTAAATGCGTCATAGCGCGTCGAGAGTAGAAGCTGTTATATGGAGACGTTTGTTGAGAGCAAGCATTATTATAGAACATTGTAGACAAACATTTATGTTTGTAGGTAAAGTGTGTTTAGACAAATCTGTTTATTGTTTCTACTACTTAGTTCGGTGTTAAATACTTTTGACAACGTGCTCAAAAGCAAATTTGTTATTTTTAAGATTCAACAGTTAATATCAAATTAAAATATCAATATATTTTAATAGAAATTTAGATGTATTGCTAATGAAACAAAATCAGGTACTAAAACACATTACAAAAAAGTTATAACTCCATGCAAATAGCAAAATCATCAGCGAAAGTCTCAGAACGCAGACCTGAAAATAACTTCTGATCAACAACAGGAACGCCATTGGACTCAAATTGTTATAAAATGTTAAATAAACGATTTCGTTTCACATTTTGTAACTTGAATTTGATTGGTTCTCCATAGTACGCGCGGTAGTGATACAATTAATTACGACTGATTCTTTGTAAATTTGCTATTTTTCTATTCATATGGGTTCAATAGGTTAAATATGTGATTTAATTTTTAATATCCTATGGATAAACATAACATAATAAAATACCTAAATAATAAATATGTACTTCTCTGTCCGAATACCTGATTCATCGTTCAATATTTCTTAGCATTTAATGCGGGTAGATTAATTCAATATTTTGAATGAAAGAGATTTCTTCTACTCAAGCCGGCTTTATTGTCAGTCTATGTTTGACCATGAAATACATTACTCTATCAAAAGCAAAAATTTAACTCTTTCAATGCAAGTCGGGTTTTGCAATACATCTCGTATTGGTATCTTCCAGATCTTAAATAGAAAACAGGTCTTTTCAAATTGATAATTATATGCATTAATTTTACGCATAGCTGGTCTGAGCGCTTTTGGAGAACTCTCTTGATGGATACTTTTGTTCAGATCGTGTACCTGGCAGATTAGACAAATTGGACGCAAAGATTGGTATTATGGAGAGTTTTCCCATTGGCCAAAACTTCAAAGAACATTAAAATGTAGGACTCGCCATGAATTGTAAACAATTTATATATCTAAACCAATTAAAATTTAGATTGAAATTTAGATAAAAAAGCAAGATTCTTTCATCCAATACCTTCGATATTATGTTGACGTATATGTCTATAAACAGTGTGCCTTTAGTGGTGGTTTTTTTCTATATTAAATATTGGTCCAGTTTCACTTTGAGCGATACTTATGTCACAGAATGATGCAAAGTGTGAACAGAATATGTAACATGAATATTGTGTTAAATATATCATCAATTTATTGATTCATTCTGAATTTTTTTTTTTTTTTTCGTTTTTTTTCGGTGCGGTACTTAGCTATACTACAAAAATGATTACGTTAATTAACCAGAATCTTAAACAAAAACACCAATAAATATTCTATAGGAAAATGGATAACGATTTGTACATCATTACAATTTCATGTTTAAGTATGTGGACCGACATTATACCTGGTCTCAAGGTTTATTGCATGTGTCAGGTGTGTTTTTTCGCTTCAATACTAATTTTAAAAATAACAAGTGTTATAAGATATGACCAAATTGACCTTAATTAGGGAAGACAACAGTATACTTTTGACACTTTAAAAAGTAGACAATCTATAACAATTATCCTCTACAGACTTCGGAAGCATGATCTTCGCCACAAAATAACCACTACATTATATAACCTATAATTATAAAAAAATAAGATTTATAGGGTCTTTGAGAACATGTTTTATATGAAGAAATCATCACCAGCCTTGATACATAAATCATTTGAAAAGTGTTGCTATATTAATATTTTTTATTAAATAGATTTGTAAACGTTAGTAAACACGAAGTAGATCAGGGATAAAGATTAAATATTTAGACAAGCAGCACATTTTTGAATCTCATTTATTCATTTGTGGGATCAGATTTCTCGTGAAGGAGAAAAAATAAATAACTTTACACAGCAAAACTTTCTAATGTTTAGTCCGTCAATGTTAATGTGATAAAAGAACCAGCAATATATAAACGCACACACCCAAATGGCTTCATAAAATCCGTATTACAATGTTTATCGCTTACATGTCTTAGAGCTGATCAAAATACATATTAAGGATTTCTTCTAAATTATTCAGTCTGGACACAGATAATATATGTATTTGAATACAAAACAATTATAAACAGGTAACATTTATCATCTCACTAATCACATAAATAATAAAAATGAGATCCATTTGAAATGCATCACTTGATCCTGTGTGCTAGAAGTCTAGATCAGCATATGCATTTTAACATGATGAATACCTGTAGACCTATACGAAAGCTTGCGATTCAGATGTATATTTACAGTGAAGTTCGTACAAATCTTTCTTCTCTGAAAATATTCCAACTGTGATAGTCACAAATAGCCACACATGACACAAATAAATCAGGTGGCTGGTATTACGGTCTGTAATGCGAAGAGTTAATTATCAGTCTTTTTGTAATCACTTAATTAGCTTTATGTGTATTACTTTATTTTACAGTCCGAGACACAGGTGTTGCCGCTAATTGATCCCGTCTCAAGATCAAACCGAATTCGAGAAAGACGTTGGAAGATAACAATGATTTAAAGTTCGCTGATGGTATGGCGAATATTGATACCAAGACGAAGATAAGAAGGATTAGTGGCGAGGGCGCGCCCTACTGATTAACAAGGCACAATATCATCAAATGTTTAAATTGTTACAAAAAACCTCTTGGAATGAAATAAAAATCTCGTAGAAGTCTACACAGTCTAGGGTTTTAGTATCGAGAATCTTTCTGAAGCGGTCTACAATATCATTTAAACACTTAAAATTGTCACCATTGGACCGATTTGGGCTCTATTCAGTTAAAATATTAATCAAAATACGTTCGTTACTCAATCTCTTGTTTAAATTACATTCTAATTTGAAATTCGGATAGCGTCTGTGGGGTCTGCTGTAAGTTGTAGGGTTCATTTAACATTTTGCGATAAGACGAGTATCGATTTTCATTAAAAATCGAAAAGTACAACGTGCCGTCATAAATAATGACTTTAGCCTTTTTTCCATTTTGTTATTTTCAATAGAAATTAAATCGAAAACTTAATGTAGAATCCTGTTGATGTTTTAACAGAACCATATATCGCTGAATATATTTTATTGTGCAACATATAGCCGAAAGGCTTATTCTATCGATAAAATACACAACAGTAGCAATGATTAAACTGCTTGTCTCACAACCTTGCTGTTTTGTAATAACCCTCACAGCTCTGTTGTTTTACTCTTTTATTTTGTTTATTTTACATTTTTTCTCCGGTCCGGGTTGTCGTCTGATTATCTAGCCCGTCAGTACTGTTGTCTGATTATCTAGTCTGTCAGTCCTGTAGTCTGATTATGTAGCCCGTCAGTCCTGTTATCTGATTATGTAGCCCGTCAGTCCTGTTGTCTGATTATGTAGCCCGTCAGTACTGTTGTCTGATTATCTAGCCCGTCAGTCCTGTTGTCTGATTATGTAGCCCGTCAGTCCTGTTGTCTGATTATCTAGCCCGTCAGTCCTGTTGTCGGATTATCTAGCCCGTCAGTCCTGTTGTCTGATTATGTAGCCCGTCAGTCCTGTTGTCTGATTATGTAGCCCGTCAGTCCTGTTGTCGGATTATCTAGCCCGTCAGTCCTGTTGTCTGATTATGTAGCCCGTCAGTCCTGTTGTCTGATTATCTAGCCCGTCAGTCCTGTTGTCTGATTATCTAGCCCGTCAGTCATGTTGTCGGATTATCTAGCCCGTCAGTCCTGTTGTCTGATTATCTAGCCCGTCAGTCCTGTTGTCTGATTATGTAGCCCGTCAGTCCTGTTGTCTGATTATCTAGCCCGTCAGTCCTGTTGTCTGATTATGTAGCCCGTCAGTCCTGTTGTCTGATTATGTAGCCCGTCAGTCCTGTTGTCTGATTATCTAGCCCGTCAGTCCTGTTGTCTGATTATCTAGTCCGTCAGTCCTGTAGTCTGATTATGTAGCCCGTCAGTCCTGTTATCTGATTATGTAGCCCGTCAGTCCTGTTGTCTGATTATGTAGCCCGTCAGTACTGTTGTCTGATTATCTAGCCCGTCAGTCCTGTTGTCTGATTATGTAGCCCGTCAGTCCTGTTGTCTGATTATCTAGCCCGTCAGTCCTGTTGTCGGATTATCTAGCCCGTCAGTCCTGTAACCATTAGTCATGTTGTCTCATTATCCAGCCCGTTTGTTCTGTCAACACTAATCCTACTGTCTCACTAATCGGTACATCAATAATTTAGCACAATCTACACTAATCCCGTTGTCACACTAATGTGTTTGTTCAGTCACTAATCCAGCTGCCTCGGTATCCAGTCCCGTTTGTTCAGTCGCTAATCCAGCTGCCTCGGTATCCAGTCCCGTTTGTTCAGTCACTAATCCAGCTGCCTCAGTATCCAGTCCCGTTTGTTCAGTCACTAATCCAGCTGCCTCAGTATCCAGTCCCGTTTGTTCAGTCACTAATACAGCTGCCTCAGTATCCAGTCCCGTTTGTTCAGTCACTAATCCAGCTGCCTCAGTATCCAGTCCCGTTTGTTCAGTCGCTAATCCAGCTGCCTCGGTATCCAGTCCCGTTTGTTCAGTCACTAATCCAGCTGCCTCGGTATCCAGTCCCGTTTGTTCAGTCAACACTAATCCAGCTGTCTCGGTATCCAGTCCCGTTTGTTCAGTCAACACTAATCCAGCTGCCTCAGTATCCAGTCCCGTTTGTTCAGTCACTAATCCAGCTGCCTCAGTTGCCAGTCCCGTTTGTTCAGTCACTAATCCAGCTGTCTCAGTATCCAGTCCCGTTTGTTCAGTCACTAATCCAGCTTCCTCAGTATCCAGTCCAGTTTGTTCAGTCACTAATCCAGCTGCCTCACTACCCAGTCATGTTTGTTTAGTCACTAATCCAGCTGTCTCACTATCCAGTTCCGTTTGTTCAGTCGCTAATCCAGCTGTCTCAGTATCCAGTCCCGTTTGTTCAGTCACTATTCCAGCTGTCTCAGTATCCAGTCCCGTTTGTTCAGTCAACACTAATCCAGCTGCCTCAGTATCCAGTCCCGTTTGTTCATTTACTAATCTAACTGCCTCAGTATACAATCACGTTTGTTCATTCACTAATCCAGCTGCATCAGTATCCAGTCCCGTTTGTTCAGTCACTAATACAGCTGCCTCAGTATCCAGTCCCGTTTGTTCAGTCACTAATCCAGCTGCCTCAGTGTCCAGTCCCGTTTGTTCTGTCAACACTAATCCAGCTGCCTCAGTATCCAGCCCCGTTTGTTCATTTACTAATCTAGCTGCCTCAGTATACAATCACGTTTGTTCAGTCACTAATCCAGCTGCCTCAGTATCCAGTCCCGTTTGTTCAGTCACTAATACAGCTTCCTCAGTATCCAGTCCCGTTTGTTCAGTCACTAATCCAGCTGCCTCAGTGTCCAGTCCCGTTTGTTCTGTCAACACTAATCCAGCTGCCTCAGTATCCAGCCCCGTTTGTTCAGTCAACACTAATCCAGCTGCCTCAGTATCCAGTTACGTTTGTTCAGTCAACACTAATCCAGCTGTCTCGGTATCCAGTCCCGTTTGTTCAATCAACACTAATCCAGCTTCCTCACTATCCAGTTCAGTTTGTTCAGTCACTAATCCAGCTGCCTCACAATCCAGTCCCGTTTGTTCAATCAACACTGAACCAGCTTCCTCAGTATCCAGTCCCGTTTGTTCAATCAACACTGAACCAGCTTCCTCAGTATCCAGTCATGTTTGTTCAGTCAATAATCCAGCTGCCTCACAATCCAGTCATGTTTGTTCAATCACTAATCCAGCTTCCTCAGTATCCAGTCCCCTTTGTTCAATCAACACTGAACCAGCTTCCTCAGTATCCAGTCCCGTTTGTTCAGTCAATAATCCAGCTGCCTCACCATCCAGTCATGTTTGTTCAATCACTAATCCAGCTTCCCCAGTATCCAGTCCCCTTTGTTCAATCAACACTGAACCAGCTTCCTCAGTATCCAGTCCCCTTTGTTCAATCAACACTAATCCAGCTTCCTCAGTATCCAGTCCCCTTTGTTCAATCAACACTGAACCAGCTTCCTCAGTATCCAGTCCCGTTTGTTCAGTCAATGCTTATCTTGGTGTTCATTAATCGCTGGATAAACAATATATATATATATGTATTACTTATGTGTAATAAATCACAACTGTTATTGAAGCTGACGAACGTATTTAAGATATAGGTTATCCGAAGTTGATATTTTAGCTTTATTTTCCGTATAATGCTACATTTGGTTTAATAGACTGATTGTCAAAATACTTGATATAAAGCGACATCATCCATATCTTCTGTGTCTACAGTGAGAACAGGTCGGTAAGACTTTCAAAAGAAGAAAATATTATCAGCTTCAATATTAATATATTAGAATGTCAATGATGGTCTGTTGTAATGGAGCAGATCCTAAACAATTCAAACACATTTTCTATAGAACGTAAAATTATATTTAAATCACAATTTCTTTATTGATAAATATGTGTATCGATGTATCAGTATTAACATTATTGTCTTGTCTGTGTCAAATCAGTCCTTGCTCTCTCAGAATGTAAGTAGCGTAGCATTTTATATGTAGTGTACATTTAACTTGAAATACATTGAGCTCATCACGATCACTTACTGACAAATGTAATTCTGTGAAGTCGACGCAATGCCAATAGATATTAGTCGTTATCGTTTATTTCTCAAAAGAAACATGACTTAATGAATGACAGTACCGGCAGATACCTTTTTTATCTACCACAAAATTTAAAGCTATTTGTGATCCTATCAAAGTTTCTCTATAGACCAACCTGTCGCATTGCATGTCATCCGATTACTCACCAAAATTCTTCTGACAGTTTAAAACAAACTAAGGCCACGTGCTATATTATCACCCGTTAACGTTAGTCAGCTTTAAAATATTTGAATTACATATTTTTTTCATTTAAATACTTTGAATGTTTTTCTTATTTATTTCCTGCCTGTTGATTATAGTAAATCAAATGTAAAAATCTGAGACATTTCGAAGGTTACGCTACACACTTCATAAACATATATCTATGGACGAAATTGCGGTTTACAATTTTTTCAAATGTGCAAGTCTGTAGTACATCTGGCAGGAAAACATGATTATATTAACAGGTGTGTGTAAATACCCAAGTATGTATAATATTTTCTTTCTCTCTCTCTCTGTCCTGTGTTTCCTTGTAACATATAATAATTCCTTAAGAATGCGTAGTGTTAAGTAAAAGTGCACGACGGTTATCTTATTCATTAACCCCTACCCTCTGCCTATTACGATAACATCATATTGCTTGCCTCCTACATAACATTGACTCAATAACAGGAACAAATATTCCTAGATATTCAGTTTCTGTATCCATGGTGTGTATCATTTGAGAAAAAATGTGAAAAAAGTTATTTGCGTCTGTGTTCCTAATAAGATTTTTAAAGATGGATATAAATGGATGGTGAAATTCTGTGTTACTTTAATGAGCACTAAATTACTAATAAAAATATACATATATATATATAAAAAACCGGAATACCAACAATTCCGCTGGTCTGGTGTATTATATCAACACATATCGTATCACACATATATACATAATCTCCTAACACAGTCACTACTACCACTGAAGAGTCCAGGATGGACTAAACGTCTATAGGTTGTATTCTAAATAATTTTTGATAATACCGTATCAAATTATAATTTGTATTAAAGGTGATTTCCACTTTTTATGTCTTTGTACTATATTTTGATGAATAAAACTGAAATACTTTGGTTTTCTGACTCTAACATGAGTTTTAAATCTCAGTGAAAAACAGGGTTCAATCTATTCCATTTGGTTTTGTTATATAAATTATGTAACGAAACTAAAAGTGCTCGGTGATTATTTAATACCATGAAGTATGGGCGATTTTCAAAATTATATTTTATTGTAGAATATCATGGTTATGTTCAAGTAAAATTGCATTCATAATATTTTATCTGCTTTGAACAGAAAAATAAAAAACGATCAATCAAAGACGTAAGTAAATATACCTATATATTAAATTTTATATTACCATGAATATAAAACGAGATTAAATTAGATAAACATATTTACTGCCACGCCCTGTACATCCTAACCACAAATAAAATACTACATACATATATACTACTGGTACATTAAATGGTTTAAAGTCCTGAACTGCTCTGATAATAAATTTGAAATAAAAATGATAAAAACGGCCCGATAACCAGAATTAGAATGTATACAGTCAAATCAGAATACGATATATATATATATACATATCGATTTATTTACTGAGTGCTGTTTATTGATTTTAAATGAATCGCTCTCGGTCAGACTTATGGGTAGTTTATAAAAATTAATCAATAATGTTTTATTTTCGATACATGTGTTCATATAGTACTTAAACGTGAAAAGGACTGTTAGTATGATCATTTTGCCTATACGACCAATAAATTACCCAAAGGAGCTCTTCAGCTCTTTGGGAAGTCATTGATTAATAGTGAACGGTAAATATATATTGAAACTGGATATCAGAGACATTAGAAGTAAATTTAGGTGTAAGGACTTTTCCTCAGTTTGTCCATATTTTCTCAAGTTTTTCATCGAATACGTGTTTTAATAAAAAATTCTGTTGGCGTGTCGTTATTTTTTGTTTTTGTTGTTTTTAAATATTACAAAAACGGCAATATATTTCAATATCCCATATCTACAAAGTGTCCCGAGATAAATTCTAATGAATTTTTGTAGATGAAAAAAAAAATGGAAATAATGATAATTATGATAAACTACAGTACAAAATGTTTAGAACAAACTGGAAATGTTTTTTTTAAACAAAGTGAAATTATATTACATTTCACAGGCATAAAGTAATAAGTAATTCGTTCCAATTCGAGACATATTTCACATTCTTGGAAAATATAACGTTTTTTAATATATTCTAATAATAATTTAAACTGTTTGCTTTGCTTTAGCTTATGTGTAAAATTATCAAAATTATAGTGAGTGTGTGGTGACCATATATGTATTATCACCGTATCGGACCAACGTATCTGAACAGAGTTTTGGTTCTCCTATATATGAACTACAGATCATAGTTATTAATATTTAATCAAATAAAATTTTGATTTTTTAAAAGATGGAAATATTAAAATCGTATGTAGAGCAATCGCTAAAATTTTGCAGGCAAGATAATATATTTGAAAACTTAATACAAATCATCAAATAGACACATTTAATTTTTGATGCAACTTATACATGTTATACATATCATAATTAATCAAAAGGACAATTTCATATATAAGTGTATCCTGGATATAAATCATTCGACTTTCATTGATATAGATTAACAAGGCAGTTGGCGAAAACTTTAATGTTTATTTACAAACTTCGCTACAGTCTTCCAAATGGTTTATCACGTGCCAAAAATGTTCGATAATTCCGGTTAATGAATTCACTATTTTCATAAAACTTTATCAAGTAATGGATGGTTTCCAATCTTAAGTAATGCGTGTGCCTTTTAAATGATATTTCCAAGAAGGTACTTGTTGACGGTGCTGCTAACACTAGCATACTTGAATTTACAACATACATGAGAACTCGTTATCCAGACAGGAAAAGGGACATAACTCTTACGGACGCATCACACCAAACTACAAATCATGTTGTATTATATATTTATTTTTGGATGATAAAATTTCCTGTTACCGATTGAAGATATTGACCGGAGACTTTGAATGGCCATACTCTCTCATTGATAAATTCTGTTGACATTGTTCTATTCGAGTCATTCAGAGAATGCCATTTAAGGTTACACATATCTTAATATATTGACTTAGGAGTTTTGAAGGATCTGCAAATATTTGATAAAAGTCCCTACCCGTGGCTGTAGATTAGGCTATTGCATAAATTTGTATACATCAGCGATATCCAGATACCTAAATTCCTTAAAGACAATTCATAAGATGTGTGCAAACATTATGGAACGTTAAATGACGTCACTGAATCAGACGTTTTTCTCGTCCAATCAAATCTTAACGTTTTGGACTGAAAAATTACCATGTGGATATCGTGTGGATATAAGAGATTGGAAACGGAAGTTAAATTTTTCTTTATGAGCCCTACCTACCTTACCGATATGATAGCCTTTTGGATATGACGTAATATGGCCTTCACTATCCGAGAAAGCATTTCCTTATGCCCACCTGCTTGTATAAACGTATGTTTTTATTGATAATAGTTGCGTTGCAATGAACACAGACTAAAAATCTATAATTTAAGTGTTCTACTGGTAAAAGACCAATGATTACATGATATCTCCACGTGGTTGAGGCATGCTGTACCACGTGTAGGCAAATGTTAGGGCACAATGTAGAGCATTTTTAAAAGGGGCTCAGAAAAAAACAGTATTATTGTGATCTGAATGGTTTTGTGCTTCATAACGTCATATGTTTAGAATTTCCATTAAAGTTTGTGTTTTATCTTCCATTTGCCTTATATGACATTTAACACACTCTTAAGGGTTTTCTTTGATCTGTCGTTTTAACGAATTCTTAAAAATACACATTGGATATTAATGTTTATTTCATTCAATGAAAGTCCATACACTATACTAGAAAAGATCGAAGTACGGATTTATCGAACCAAACCACATGTATATTAAAATGAACTTTTCAGACATTAAACATGTTTACTTTGATGTTTGCTATATGATTAAATTGCATCTTTTTAAATCCAATTTCATGATTTTGTGTCGTCATGTTTAAACAATGACTTTTCTAATATTCATACAGTGATTTCCTTAAACACGTTTCAGATTAATAAAGTTTAGTCCTAGAACTCTAACAATGACCAAGGTAATTAACCTATTTCTTTGTACTGTTGTATTTTGTTATTTTGTAAAAATACCACATTAACACGCTCCATTTTATGCAGACTTGACAAGACATTTTGTTTAAACAAAACCACACGCCGACGAAAACTGTCTGCAATAGCTTTTCAAGGTGTGGCAATTTTAACACCAATAGTCAAGTGGGTAATAATCTGTAATGCAATATTTCCATAGAGTCCAGTCCTGAATTCGCTCTTCAAATTTACCGACACCTGGTCCTTTTAACTGTGATGACGTCTGTATACCGCTTTGTTGACCAAGAGATTCTCTTTGGATCATTCCGACTATCTGTAAACACGAATCTGATGAAATTGCCATTAAATTGGATTTTTGCATTCCTGGTATCACCTGCCCCGCCTCAATACCTCAATGTGTACAAACCGACAGTGTGACAACGTAACATAGGATTATTTTATAGACCATGGTCTGTCGAAAGCATTGTTACACCTGGAGGACCGTGGCTTCACTGAGCCAAGAAAGACAACTCGATGTTATATCGTAGGTTTCTCTCCGGAAGGAACTAATTCCCAATAATTTCATATGCTTACAACTCTTCTTTATAATATATTTGTTACTTCTGTCGGAATATAAAACTTTTTGAGATATTAATTTTAGAAACGTATTGTAGATAAATAAATATTAATTTTACCTAGAATTATTTCGAATAAATCGTTCAGAGAAATATACAATAAAAAAACAAAAACAAAAACAAGAGAAAAAAAAAAAAAAAAAAACCAAAACAACAACAAAAAACAAAAAACAAAGCCACCATGAATCCTTCAAAATTCCAGAAGATGACGATGATGTGGGAAGATATCCGTACACAGCACTTAGTCGATAAATTACTCAGAGTATCGAATTCAAGATTGATTGTTTCACAAGTACTCATTAACAAAATTAACGACAACTGTTTATGGTAGCTTATTTTGAATCTATACATTTTCCATGGTCAGACAAAGACCTAGCATTTCATTGTTTTACAGATTTTTTTTATATTTTATACTTTCTACAACACACGGAGAAAAACTTCATAACCAACTTTGTGGACTGTAACTCAAAAGTTGATTAAGCATTAAATACCGAAAACAACAAATTCGACAAGAATAAACTGTTCATCCAAAAGATTACAGAAGAAAAACTGGTTTCCCAGATCTAATCCGATTTGTATAATATGTTTTGTTTAGTTTTCCTTTTAGCGTATGCGATGGAAATAAAATTGTCAGAAGCTACATTCCATTTTGAGTAAAGAAATACGAATTTCACAGTTGAATTTGTTCTGTGATAATATATATGTTTGTACTACATTTATGAGACTGTTCAATTATCGGCTTATATCTTACTCAGAACACGCTCTTTTCTTGTATATATGTTGTTCCTTGTGGTCATGGTGGACAGTTTCATTTTGTTTACGCATGATTTATCAACCACAAATGACTTAATTATAAACCGTTCTTTTTTCTTTGTACGATATGAAGTTGGATTTATCTGATACTCGTTACAAAAGTATACTTGGTGGTTCCCTTGTTGTTTACATTGTTCTCATTTGAGAACATGACATTACTTACTTACATTTACCAAGATTTACATGATGGGTGTCGTCGATGAAGCAGAAGACGCTTACTCTACCGTAACATCTGGTCTTCTCCATCTTTTACAATTTCAGGAGTCTCCATATAAATCTTCTTTTCTTAACTTATGTAGCTTCGCCGAATTTTTTTTTATTGAATTAAAACTTTGTTGACATGTCGGTATTTTCTTAGTTTTTTGTGTTGATAATGCTCCATGTTCGAGTGTAGTTATAGATATATCTTCCCTCGGAACTTACCTGAATATATTCTACACACATTGGATGATCTGCAGTGATACTTGTTGTTATACGTAGAAAACTATCAGAGAAACATTTTGCCTATTCTAAACTCCATGACGATATGTCTGTGATATGATCCACATTTCGAGCACCTGTTGTGTGTGCTTTTTCGTTCGTCTACTTCTCAAGGCTTTCATGTCCTACAGAATTTTAAGAGAATGAAGCGAGGCATAATCATAAGACAACAAAAAATAGCAGCAAGATTTGCTGTGGCGTTTAGGATTTTAATTTGGAAATCTTTGAGGCAGTGACAGATATCACATAACTATACGGTTCCGACTTATTTCGAAATACAGGTTCATGTTTTGGTTATCTCCCTTACTGGATTAATTTCAAAATATAAGATTGAGTTCTTTTTTCTGTTTACCTAATTCATAAATGATGAAGTGTTTCCGTCGTTATAGTTACTACAGCCAGACCAGCAAATCTGTAATGAAATCACAACGGTTGGGTCGGTGATCAATTGATTTTATATCGACAATAATTACACTCGGGAAACATATGTTTACAATGAATAAGAAACAAGATATATCGGTCTAAATGGAACCTTCTTGTTAGCACAGAAAGAAGCAGGTGTGTCGAAGTCAACTTGAGTACATGGGAGAGATACAAACTGTTATACTAAGTGTTATAAACAAGAAAAAAATTGCATCTTTTTCTGGCTTACCTATAGCTACGTTGTAACGACCATTTGCCTCGTTCCTTGACTGTATGATATATGTAACAGTTATATGGTAGATAAATGTTACGGTTATATGGTAGATAAATGTAACAGTTACGTGGTAGATAAATGTAACGGTTATATGGTAGATAAATGTAATGCTTATATGGTAGATAAATGTAACGGTTATATGGTAGATAAATGTAACGGTTATATGGTAGATAAATGTTACGGTTATATGGTAGATAAATGTAACGGTTATATGGTAGATAAATGTAACGGTTATATCGTAGATAAATGTAACGGTTATATGGTAGATAAATGTAACGGTTATATGGTAGATAAATGTAACGGTTATATGGTAGATAAATGTTACGGTTATATGGTAGATAAATGTAACGGTTATTTGAAATGTTTCGGCACTATAAGTTACGTTGAAGTGGGAAGTGTCTAATATACGCTATATACTATTATGTACATCCTGCGGTTTGTGTATAAGTACTATTTATATGGTGTGTGGGATGGGGATGGGCAGGTAGTTTGTTGGTCGGTCTTGTATAGTGTTTATTTGGTTTGTATATTGTGTTATATTGTATGTATAGTTGTGTGTTGAAATTAATTGTGTGATATTTTAGATTTCGTGTTTTTTTTACCTTATAGCCAGTGTTGAGTAAACAGTTGTGTATATTAATTATTGAGAACTGTTTGTCACTAATGTCCTGCCTAACAGTGTTCCATATGCTACATGCCAATGTTGAAGACCCGAATACGACTGTAAACCAGTCCATGACCATTGTAACCGGAGGTTCCTGGTGTGTTAAATCTAAAGTGGCCATAGAGTCTTGAATGTGGACTTTGTTTGTGCATTTTTCTTTCTATTTAGTCGTTTGTATTAACAAATACTTGAAGGAGCGTGTTTACTTGTGTGTTTTTTTATTTGTTTGAACTGTTTCAGATTATGTCACAAATGTGAATGCTGGGGACAGGGCACAGAGAAGGACACCGTATACCTCAAGAGATGTCAGTATGTACCAATGAATGAGAGGGCAGTAGTAATCCTCTCTGGTACAGTCTCCCCGGGTAACCTGGGGATCCTATCTATTGCGTATAACGTTGTGTAGGTTACTGATATTTGGGAGTTGTCTCCCTTCGACCGTTCTGTTTACCTTTTATATTTTGTCCAAGTAGTCGGTTTTTCTTTAGGAATTCGACGAGCAGTCAATGGACTAGTCTTTCATTTTCACGTGATTTTAAAACCTGGTTGATGGATATTTATTGGATTTTTATTCTTTTAAATTCGGCAATGAGATATTTTCTTTCCTGATCAAATCTATTGCAATATAGGAAAATGTGATCTATTGATTAAAATACAGATCTTAATTTAACCATTCCAATGTCTTTCGTTCCTTAGTGTGGAGTGGGTAAACTTAATGATGACGAGCCAAGTGGTGCATGGGTCTTTGTGGGATGGCGTTAGCAAACTTCTGAAATATGAGCTGTGCGCAGGTAATGCAATACCGTGAGAAAATAATTACTATGTGTTCATGGGAGAGGATATAAATAGCCATAGTATATAATGAATTTGTCAATTTAGAAGATCTTACTTGAGTTACTCACTATCTCTCTACATATTTATATAGGTATATGTACAAATGTGTGTGCATTGGACTGTATCTTCATTAAAGTTAGATATGGAAAAAATTCGAATGAGAAGATGTTCTGTATAAACTTGCACAGTACAAAGATTGTCATTACAGCCATTACATAAGGATCACTTCGTCATTTGAAAGAAAAAACCAAAGCAAACAGATAACAAAGCAATTAGCCGTGACTTGTACGTAATCACTTCCGTACACCTTTTTTAAATGAATATCTGATCGAATAGACCTTATATCTAGTATTGTCTCGTCCGACCTCTTCAAAATTCCCGAAAGTATCTTAAAGCATTCTGAACTCAGAAAAAACTAAATCAAGAATGACTGTCTTTATTACAATCAAGGCTGCATCGTACACTTCTCGTTAAAAGTAATTGTACATGTAAGTATCAATTTCAACATAGTATATACATTGTACATGTAAGTATCAACGTCAACATAGTATATACATTATACATGTAAGTATCAACTTCAACATAGTATATACATTGTACATGTAAGTATCAACTTCAACATAGTATATATATTGTACATGTAAGTATCAACTTCAACATAGTATATACATTGTACTTGTAAGTATCAACGTCAACATAGTATATACATTGTACATGTAAGTATCAACGTCAACCTAGTATATACATTGTACACTTCTTTGATAATGCTTTCATGATTCGTCATTATTGTTGTTATTTACTGCAAGTGAATCGGTCAGTATATATTCACACCAATGATTACAAATGTCAGTTGTAAACTGATATTGTTGTGGGCGAAGATTTCGTGCTGTCATGGTGAGACTCCTCGAAACTCAAGATGATCTAACTGGCAGTGAATGTAATTTTCCGGGTAAGACGAGGTATAGGTCAGAAGATATTGTTTGAATTAGAATCTGATAACAAAAAATTAAAACATTTAAAGTTAAGAACTGTAAAATATTAGCGGAGTTTGATATACACAGTGCCCCGTCGGAACTCCCTACCCACAGCGTAGTGTGCGGAGACAGTGTGGGTAGAGTATAGGCCCTAGTAATGAACTTGACCGAGAGTATGAGCAACATCCACACGATTTTTACGAAGAAATTTGGTTTTGTTTTTTTTTAGAGAAAATGTCGCTGAGAAAGTGGCTGCAATGCTGACCTGAAACTTACAGGGGAACTTAACAACCTCAAAGCATCAGTGATTTCAAAAATGCATGAAAATGTGGGGAAGTTGCGAATTGGATTTGAATGAATGGGTTTTAACGACAATCTTGTTGATATTTCCCCAACTGCCCCATCAAATCCTTGTAGAATTGTTGTGAAAAATATGTCTGAGGACCCAAATGAGAGGAGTGATTGAGATATTACACTCAACAAAGTGAGAGCGCTCGTGCATGACGGCTTAAATCTCACTAAATGACAGGTCATCTAGTCGGAGCGTAGGGAAGGAAAAGGCCACAAGGCCTGATTATCGCTACTCTAGGTGACGCGACCCAAAAGTCACAGTGCTCAACGCGAAAGCGACTCTAAGACGACCGGATCTTTATTAGAATGTGTTCATTGAAAGTGAAATGTCTCAGGAGGACCTATTGATAGCTGCTGACGCTAGAACCTTGTTAAAGAAACTTGGTAAAGACATTAAGTTCAGTGCTAAAGGAACTTGGTAACGACATTAAGTTCAGTGCTAAAGGAACTTGATAACGACAGTAAGTTTAGTGTTAAAGGAACTTGGTAAAGACAGTAAGTTCAGTGTTAAAGGAACTTGGTAACGACAGTAAGTTCAGTGTTAAAGGAATTTGGTAACGACAGTAGGTTCAGTGTTAAAGGAACTTGGTAACGACAGCAAGTTCAGTGTTAAAGGAACTCGATAATGACAGTAAGTTCAGTGTTAAAGGAACTTGGTAAAGACAATAAGTTTAGTGTTAAAGGAACTTGGTAACGACAGTAAGTTCAGTGTTAAAGGAACTTGGCAAAAACAGTAAGTTTAGTGTTAAAGGAACTTGGAAGAGACAGTAAGTTCAGTGTTAAGCGCGACAGGATAGTCGAAAGTGCCGCAATCTTGGAACCTGGCGATCGCTTCAGTGGCAACAGAAAGTCTACTGGTAGCGGCGATTCACAGCGACATCGGAGCATGGAACGGAATTCGTTTAACAGTAGAAATGCCCATTCTCAAAGCTCATAAAACGGAAGTAGTAGGCGCAGGAATTCTCCCAAACCGCCAGGGACGAATGGTAAACAACTCACGTAGTATCAAAATCCGGTGACTTCGCTAATTTTGCTTCTTTAACAGCATGTATCATTTCGTCACATGTAATATCCATGTTTAAAACTGAATTGTATGCATCATTGTCGACAGCTACTTTTTAATACCCCCATCAAGCTGACCAGTTGCCTCAGACACAGGGTTGAGAAGTTTTCTAAAACCGTTCTCCCAGACACTCAATACATCGTCAATATTTGTGTTCATTGTGCCGTCTCGGTAAAGAACTTCCATTGGAATAACTTTCAATCTCTCTCTCTCATCAACAAATTTGGGAAAATCCGTAAACGCGACTTTAACCTACTTGAATTTTATCGTCCTACTCGCAGTTTCCGGTCACTCTATCAGCTCAGCAGCCCTACGCTGAGTACTCCGTATGCTCACAGAAGCCTGACGCCCTGTCTTGTGGTATGCATTGCTTAGACTTTACATGTTACTTCTTTAGATTTTCTACATTAACATCAGGGACTGGTGAATAAAACATGCTACTTATGTTTTATATTGAAATGATTTTTCTCCCTTTATTCAGTCGATGTTTGATATCAACTATTTTCAATTTATATCTTGACCATTTTCCAGACCGGCAAGGAGCGGAAATACATGAAATGCAGACGAGTGAACAAAATGTTGAAATCCAGAAAGATTTTCGTGTGTATAGCAATCGTTGGCATTGTTGTACCGCTTGTGTTTTTGAGTCAAACTACAGGACACAGTTCCCGAAGTAGAGGAGGTAATTATAAGTACATTGTATCTTTACTTAGTGAAAGATGAACAAGAATGCCAATATTTTAGTGAGATAGTGAGATTGATGCTGATGGTATATTAACTTCTATATAGTGCTTCTGTATTTTTGACTGATGATTTAGAATTCCTCCACATAATAGTTATACAGATATTTGTGACTGTCTAATTTAGATTATGTGATGATATGGGTCATTATGTGCAGTCTACTGACATGGATCGTAATTTTGGTTGGTTTATAAAAATCATGCCACCTTTTGTTTGTTTTTGATTATTTTAGCATATCTCTGGTAGGCTGAAATGACTATCCTTATCTCATTAATCTCATATGTGATGGAAACTCAAGATATCCTTTCAATATATGTGTAGAAGTTGAGAGTACAGGTCACCTTACTCGCCTCAACTAGAGTGAATTTCCCTTTAGTGGAGTGGTAGAGTGTCAGACTAGAGACTGAAGGGTCGTTAGTTCAAAACCCAAGTGGTGGCAGTGTGTTTTTCATTACTCCTTCCTAGTCTTTATGAAAAGCAGATTTGGACAGAGTGCATATTTCATGAGTACATATGTACAACAGAATAGCTATCTTTTTTATGAATGTGAAACTCAAGTGAAGGATTTAAATTTATTCTGTCCGATGATTGATATTACGGGAAACTGTTAAATTTTGTTATATGAAATTGAAAGGGAAAAAACAAATGGATAAAAAGTCAAACCATATCAAGGGATAACCCATGTAGTAAAGGCAAGTGACCTCATATAACTTTTCACATCTGATTGAGAACTCCAACCCCCAAAGTTGTATTATATAGTTAAATAATGGACTTAAAGTTTCTAGTTTCCTAGGCAAGGGAAATAAACCTGGTCAACGGAGCAAGAAGCTTGCTGTTTCCCTCATGCCCATACTTTAAATACCTTCATTTTGTGAACATTTTTGGTGCATTCACCTACTAGCTCTACCCACTTTTTGTGTCATTCACATTTTTGTAGTGCCCAAGCCACTTTCCAACTGACTGGCTCAATGGAGCACCTGAGGTGAAGGTGTGTTTTAAGTTCTTAGGTAGGGTATAGATCCCAGACTAAACACAAGGCTTAAATTATGACAGAAAAAAAAATTGAGGCAAAAGTGAAAATTGATTGAACGAGTTCCACTTATAAAGAGATAAATGAGAAATATTACGTTTAACAATGTAATATTATGTTTCTTTGTATGGTATGAAGCTAGATGTGTTTGATGCTCGTTAGTTCACGTGTTGGTTTCAATGTTTGTAACTTGTTCTCATTTAAGAACATGACATTACTTACTTGGATTGACTAAGAGTAACATGGCAGATGTTATCCATGAAGCAATTTGGATTGACCAAGATTTACATGACAGATGTCCTCGATGAAGCAGAAGATGCTTACTCTTCCAGAACACCTGGTCTTTCTTTCCTTGTACTTTTTAAGAAATCTCAGTGTATATCTTTCTTTTATTATTATTTTGCTCTGTTTATTGAATTGGAACTTGTATGGATTATGACTATGTTCACATAGTGGTATTTTTTTTTTTTTTAACTGAAAACATTTATTCATGATTATATTGGCAGACTGCCAAGGTCCGTTGGGGCCTTTGGGTCAGCCTTCATAATCAAATTGTGCCGCCACACAGGGTGGCTCTCGCACACCGCTTCACACATTCATCCTTCAAATATTTTACTATGTAGTTACATAAATAATTGTCATCTATAATCACTGTTGATAAATACAATAGATACAAATACTATATACAGACCTAGCCATCACTAGATACACAACTACTAACACTCAATGTATAGAATACATACACTCACTGATGCTATTTTCTCTTAACACAAGTATGGATTAACACACATATACACTGGCCTACACTTGTTCACACAACCACAGACCCACACACCAAAATATGCACTGATCACATGTTATATATTAATAAGGTGCATGTACTCCTTTAAGGGAAAGAACATACAATCTGGGCCTGTATAATCATACTATAATTTAACCGTATGTACAGCTGGTACCTGCATCTTACACACACTCACAAGTCATGCACACATACAGATTCTCAAACTCTACGCACACACATACATCACTTTGAATGTTATATGTCCTCTTACATTTCTTACTCACTAAGGAAGGAGTCCAGCCATGACAAAATCTTTAGAGTTGGTAAATTACATAGTAAATATAAACATGATAAATATAAAAGACTGTACTTAACAATATTCTATGATCTGTCCCCCCACTTGTTCATGTCACAGAGCATTTACAAAAGTCCCCCATTTTCGATGAATTTTTACCAAGTGATCTTGTTCGTTTTACTATAAAAAATTCCATTTCCAAAGTTTTTCTGAATCTGGTCTTACATGCAGTAAAAGTAGGAACATTCTACCATTCTCTGAACAATATCTGTTTTGATTGGAGTAATTGTTTCAACATTCACACAAGCAATTCTGTATTCATTTTTCCAAGTTCTATTCATTTTCAGAAAAATTGCATGGTATTCAATAAAATTTAAATGCACCACATGCCAGAGCTGATTGGTATTTTCTTGTTGTTTATGTTTACATACTATTTATGTCATTTTTTCAATTTTCATTGCAGGACCCAGAAAGAAAGTTATCCCTAGATTTCGTGACAATGTTTTTGAAAACAACATGTCTACAAAAGCGACTTTACAGGTATAGTATAATTGAGATATCTTTGAGTCTGTGGTAAATTATTAATTTGTAGATATACGATTTACCGGTTAAAGTCTGAGTTCTTCAGATGTGTTTTATCAATTAAGGTTTTCAAGATATAAACCTGTATAAGCTTTATTCAAAAGGGTACAGAATTTACCTGCAGTAAAAGGGTAGTACATGTATATTTACATTTTATTTTGTATTTGGTTTCTTAAGTTGCGAATTGCATTTTCCTCTGTGTAATGTTATGTTGCCTATAACATTGCTCTTGTATTTATGCAACACACATATAGAAGTATTACTGTATACAGCATACTAGGATTTGTAAACTTAAAATTGATCAAGTTACTGAATTAAGGTAAAGCATCTCATGGTTTGCTTGTAGTTTTTGTCTCATTCTTGTTTAAATGCACATTGCTTTCAATATAGAGAGAGGCTGTAGTACATAATTACAATACCTGACAGGTTGATGGTTTATTAGCATCAGAATTAGTTGATAGGGCTCTTCCAATGAAATATGTTTCCTAGGGGCAGACCACAAAAACTTCTTGCATGGTAACATGGTAGCATTATCATTTTATCAATTCAAATATATTTCCTGGTATGGTTGAAAGATATTTCCTAGTATGGTTGAAAGATATTTCCTAGTATGGGAGAAATATATTTCCCAGTATGGGAGAAATATATTTCCTAGTATGGTTGAAAGATATTTCCTAGTATGGGAGAAATATATTTCCTAGTATGGTTGAAAGATATTTCCTAGTATGGTTGAAATATATTTCCTAGTCTGGGAGAAATACGTTTCCTAGTATGGGAGAAATATATTTCCTAGTATGGTTGAAATATATTTCCTAGTATGGGAGAAATATATTTCCTAGTATGGGAAAAATATATTTCCTAGTATGGGAGAAATATATTTCCTAGTATGGTTGAAAGAAATATATTTCCTAGTATGGGAGAAATATATTTCCTAGTATGGTTGAAATATATTTCCTAGTCTGGGAGAAATATAGAAATATATTTCCTAGTATGGTTGAAATATATTTCCTAGTATGGGAGAAATATATTTCCTAGTATGGGAGAAATATATTTCCTAGTATGGGTGAAATATATTTCATAGTATGGTTGAAGTATGGTTGAAAGTTATTTCCTAGTATGGTTGAAAGATATTTCCTAGTATGGGAGAAATATATTTCCTAGTAGTAGTATATATATATATGTATAATAAAAAAAACCCAGCAAAATCAAAAGAACCAATAAATTAAGACATAAGACCAAATTCAGCTGACCAATGACCACAC
Organism: Ylistrum balloti; assembly: GCF_031769215.1. Taxonomy (NCBI): domain Eukaryota; kingdom Metazoa; phylum Mollusca; class Bivalvia; order Pectinida; family Pectinidae; genus Ylistrum; species Ylistrum balloti. The sequence goes on from NW_026782496.1 coordinate 532,238, forward strand.
AACACTATATGAAAATAAAGATAATAATGAGACTAACACTTATGTATACATGAGACTAATGAACAAGATACAGTATAGACGTAAACTAATAAACAAGATTTAACAATTACAGAGACAATACAATTCACATTATATTAAAAGTCAATCCTGCCACACTAGTACGGGAGAAATATATTTCCTAGTATGGAAGGAATATATTTCCTAGTATGTGAGGACTACTGAAATTCTCTGCATATGGTGATATGCTTGTGGTTGCTATCAACTATAAATTTTTATCGTTTTGTGCTGTTTGAATTGAATCACTTCCACTGATGGTTCTTGTTTGACAAATTAGGTTTAGCTTGATATTTGATTAGAATGGCTCTAATATTTCATCGCTATAATTAACTACCAAGTTTCAAATTATTAAAATGTAATTGAATCTGTAGTCTGATACAATGTAATGTCAGATATTGTATATGTTGTTTTGTTGTTTTGTCTTTGATAGAAAGCCAACATTCCTGCGGATGTAATACAGAAAGAGAGACTCGCCACGCTACATCAGGGCTGCCAGTTGCTTGAGAAAAAGGGTGTGGTTCCCAATAGTGTTGTCGCCAGTCAGCTCGGCCACATCCTGGTCGACGACACCTATCAAGTCATGTTTTGTTACATTCCTAAAGTGGCCTGTACCAATATGAAACGGGTATTTCTTCTCCTCACGGGTAAAATGAATACGACAAATCCTCTTGATATCGAAAGCAGTGACGTGCATTTTACACACAATAAATATTTGAAGTATCTTAGCGATTTCAATTCTGAAGTTGAAATTAATTATAGAATCAAAAGTTATAGAAAAATTATATTTGTACGAGAACCATTAGAAAGATTGCTCTCAGCTTACAGAAACAAATTTATGGAGAAAAGTGAATATTTTCATAAGAGATTTGGTCGAAGAATAGTCAGGAGATACAGGAAAAATCCCTCTGCATCTTCAGTAGAACTTGGAAATGATGTGAAGTTCATAGAATTTATCAAGTACATAACAGATTCAAGCACGATTATGAAGGAAGGATTCAATGAACACTGGGCCCATTACTCAGGATTGTGTCATCCGTGTTTGATCCAGTATGACTACGTTGGTAAATATGAAACCATTGACCAAGATATTGACCAGATCCTGAGGGATCTACACATAGACGATGCCATTCAGTTTCCTGCTCGTGGTGCCACTTACAAACGAAAGAAAACAAAAGACACCATGGCAGATTTTTATGGGAAGATTCCACCTTTTCATTTAAAATTGCTGTGGAAAATTTATGTGAATGATTATAAACTTTTCGGTTATCCTTATCCACAAATTTTACAACAGTTTCTCTCAAATTCAAGTCATACATGATTTGAACATAGAATTGTTGGCAACTTGTCCCCCATATAAATTCTTGTAGGGTTCACTTATCTTAACAATTATGTTTTTTTAATTTGAAATTTTCAACAGTTTAGTATTAAAAAAATAAGTTGATACTTAAGTTTGATGTTAGAACCATATTTCAACAATAATTATTATCAATATAATGCTTTACAACTGTTCCTGAAATACCAGAATATTCTGTGATTTTGTGTGAAATATTTCTTGTTCAGTTATTTTGTCTGTTTTGAATTTTTATGCCATTATTTGCCATTTATATAAATCCAAAATAATCAGAATATTTATATTATTTTTTTTTGGAAGCTCAAACTAGATTATCTCCCTTCCATTGATATGTTTGATTTAATTCCCGGGAAGTATAGAATTTTGTTAATATCATCTTCATTTGTAATTATTTGTTTTTATTTAATTGGTTATGAAAATTTCCAGTGTTGAAAAAAAATAGAATCATCTTTTTATTTGTAGCTGCTCAGTATTGCATCACCTGACATTTATATATAAACTTGTGATTTTGAATCCATATAATAGCTTTAAAGTCGAGATTATTATCAATATTTCATACGCTTTTTAAAGATAGATAATTAGTAAGTGATGATAATTTTTGCGATGTTGTGGTTCTGCAATTATTATGTCAGTATTGTTCCTGAAACAAAAAATGAGTGGATTTCAAATTCATGCTATGAATAATCAAAAGTCCCTAATAACTTTCTTTTAGAAAGGAAACACATTAGTAGATTTTCTATATAGCTTTCCATACCAAACACAGATCAAAGGTACAACAGATTCATGGAGTTTTTCTCAGGATGAGTTTAATTTAGCAATAGATGTGATCTTTTTAATTTATCTTCCTTTCTGTCTTTTGTGTTTTCCATAAGTCAATTTATGTAATTTTTGTGATTGGATATTTACACTGTAAATGAATCTTCAAGTATTCATGATGTATATATAATTACCATATCTCTTTTACCTCTAGTCTGTCTTTCTTAGTATATCATTCTATTGCCATGATGAGATTGCCTATGTGTCATCCAGACTCTTTTTTGGTTTCTTTTCTTGTGATATTTTAATTAAGAAATATAATGTTTTGTATGTTTTTTTTTTGTTAATGTGACCAGACCTGTAGTATTAAGTAGATGCAGTTTTTATTTAAAGACCTGTACTATTTAAATGTAATTTTTATGTTAGATAATAAAACATGAAATCCTGATTTCCTTTAGTCTGAAGTGAGTCCCAATGCTACTTGTTAAAAGTTCTATGAATTAAGTTTTATGAGACCTTGTTACAGAATCAACATATATGTATGTGAAAGCATATTGTTTTTTTTTTTTTAAGATAAAGTGGAGGTCAAAAACTGATGAAAAGAAAATTTTTGTTTGTTTTTGTTTATGTAAAAATGATAAGCATGGGGGCATTAGGTAGATTCAACAATTCTTAAATTGTGCTTATTTTTATGCAGCTATTCCATTTTTAAATATTCTGCTACGCAACATGACTATATGACAACTGTTTTTTATATTGAGTATAAACTTTTTTTATGTCACATTAACTGTATATACATAATCACCGTTGTTAGCTCCTTCGGTAAATATACCAAGGCAGATGTAAAGAAATATCACTGTCATGTATATTAGTTCAAATAACAATGTTTTTATAGGTAAGCATTACATTACAATGCGAAGAGTCTAACAGTAAAGTCAAGGTAAGAGGTCATTGGTCAATGCTTAATTTTTCAGGCTCACCAGTATCTTCCCACAGTAAGACCCCACACATACTTTTATCTGGGTTATATAAGTTGATTTAATATGTTTCTTTATCATTATAAAATGAATAATTTTAGCTTTAAATGCCAAATTTGTAAGGAGCATTATCACTGGTACTGAATTTTATGTTTTTTTTTTTCGTAGAAACAAGCAACATGTTGCTTATTATTGTAGAGGCTGATACTGTCAAGATATTATGTGACGTCATTGTCAGTGGTGGAGTGCACTGAAGTTCATACACCAGTATTTCTAACTGTTTAACAATGTATATAAGATTGCAGGCAATATTGTATAAATTAATAACCCGATGCCAATAGTAAATAGTCAAGGTGCATTGTCAAAAAGTTTGGGAGATCAAAGGTATTGACCGTAAGTGTTCATTCAAGTACATTTAATTTAAATATCCAAGCGTTTAAAGACAAATTCTAAATACTTGTTTGTATCAAACAGTGGTAAAGTCATAGAGTTTCCAGATAAGGTATATAAATAACCCTGTCAAAATATCTTGTGCCTGATTATCTCTGATCCATTCATATGTTGGGACGTAAGCTTCCTTTCTGTTCTCTTTTTAAGTCACCTGAGCCGAAGGCTCATGGTGACCTATTGCCATCATGATTTGTCTGTCGACGTGCGTCGTGCGTCGTTAACTTTTCACATATTCAACTTCTTCTCAAGAACCACTGAATGGATTTTGACCAAACTTGGCACAAAGCATCCTCATGGGAAGCTGCTTCAAGTTTGCAAAGAAAAAGGGTTAAAAAAGGGGGGGAAAAGGGAGTAAAATTAGGTAAATCTTTAAAATCTCCTTCTCATGAACCAACAGTCAGATTAAATTCATATTTGATATTTAGAGTCCTTATGGCAAGGTCTACAAAGTTTGGGAATGAAAAAAAAATCGGGTCAAAAACGGCCCCACTCAAACGGGTCAAAAATTCAATTTTGACCAATTTCAACCAAATTTGGTAGAAAGCATCCCTTAGTGAAGGACATATGAAATTATGTTGAAAAAAAGTGATAATGTCCCATTTGGGGCCCATAAGGGGTGTAAAAGGGGCCATATGTAAAAACCTTCATTAAATGACTACTTCTCAAGAACCAGTAGATGGCTTTTGACCAAAATTTGGCACAAAGCATCCACATGGGAAGCCGCTTGAAGTTTGCGAAGAAAAAGGGCGTGGCCCCAATAGGGGCCCCAGGAGGGGGAAAAAGGGGAAACTTGATACAAATGTTCAACACAAGGTCCTGGCAAGTGTTTTAACTTTTTGGGGAGATTCAAAATCTAAGATGGGCACCCTGGCCTCTGTTTGGCTAAGACATTATGGACTTCCTCTCAAGAACCATTGGGTGGGTCATGTTCAAACTTGGTACAGATGTTTTACACATGGTCCTGCACAAGTGTTGTTACATTTTTGCAACATTTTAAAATCCTCAAATTATTGACATATATTCCTCAGGTGACCGTTAAGGCCCCTTTGGCCTCTTGTTTTTAATCTATTTCAATTTTGTTTGTGTTCTATCGGATTGGATTTCTAGACACAGACTTCAGGAATGTCAAAAAAGATAATTTTATTTTGTAAGGTATTTTGGTAGTTGTGTAGTATTATTTTTCTATAGCAGAGTTAACCTGTCATGTTGATATAAGTTATGAAATATTTTTCTGTGCTTGTCTATGTCAGAATTATATTGTTTTTAGTGAATTTTTTTCTTAATGTTTAGATACAAAGTATTGTGGTAAACACTAAGAATTTCTTTTCTTGAAAAATGTTGATTTATTTCATTTTTGAAAATGTTTTTATATGTATGTATAAATGTATACATGTAAGTATTTTATAATTGAAATATGTCTTCCTTTACAAATCTGTTCACCCTTTTGTTGTGGTATTATTCATTTCGAAAATAATTATTTAAACCCTCCAGGATAATCTTGTATGAATGGTACCTTGCAGGACCTCAAATGTGAAAAAATTCCAAGGATTGTTTTACAGACAAAATTAGCTGCAGTAAACAAGTTCTGCATTGATTTGCTGCTAATTACCTATCACACGATGCAGTTGTTTTTTGATTAAATGCAATTTTGCTTATATTACCTGTATGTCATTATATAATTAAGGGAATGTGACCATTCTAAATCAATGATTTCTCAACATTTCTGTCCAAGGTAGATAAATACTGCAAGGATTTGAGCAAAAAGAATGCATTCTTTTAAGGTCATAAAATGAGTGATAAATCCCTTTATTGATTAATTTTTTTTAAATTTTTTAATTTTAGCGATTTTATTGCATCAAGATTTGAAAAGAACCAGTAAAAAATACCAACATTTAATGACTGTTTAAATGGATCCTAAGTAGAAATGTATTTTGAATGTTGTTGTTGAGAATTTCTTGTCAACAAAAAGTCCAATTTCAGAAAGTTATCTCATTATAAAAAGACATAAAAGTTTTCAAAATCTTGCGTCTCTTTGAGTATCTTCATGAATATAATAGGGACAGGAAGGTGACATACAGGCATGATGTAGATGACTATAATATGCTATCATGATGTCTACTCTAATCAATAGCGAAGATCATTTTGTAATTGAATATCTGCTGTATTCCATAATTAGGCTGAAATTTTTGAAGTAGGAAATACTATGAAGTCTTAACACTTCTTTGGAGAACAAAATTCTGTTAAAAATTTAACAGTGTGTATGACAACTGAAATGGAAATTGATTTTATTAATGTACATCTCTAATAATGTTTTTTGTTCCTTTAGCTGATATAATGTAATTTTGGTTTCATAATCACTGATATAACTATGTAATTTCTGTTGTTGTGAATGTATATAACTTCCTTTGAATGTGTGTAATTGTCATGCTGTAAAGTTAATACTGTCACTATTTAAAATGACATGTACACACAAATGTATTATTATCATGTCATTTCTATTTTATAGTCTATTACATGTACAAATAAAAAGTCTCAAGTGACCTATTGCAATAATTTTTTGTCTGGGCTTGTGCATAGTATGTTGTACATGATTTACATTTTCGATTTCTTCACAATAAAAAAGTAGTCCAAGGTCATGATATTGGGCCAGTGGCATGTTGGGATGAGGGGATATCATATTTCTACAAATGAATGACCTTGGCCTTCATTCAAGGTCATAGGGTTCAAATGTATTAAAAATCTTTACACGACTTCTTCTCAGTAACAAAATGACCTAGGGCCAGTAGCATGAGAGGATGAAGGGCCACCAAGGTTATTCACATGAATAACCTAGAACTCCATTCAAGGTCACAGGGGTCAAATGTGTTAAAATCTTTAAAGAACTTCTTCTCAATAACCAAGTGGTCCAGGGTCATGATATTGGACCAGTAGCCTGCTGGGTTGAAGGGCAATCACGTTTGTTGAAATGAATGACCTTGACATTCATTCACATGGTCACAGGGATCAAATACATTAAACTACAACAACATACAGTGTTATCTATTCAGTTTAATTGAAAATTAAGCCTTAGAAACATTAAAAACTTTGTAAGTATGTATATATCAGTTCTGTTCACCCCTATGCTTGGACTGATGGACAGGTTCAAAACCTGCCCAAAGACCCGAACACCTTTTTTTTTTGTTTTTTTTTAAAAAAGAGAGGATATTTTAGGGCAAGATGTAAAAGAAAGTTGTTTAAGATAGCAACGACAAACATTTACTGTTGATTCTTGATATTTTCATGAAATAATGTTTATTATTTTTATAACTGACTTTAACCTATTAGATTGTCATAATTTTCCAAATCTCAAATTGAATACACAAAACCTTTTTTTGTGTTTAATACTTTTTGCCTCAATGATAGAGATGATTTATTGCTGTTTAAAACTAAAATGTATTGGTGCTGCAGGGAATGAATTAAACTACCTGAGCATTTTGTATACATATGAATCAAAACCTGCATTTACCATGACGTTTTAGAGGGTTTTTAATCAATGTGATGTATATCCCACATTTCACTACATTGCCTATTTCTCCACACATTTTATACACATATTTGTATTTTATTGGTTAGATTTAATTGCTTGGGTACTATCCAATTTTTACACTGAATAATGTTGACATGACTTCCTGTCTTTTCTATGAGAACATTAAACATTTGAAACTGTCATTTGAGTTTTTCATTTTTCTAAACAGAGTCATTTAGCAATAGTTCATTTTGAAATCTTACTATTAATATCAGTGTTATAACTGATATATTACTACCGATGTCAGTATAACTACTAATGTCAGTGTTAAAGCTGATATATTACTACCGATGTCAGTATAGCTACTGATGTCAATGTTACAGCTGATATGTTACAGCTGATATATTCCTACTGATATCAGTGTTACAGCTGATATATTACTACCGATGTTAGTGTAACTACTGATGTCAGTGTTAAAGCTGATATATTACTACTGATGTCAGTGTTACAGTTGATATATTACTACCGATGTCGGTGTTACAGTTGATATATTACTACTGATGTCGGTGTAACTACTGATGTCAGTGTTACAGTTGATATATTACTACCGATGTCGGTGTTACAGTTGATATATTACTACTGATGTCGGTGTAACTACTGATGTCAGTGTTAAAGCTGATATATTACTACCGATGTCAGTGTTACAGCTGATATGTTACTACTGATGCCAGGGTTACAGTTTATATATCACTACTGATGCTGGTGTTGTTACTGATGCTTTTGATATTACTGATGCTGGTGTTACTACTGATGCTGGTGTTGGTACTGATGGTGGTGTTACTACTGATGGTGGTGTTACTACTGATGCTAGTGTTACTACTGATGCTGTTGTAACTGCTGATGCTGGTTGTCACTACTGATGCTGGTGTTGTTGCTGATGCAGGTGTTACTACTTATGCTCGTTTTACTACTGATGCTGGTGTTATTACTGATGCTTGTGATACTACTGATGCTGGTGTCATTACTGATGCTGGTGTTGTTATTGATGCTAGCATTTCTAGTGATGCTGATGTTACTACTGATGCTGGTGTTATTACTGATGCTTGTGTTACTACTGATGCTGGTGTCATTACTGATGCTGGTGTTGTTATTGATGCTAGTGTTTCTAGTGATGCTGATGTTACTACTGATGCTAGTGTCACTACTGATGCTGGTGTTTGTTATTACTGAGGCTTGTGTTACTACTGATGCTGGTGTAACTACTGATACTAGTGTTACTACTGATGTCAGTGTTACTATTGATGCTAGTTTCGCTACTGCTGCTGCAGCTGGTGTTACTACTGGTGCAAGTGTTACTACTGGTGCTAATACCACTATTGATGCCGGTGTTGTAACTGATGCTGGTGTTACTACTGATGCTTGGTGTTACTACTGATGCTCGTTTTACTATTGATGCTAGTGTAAATACTGATGCTGGTGTTGTTACTGATGCTGCTGTTACTACTGATGCTGGTGTTGTTACTGATGCTGCTGTTACTACTGATGCTGGTGTTACTACTAATGCTTGGTGTGACTACTGATGCTGGTGTTGTTACTGATGCTGGTGTTACTACTAATGCTTGGTGTGACTACTGATGCTGGTGTTGTTACTGATGCTATTATTACTACTGATGCTTTGTGTCACTATTGATGCTGGTGTTACAACTAATGCTTGGTGTCACTACTGATGCTGTTATTGTTACTGATGCTGGTGTCACTACTGATGCTGGTTGTCACTACTAATGCTGGGTGTCACTACTGATGCTGGTGTTGTTACTGGTGCTAGTGTTACTACTGATACTGGTGTAACTACTGATGCTAGTGATGCTTGGTGTTACTACTAATGCTTGGTGTTACTGATGCTAGTGATACTACTGATGCTGGTGTAACTACTGATGCTGGTGTTACTACTAATGCTTGGTGTTACTGATGCTAGTGTTACTACTGATGCTGGTGTAACTACTGATGCTGGTGTTACTACTAATGCTTGGAGTTACTGATGCTAGTGTTACTTCTGATGATGGTGTTACTGATGCTAGTGTTAGTTCTGATGATGGTGTTACTGATGCTAGTGTTACTTCTGATGATGGTGTTACTGATGCTAGTGTTACTTCTGATGATGGTGTTACTGATGCTAGTGTTACTTCTGATGATGGTGTTACTGATGCTAGTGTTACTTCTGATGATGGTGTTACTGATGCTAGTGTTAGTTCTGATGATGGTGTTACTGATGCTAGTGTTACTTCTGATGATGGTGTTACTGATGCTAGTGTTACTACTGATGTCGATGTTACCACTGATTTCATTATTACTACTGGTTTCAATGTTTCACTTGATTTTAGCATTAATCCTAATGTATGACCTTTAGGAATGATAGCTAAGGGTTTGAGCAGCATAAGTAACATTGTGAAGGGGATATGATACAATGTTATAGATTTAATAATCCTGAGATTCGGCTATTTTCTGAACATTTCTGCTTGTGACTGAATGCATTTTTGATGTTATATATTGTTGCGGTTTTGCAATGCTATTCACTTTTTCTATTAAGTCTTCTAATTATTGTAGTGGGAAGCGAAGGGTCTTAGCACACATTTCTAACCAAGGGTTAATAAACATGTACACTACCGGGTCATAATGACCTGTTACCATTGTGCTTCGTCCACCGTCGTCTGCTGTGCGTAAACTTTTGACATTTTAAACTTCTTCTAAAGTTCCACCAGTGGTATTTACCTCCAACTTGCATAAAATATCCTGAGATGGTCCTAGCCAAGTGTTGTTATTTTTCAGGTCGGTCTTAAGTCCAAGATGGCCGTCATTGCCGCCATCTTGAAAAAAATATTTTAAACTTCTTCTCTAGTTCCAATGGTGCCATTGAGTTGATAATTGGTATGAATGTTAAGGAAAGGTAGCCAACAAAGTTTTTTTTCGACCGTGTCAAAATTTTGACATGGCAGCCAGGGAGCCATTTTGTAACATGATTGCACAATCATGGTTTTTCTGTGCAACACCCATTTCAAATTTCTTCTTACGTTTACCAATGGGATTGAGTTCCAGTTTGTCTGAAATGATCCTGGGATGGTCATGGCTGCCATCTCGTAAAAACATATTTTAAACTTCTTCTCCAGTTCCACTGGTGCCCTTGTGCTAAACATTGGTAGGAATGTTAAGGAACGGTAGACAATGAAGTGTTGTTATTTTTCGACCTTGTCAACCAGGGAGGCCATTTTGTAACATGATTGCGCAATCATGGTTTTCCTGTGCAACACCTATTTCAAACTTCTTCAAGTTTCATCAGTTGGATTGAGCTCCAACTATAGTGTCAAAAAATAGGTAACACTTGTTACAGTCAAATACTCCTCACCAAAGCTACCATCTGCATCATGGAAAACAGCTTCTTAGTAAGAGTTTATTCAAAATGGAAAAATAACCCGTCCTCTTGCTGAAAGTTTTTTGTAGTCAGATGACCGATAAGGCCTGTGGGCCTCTTGTTATCAAAGTGAAAAGGGTTGTAACACCCAGAAAGGGGAAACTGGTCATCTTTTTTAGAACTAATATTTTTATATGTGTTCTAAGGACTGTAGACACATACACCACTGTACTCTACATTTATACCTTTGAGAAAAATAAATTATCTTTACACTGAATGTTTGATAAATGAAACTGACAAATAATTCACCATGATATGACTTGACGAATGAGGGAACCTATGAAGAAATGGCGAAAAAAGACATTTCCTTGTCTGGGTGAAACGTTCTCTCGACATCTCTTAATGGATATCTTAATAACTATGTCAAAATATACGCCAGTTGTAATAAACAGAAGTCATGACCGTGTCCATACCTAATGTCCTTTGTGTTATATCTCCTCGTCGGCGAGACAATGCCGAGAGATAGGAGTGGCGGAGATGGAAATCCTGTAACCAACCAACCATTTAACCAACCCAGTTTTGATATATGCTTTTTTTTTTTTTTTAACAGTTAATGTGTATCTGTGATACTCTACTATTTTACAGGTAACAAATACACCGTAGATATAAAATTGATATATGAATCTATTTTTTTTTACAGTTAATGTGTAGATGTAGATTTTATCATTCTAGAATCAATATTTTATAGGCTCTATTATTTTGCAGTTAATATGTAGCCGTAGATGTAGATTTTATCATTCTAGAATCAATATGTAGATGTGATAGGCTCTATTATTTTGCAGTTAATATGTAGCCGTAGATGTAGATTTTATCATTCTAAAATCAATATGTAGCTGTGATAGGCTGTAATATTTTGTAACTTATGTACAAAAAAGTTGTAAATATATTTTTCGGTTAATGTACTTCTTTGATAGATATACTTACATGAATTTTGTCTTTGAACCAGATAAAAAACCAAGATCTATCATACATCTTACCATTAATATCTATATCATTCTCTGGAAAATCCCATTAAATATGAATGAAAATTTCCAAACCCAGTGTAGTGCTGTTTGTATGTGTAGTGTCCCAGAAATCCTGCTCGTGAAGCAATCACTGGCCGCCGTAGAAATCATGTGATATTTATTTAAATGACTAGAGGTCCATTGTGGTTAAATTTCTAAATATAGCATTCTAAATTTAGCGCCAGGCAATTTCCTCTTAAGATCAAGAAGAGACCGCAAAGAGAAGACGTGTTTGCTTTTCTGGATGAAAAAAAGACGACAAAGTTACGTTTAATAGTAGTTTACAAATGCCCGGAACTGTTAAAGTCAGCAAAACCAGAAAAAATGTCGAAACTATTCAGAGCAATAAAAAATAAAGGGCCATTTAAAGGTAAGTGTGATGCAACTGATACATTTCAATGTGTAAATTCCGAATATATGTTTATTTTGTAACGTTTTAATTAAATGAAAATGTTCAAATGCTTAAAAATTGTTTAATTGTTAACATATCCTACTGTCACCTAGTACACGTAGTGTGTGTGTATTAATATGTTTGGAAAGGGCTTTATATATGTTTGGAAAGGGCAAAATTTTTATATAATGCAAAATTGTAATCTAACTGAGGAAAGTTTTTATTACAAAGCAAAGTTATATGTATAAGCTAATGCACATATAGCTATTGCAAATTCTAAAAGAAAGTATTATAGACATGCAAGAAATATATGAAAAAAATACAAAACTGTTTGTTACTTTGTGCAATAGTGTACATATGATATACCAGGGACGTCCCTGGATATACTCACAAGGTCACTACTGAAAACGGTTACAGCCATTGTGTTGATAACATCAAAGTCAGCTGCCAGTTTATAATATAGTTTTGCACTCACAACTTGACAAAAATTATTAGTGGATATTCTAGACCAGGCACGCTGTACCGACTACCGATTGAATTATTGTTTCGGATTAATTGCGAGATGTAAACTTATGAGCAATTTCAATAACTAGTCAATCTCTTCTTGTTAAATTAATAAAAAAAAGTGTGTCCTTTAAGATAAATAACCTTCAATTGTGTGATTTACATATAAATATATATATCAGGCGATTTTCGCCACAGCAAACGCGTTGAGTCACGACCTATTTAACTATCATGTTGCCGAAGAAGGCGCGGGAGAGGACGAGACAAAAACTAGGGGTTGTCTCACAACCATATTTTAGGGCGGTATGATAAACATGCAATTTACGCGGTAATTTACCATGAAACCCGTGAATTTGAAAGCGATGTTCAAATCTGTCAATATATATAATAAAAGGGGAGTCCAGTACCATGATTTGTGGAGGATACGAGAATTCATTATGTAGACAAAATACCTTCATGTTGTACAACTTAACGCCGACATGTTTCACGCTGATGATCAAAAAGTATATTCATTTCATTGGTACACTGAACATTTACCGTTGCGCTAGGTTTCACAGGTGGAAATGATCTTCATTACGAAAGAAAACCGCGGCGACCTTTTTTCTTTCAAAAATCTTAAACTAACTTGCAATTATGTAGTTTTTGTGACATCGGCACGAGTTGCAAGGGGCTTTATTTTATCAGCCAGTTTCCAGACAGCACCCGAAACCATTCCATTTTCTTTCATCACTTTGAGTGATGTGACTGTGCTTTTTCTGGAGTATTAATTTGTTTAGGATTTGAGTAAATGCCCTGGGTTTATGATTGTCTCCACAAAGTGTTACTTTTTTCTTTATACCAATAAAAATATTTTTGAGATTGTCCCTATAAGGCTAGGTCTGCCTGTCGACAGCACAGAGCTAGCCAGGGTCATGAATTACGGAAGTTAACCCGCTAGCAGCTTTCACAAATTGTAAAGTCAGCCGATATTATCATTAGATTAATTACGTGTCCTAAACAATACTGAAAAGTATTGCATGCCAGTTACCCATGCGGTACTATGTACAGTGCATACGTGCATGTTCAAATTTATGTTATTTTTAACACCATGTCCATGTTTGGTTACCTGGTAATTTTCACTGCTTCATTTACATATGCAGCTATTGTGGACACACCACATGCGCAGATTTCTCGGTCTAGACAGAGACATACGTCTCTGGTCTAGGTGAACGATTTTTGTACTAAATAATATGTAGCAACATTTCGGAATACCAATACATCGTTTGGTAAATAAAAATGCCAAGTATATGTTTGTAACTCTCAAGTGCAATAATTTTCCAGCTCATTAATATAACTTTGACAAATTTGAAGTAAAGTCGTGTCAATTTTTAGATGAAAAGCCCCACCGCTGTTCAGGTAAATACGACTACAACGTACGTGTACCGATGAGTCATTAAGACGGACTGTTGTTTATATATAGTAATTACCCCTAGTTGCATTGTTTTTTGTTCAAAGTACATTTGATAACTTCGAAATAAAGGATTTCATGTGTTATTAACGAAATGAAATCAACATTTCCACATATTGGCTAAGTTATAACCAAAAGATAATTAAGCTTATGTGAATATCAACTATCACTGGAGTTTATTTTAATGTCTCAGTTAGAATTTTTGTATATTTTCTTCATTTTTTTAAAAAAATTTATAATCTTATCACTCTATGTATTTTGTTTGTGTATGTATGAAATTTTTAACCATGATTGTGAATATTTATTAACCGATTCACTTACAGTAAATAAAAACAGTAATGGCGAGTCATGCGAGAACTATTGAAGAACGGCACAATGTATATAATATGTTGACGTTTATACCTTTTTAACGAGAAGTGCACGATGCAGCCATGACTATAACAGAGACCTTCATTCTTGATTTCGTTTTATAGTTCAGAATGCTTTCGGATACTTTCGCCAATTTTAAAAACAGATCGGACGAGATGTCAATACAATACAAATAGGTATAAGAGCTATTAGATTAGATTTTCAGATAAAATTTGTACGGTCGTGATTACGTACAAGTCATGACTAATGCTTTGTTTGGTTTTTAATTGTTTCTCAGCCAGTAACAATGTTTCTATATATAATTTGTGTAATCAGTAACGTGTCGATAACTTCAGAATCACCCCCTACCCTATGATCAGTGGTTAAAGGTAGTAATGACAGTTGTTTAACTTCGCAAGGCTATATTTAACATCTACTCATTCGAAATTTATTTCATATCCCACTTTAACTTTTTACAGTTAAGTGTACGTATACCTATATAAATATGTAGGGGATACCGAGTAACTCAAGTAAGATCTAAATTTTTATATCCCCTCCCAAGAGCGCATGTCACTGTCACGCCCCTCTAAACATATTTTTCTCTCTCAATATTACCATCATCTGTGCACAGCCCTGATTTCAGACGTTTGTCTACGTCATCCCCAAATTAATTATGTAAAACTTGGCTCATCATCATTAAGTTTACTTTATCCTAATTGCTATACGCCCCAGGGCAATTCAACTTTCATATCTCGGCAGCAGGTCTTTTTTATCCCTCGCACCCATCCGTCCTAGCAGAAATTACACGGATGGTCAATTTCCTAATTGTAATATTTCTGCATTGTTTCAATTATGTAAGTAAACCACGAATTGTCAAGCGCTGCATTTTCCTTTCCAATCAACCGTGACCAAACAGAGACATTTAGGTATCAGATTCAAAATGTAAAACAGGTATATATATATAAGCTTTTGTGTTTGTTCATTGAGCCGTCAAGACCTTCTCAGTTGTTATTTTCCTGTGCCCCATTCACTTAAAAAATATATGCTATCTTTGCACTGATCGTCCTGACCAGAGCCAATTTTTCGGCCAGTGAAATGGGGCAAAAAACAAACGTAACAAAAATAATACTAATATATTAAAATGACGAATCATAAAACTTAAATTGGTCAAACGAAAAATTATTGAGATTTTTAGTGCCACGGATTTACAAATTACTTTCTTCAATAAAGGGTGATATTTCAGTTGCGAATAGCTTAAACATGCGTTATGTTAAAAACAAAATCGTAAGTAAACAAAACGTATTTGTTACAAAAGTTGCATACCAATTAAAAATTGAGATTTGTACTCTACTATTTGTTTTGAAAAGATTAGTAAGGAACTTTTGGAGAAAATTGTTGTATAAACGCAGCAAGGCTAATTAATTCTAATTGATACAGTATTTCAGTTCAATATATTCCATACTACAATCATCGTGTGCAGAAAAAAAATCAATTTAGACGTTATAATTAGAAGGTTTAGAGACAATCATAATGATAAGATATTAAAATAGATACAAACATGTATTTTCTAGCATTAGATAACCGGGAAAAGAAGAAAAACAAGTTCCTTTATCATACGTTTCTGATTTCATCTGACATAGTTGACTTTCAGGACTTGGCTGAAAGAAGATTAAACTATGTCAGTGTGCTATTATCACATCTAGTACATTTTTTATCATTACATTGGACTTGCAAACAAATCACGGACTTTTTACTAGAAAATACAGAACTTGGATTGATGTTGTTACAACCAAGCAAATGGATAACTTAATAGATTCGATTTTGATTTGATTTAAACATATTTTATTGCACATAAGTAACAATAGGATTTACAACTAATATAAAGCCCTTTTCAAACATGGGTGTGTGTGGTTATAACATGAGCTTTCTTTATCTGCTCCTTTTCCACGCAAGCGAAACAGGTGATACACTGTCCACATGCCTAAACTCACAACTTATTAATGTTTATCACTTCCCGTGCTTTGTATACTTCCTCCTTAATTGTCGCTCGTTGCTTTCTTGAATATCCGTTTCCACTTGCCAATTGACTTATTGACTGCTATTTATAAATATCTGTAATAAATCTTAACGAGAAAAGATAAAATGTACGAGTTTGATTAATTAAACATTTGCTTTATATTATGTATTGATACTGGATAGAAACATCGCCACTGTGGAAAACAAATGTCTTTTTTTTAAATGCTGGGTTTGATCAATTTCTAATCATTGCCTTTGTTTTCCTTAGTGTAATGGGTTATGTTAAGATACAGTTAACAGTAGATGTATAATATTAAGTAGAAAATAGTTGTTGTGAATTACCGGAAGTTATCAGTGTAGCCATGAATTTAGATTTACTTTACCAAACATAAATGCTGTGTTTTACTTTTCTAGTACAAGACAGACTCATAAAATGTGATTATCACAATTGGATTCATACATGTTCAATATCTGACTATTCTTTTGGTTATAAGGCACGAATAATAACCATCAGATATAGTGATGCTGGAATTCAGAGGTTGTAAAAAAATCACAGAAATCTACCATTTTCTCAGCATTTTCCCGTAGGTAGTCTTTTGTACTTAGTTATCAAAGAGCCTTATAGAACACAGTAAACAACTGTATAACGCATTTATAGTCTAGTCTTTTGTAGAATCGTTTCATGTCAAGGTTCAGAGCCCTAATATCAATCCTTTTAGCTCTCCATCTTGATAATAATTTATATCAGTATTTATGCAAGTAGTATAAATATAAATATATAAGCTTTATTTATTTTACAACAATTGCGAAACAAGTTATATCAACTTATACTAATTACTCTTGTTGATGTATCGTTACAATGTTGATGTATCGTTACAATGTTGATGTATCGTTACATTGCTGGTGTATCGTTACAATGTTGGTGTATCGTTACATTGCTGGTGTATCGTTACAATGTTGATGTATCGTTCGTTACAATGTTGATGTATCGTTACAATTATGATAAGATGATGACATATTGTGAAAATGTTGACGTATTATGACACGATTATGACATATTATGACAATGTTGACGTATAATGATACGATGGTGACATATTGTGACAATGTTGACGTATTATGATACGATGATGATATATCGTTACAATGTTGATGTATCGTTACAATGTTGGTGTATCGTTACATTGCTGGTGTATCGTTACAATGTTGATGTATCGTTCGTTACAATGTTGATGTATCGTTACAATTATGATATGATGATGACATGTTGTGACAATGTTGACGTATTATGATACGATGATGACATATTGTGACAATGTTGACGTAATATGATACGATAATGACATATTGTGTCAATGTTGACATATTGTGACAATGTTGACGTATTATGACACGATGATGACATTGTGACAATGTTGACGTATTATGACACGATGATGACATATTGTGAAAATGTTGACGTATTATGATACGATGATGACATATTGTGACAATGTTGACGTATTATGATACGATGATGACGTATTGTGTCAATGTTGACATATTGTGACAATGTTGACGTATTATGATACGATGATGACATATTGTGACAATGTTGACGTATTATGATACGATGATGACATATTGTGACAATGTTGACGTATTATGATACGATGATGACATATTGTGACAATGTTGACGTATTATGATGTGACGTTACATTGCTGGTGTGATGACGTGTGACAATGTTGGTATTATGATACATATATGTGACAATGTTGATGTATCATTGTTGTTACAATGATGATGACATATTGTGACAATGTTGACGTATTATGATACGATGATGACAAAATGTGACAATGTTGACGTATTATGATGCGATGATGACATATTGTGACAATGTTGACGTATTATGATACGATGTTGACGTATTGTGACAATGTTGACGTATTATGATACGATGATGACATTGTGACAATGTTGACGTATTATGATACGATGATGACATATTGTGACAATGTTGACGTATTATGATACGATGATGACATATTGTGACAATGTTGACGTATTATGATACGATGATGACATATTGTGTCAATGTTGACATATTGTGACAATGTTGACGTATTATGATACGATGATGATATATCGTTACAATGTTGATGTATCGTTACAATGTTGATGTATCGTTACATTGCTGGTGTATCGTTACAATGTTGGTGTATCGTTACATTGCTGGTGTATCGTTACAATGTTGATGTATGTGTTACAAATTGATGACGTTACAATTATGATATGATGATGACATGTTGTGACAATGTTGACGTATTATGATACGATGATGACATATTGTGACAATGTTGACGTATTATGATACGATGATGACATATTGTGACAATGTTGACGTATTATAATACGATGATGACATTGTGACAATGTTGACGTATTATGATACGATGATGACATATTGTGACAATGTTGATGCATTATGATACGATGATGACATATTGTGACAATGTTGACGTATTATGATACGATGATGACATATTGTGACAATGTTGACGTATTATGATACGATGATGACATATTGTGACAATGTTGACGTATTATGATACGATGATGACATATTGTGACAATGTTGACGTATTATGATACGATGATGACATATTGTGACAATGTTGACGTATTATGATACGATGATGACATATTGTGACAATAATGACGTATTATGATACGATTATGACATATTGTGACAATGTTGACGTATTATGATACGATGATGACATATTGTGACAATGTTGACGTATTATGATACGATAATGACGTATTGTGACAATGTTGACGTATTATGATACGATGATGACATATTGTGACAATGTTGACGTATTATGATACGATGATGACATATTGTGACAATGTTGACGTATTATGATACGATGATGACATATTGTGACAATGTTGACGTATTATGATACGATGATGACATATTGTGACAATGTTGACGTATTATGATACGATGATGACATGTTGTGACAATGTTGATGTATTATGATACGATGATGACATGTTGTGACAATGTTGACGTATTATGATACGATGATGACATATTGTGACAATGTTGACGTATTATGATACGATGATGACATATTGTGACAATGTTGACGTATTATGATACGATGATGACATATTGTGACAATGTTGACGTATTATGATACGATGATGACATATTGTGACAATGTTGACGTATTATGATACGATGATGACATATTGTGACAATGTTGACGTATTATGATACGATGATGACATATTGTGACAATGTTGACGTATTATGATACGATGATGACATATTGTGACAATGTTGACGTATTATGATACGATGATGACATATTGTGACAATGTTGACGTATTATGATACGATGATGACATATTGTGACAATGTTGACGTATTATGATACGATGATGACATATTGTGACAATGTTGACGTATTATGATACGATGATGACATTGTGACAATGTTGACGTATTATGATACGATGATGACATATTGTGACAATGTTGACGTATTATGATACGATGATGACATATTGTGACAATGTTGACGTATTATGATACGATGATGACATATTGTGACAATGTTGACGTATTATGATACGATGATGACATATTGTGACAATGTTGACGTATTATGATACGATGATGACATATTGTGACAATGTTGACGTATTATGATACGATGATGACATTGTGACAATGTTGATGTATTATGATACGATGATGACATTGTGACAATGTTGACGTATTATGATACGATGATGACATATTGTGACAATGTTGACGTATTATGATACGATGATGACATATTGTGACAATGTTGACGTATTATGATACGATGATGACATATTGTGACAATGTTGACGTATTATGATACGATGATGACATATTGTGACAATGTTGACGTATTATGATACGATGATGACATATTGTGACAATGTTGACGTATTATGATACGATGATGACATATTGTGACAATGTTGACGTATTATGATACGATATTATGATACGATGATGACATATTGTGACAATGTTGACGTATTATGATACGATGATGACATATTGTGACAATGTTGACGTATTATGATACGATGATGACATATTGTGACAATGTTGACGTATTATGATACGATGATGACATATTGTGACAATGTTGACGTATTATGATACGATGATGACATATTGTGACAATGTTGACGTATTATGATATGATGATGACATATTGTGACAATGTTGACGTATTATGATACGATGATGACATATTGTGACAATGTTGACGTATTATGATACGATGATGACATATTGTGACAATGTTGACGTATTATGATACGATGATGACATATTGTGACAATGTTGACGTATTATGATACGATGATGACATATTGTGACAATGTTGACGTATTATGATACGATGATGACATATTGTGACAAGGTTGACGTATGACATATTGTGACAATGTTATGATCGATGATGACATATTGTGACAATGTTGACGTATTATGATATGATGATGACATATTGTGACAATGTTGACGTATTATGATACGATGATGACATATTGTGACAATGTTGACGTATTATGATACGATGATGACATATTGTGACAATGTTGACGTATTATGATACGATGATGACATATTGTGACAATGTTGACGTATTATGATACGATGATGACATATTGTGACAATGTTGACGTATTATGATACGATGATGACATATTGTGACAATGTTGACGTATTATGATACGATGATGACATATTGTGACAATGTTGACGTATTATGATACGATGATGACATATTGTGACAATGTTGACGTATTATGATATGATGATGACATATTGTGACAATGTTGACGTATTATGATACGATGATGACATATTGTGACAATGTTGACGTATTATGATACGATGATGACATATTGTGACAATGTTGACGTATTATGATACGATGATGACATATTGTGACAATGTTGACGTATTATGATACGATGATGACATATTGTGACAATGTTGACGTATTATGATACGATGATGACATATTGTGACAATGTTGACGTATTATGATACGATGATGACATATTGTGACAATGTTGACGTATTATGATACGATGATGACATATTGTGACAATGTTGACGTATTATGATACGATGATGACATATTGTGACAATGTTGACGTATTATGATACGATGATGACATATTGTGACAATGTTGACGTATTATGATACGATGATGACATATTGTGACAATGTTGACGTATTATGATACGATGATGACATATTGTGACAATGTTGACGTATTATGATACGATGATGACATATTGTGACAATGTTGACGTATTGTGACAATGTTGACGTATTATGATACGATGATGACATATTGTGACAATGTTGACGTATTATGATACGATGATGACATATTGTGACAATGTTGACGTATTATGATACGATGATGACAAGATGTGACAATGTTGACGTATTATGATACGATGATGACAAAATGTGACAATGTTGACGTATTGTGATGCGATGATGACATATTGTGACAATGTTGACGTATTATGATACGATGATGACATATTGTGACAATGTGACAATGTTGACGTATTATGATGCGATGATGACATATTGTGACAATGTTGACGTATTATGATACGATGTTGACGTATTGTGACAATGTTGACGTATTATGATACGATGATGACATATTGTGACAATGTTGACGTATTATGATACGATGATGACATATTGTGACAATGTTGACGTATTATGATACGATGATGACATATTGTGACAATGTTGACGTATTATGATACGATGATGACATATTGTGACAATGTTGACGTATTTTGATATGATGATGATATATTGTGACAATGTTGACGTATTATGATACGATGATGACATATTGTGACAATGTTGACGTATTATGATACGATGATGACATGTTGTGACAATGTTGATTATTACGATGATGACATATACAATGTTGACGTATATGATGATGACATATTGTGACAATGTTGACGTATTATGATACGATGATGACATATTGTGACAATGTTGACGTATTATGATACGATGATGACATATTGTGACAATGTTGACGTATTATGATACGATGATGACATATTGTGACAATGTTGACGTATTATGATACGATGATGACATATTGTGACAATGTTGACGTATTATGATACGATGATGACATATTGTGACAATGTTGACGTATTATGATACGATGATGACATATTGTGACAATGTTGACGTATTATTATGATACATATTGTGACAATGTTGTATTATGACGATGATGACATATTGTGACAATGTTGACGTATTATGATACGATGATGACATTGTGACAATGTTGACGTATTATGATACGATGATGACATATTGTGACAATGTTGACGTATTATGATACGATGATGACATATTGTGACAATGTTGACGTATTATGATACGATGATGACATATTGTGACAATGTTGACGTATTATGATACGATGATGACATATTGTGACAATGTTGACGTATTATGATACGATGATGACATATTGTGACAATGTTGACGTATTATGATACGATGATGACATATTGTGACAATGTTGACGTATTATGATACGATGATGACATATTGTGACAATGTTGACGTATTATGATACGATGATGACATATTGTGACAATGTTGACGTATTATGATACGATGATGACATATTGTGACAATGTTGACGTATTATGATACGATGATGACATATTGTGACAATGTTGACGTATTATGATACGATGATGACATATTGTGACAATGTTGACGTATTATGATACGATGATGACATATTGTGACAATGTTGACGTATTATGATACGATGATGACATATTGTGACAATGTTGACGTATTATGATACGATGATGACATATTGTGACAATGTTGACGTATTATGATACGATGATGACATATTGTGACAATGTTGACGTATTATGATACGATGATGTCATATCCTGACAATGTTGACGTATTATGATACGATGATGACATATTGTGATACGATGATGACATATTGTGACAATGTTGACGTATTATGATACGATGATGACATATTGTGACAATGTTGACGTATTATGATACGATGATGACATATTGTGACAATGTTGACGTATTATGATACGATGATGACATATTGTGACAATGTTGACGTATTATGATACGATGATGACATATTGTGACAATGTTGACGTATTATGATACGATGATGACATATTGTGACAATGTTGACGTACATATATTGTGACAGTGTCAGATATTTCTTACAATGATTACTATTTCGAAAATGTTGTTGTATTGTAACTATTTATTATTACAGTGTTTTATTATGATGTATTGTTGTAGTGCTGTCATATCGTAACAATGATAGCATATAGTAACAATGTTGGTGAAAGGTAACAACGTTGACGAATTGTGACAATGTTGACGTGTTATAGCAGTTGACGTATTGGAAAAATATTGACATATTGTAAAAATGATGACGTATCATGTAAAAATGTTCCCAAGAGTATTCAGTAATCACATCCATTTCATACTCTTTATAGGACTCAAGATATTTTCATCGAAAAAGAACAAGATTGGCGTTCTTCCTAAAGCTGCAGGTGCGTATAAAGTTAATACTTGCATAAATATACATGCAGGTTTTGAAAAAAGTTCACATAGCACTGCTATTAAACATATGTCTTTAGTAACATTGAAATGGAAATGGAACTTTTTTAAAATCGGCATTATCAAACTTTTCGTAGTATTGTTTATAATTCAGTGTTGAAATGATTGTAAAACAATTTTGAAGAACATGACGAAATGATGGCTAACAGTTCTCATTTTATATATTTCCAGATAAATTACAGAACAAACGATGATATAAATAGTTTTGCTTTGACTCTTGTTTCAGACCCGCAATCATATCCACGAGGGATATATTGTAATCCTGAACATTTTACTCCGGACAATTTAAAAGGTATGTAATTTTTGTTAGAAATGTTCTAGACTATGAGGAATTGATATTCACTTTATATTTGTTCGGGTTATCCTGCTTTGGATATTGTTTTGCACTGAAGTCATTTGCTCGCAATTTTCAAAAAAACGTCATGCGGGAACGTACAAAACGAAAATAATTCCATTCTTATTTGTACAATATGCAGGTTAATATAATCAAACTGATTATTGGCTACTTTTGAGTACAGTGCACGAACTTCGTTGCTTGGCAATCTTAATTTGCTTATGTTTTGAAGTAAAATACGGTGTATTTTAAGATTGCTTAAATAAATTGTTTCGTAAAGATTTTGTGGAGCGGATTTGGATGGAATTACATGTGAGTTCAATAAAACACTAAGATGTGTTATTCAAATTTTGCGTTTTTTGACGGCGCCTTTTTGTATTCGCAGAACATGCATAGAGATTACTTTTGCGCCATTTGACTCATGATGTGCGTTCTAAATGTTTCTCGAGTCTCCAAATGGTTAATGATGGGGTGTATGCAAAATACGAATCAGAGATTATAAAATAAGGGTCGGGTTAGCTGCATTTTGTACCTTTTAAGAGGCCATGTTATATAATACACTCGGGTAACCACGGCTACGATAACTATACGTATTTCTAAGTATTATTGTCTTGATGCCGTTTTGACTGCACGTGAAGGGTATGTCATATACATGTATATGTAAGAATTGATAGTATTTATTTTTGTACATGCTAAACCTTGTTGATTACCATATATATTTCTCGTTATGATATGTTGCGTTGATTTTCTGTCTCAGTGGCACCTGACTGGCAATCCATTCCTGGTCATGACATTAACGAATTATCAAGAGAAGGTAGTGTTATGATTGAATTATATCCTTATTTGTATATCTGATTGATGGTGTTATATTTTATTTAAGAACAATGCAGTTAATTTGAAGGCTATGAATAGACTCGGAGGCTAACTTGTTTCAATGCGTTTCATTACAATCAAGAAATGAATATCTACAGCAATACATAACATTATACATAAAACTCTTCAATCTCCGTCCGTAATTGAATGTCATTATTTATATTACTTTATTGTGACTATTGAAATGTATCTTTTCCTTTTACCAGACTATGAATATTCACAAGACGTTACGTCCTATGACAGTTGTTTTGACTACGATCCTTCATTTAGCTGCAAGTTGCATCGCACAAATTCGATACATTCAGCATGGTTATTTGGAAGTTTGCCAAACATTCCGGTGACACCAGAAGAATTTGATACAAAAGCGAAACTGGAATCGAGTAGAGAATATGCGCTAGACTTAGAATCCTATTTATCAAAAAGTAGTCATGGACATGGGGATACTGGCTCGGTTGTCACTCCCCGGCAAGCTGAGGATGATCTAACACAAAATGATGAACCGAATGCCATTGGACATAAACCATGGCATGACTTTGCTGAGAAACAGTTACAGTCTTTCGAGGGACAGGAAACACCTGAATTTGAGAATGTTAAAGAAGAAATCTTCATAGTACAAGAGGAACAAGCTTCAGACATAATATATGTCGAAAATGCTTCATGCATTCCGTACGAAGTACATGTGCAGACGACAGCCATTATAAATTTTGAAGAAAACGTTGAACTCCAGGATGCCAGTGAATGCGAAAGAGCCGAAGAAGTTGTTCCTGATAACTCATTGGATGGAAATATTTCTGATACAGCACACGTAGAAGATATATCCGACGTAGTCTATGAAAAATATATGTCAAACTTAAATGAAGTTGATATACACCCCGAAACAGCCCATGGTATAATTATAGCGGAAACAGAGGAACGAGGTCACAGTTCTCAGAATGATATACACTATACAGCGAGGGAAGAAGATGATGTTTCTGTTACGACCGAAGACGAAAACACGGTTGATAAAACGAAAGATATTCTTGCCAGAATTATACTTCAGAAGGCAGAATGCAGAAACACCGACCAAAATGCTAATCGATTGGAGAGGATGGAAGAGAAAAATGCCACAGTTGAGGACGATGATAATTTACATAAAGTCAAATCCGGAAATGCTCACGATTGTAACGAGATGGAAAATATATATCACGCTGGTGCTCTACAAAGTGAAAATGCCAAAACTGATGCTGCGGTGATGCTTGAGGCTGAAACAACACAGAAAGTACATGCTGTTTACATGCATCAGGGAGCAGATATTCCTGATATATCTGCAGAGAAAGACGCTTATTTTGGAACCAGTTTGGGAAAGGAAGCATATAAATTGTACCCTGCCAACGGTATCGAATTGAAGTTATCAGAACAAGAATTGAAGGGAATCTACAAACCTAAAGAACATTCTTATCAGCCAGTTATCAACACCGTAGAGTTGTTAGACAATAGTGGTCATAGAACTGGTATCCAATTGCCTATCTTAGGAAAAAACAGTTTCAATGAAAAAGATCACGTCAGTTATGAGAAGAGAGTAGAAACAGAAAATAATTCGGACATCCAAACAGAAAATTACAAAGACAACACAGGTGTGAATCCACTGGACAAGTCACTAAAGGAGAAGACTGAAATATTGGAGATTACCGGGAAAACCATGTTGACACATTATCCAGGGAAAATTGATTTTGTAGAAGGGCGATTTGAAAAAAACGAAACGGAAATCTGTGTCAAAATAGCGTTGGAAAACCCCCAACCTTCAAGTAACAAACGTGAAAAACGTTTAGAAAAATTCGAAGAAAAACATGATGTTATAGAGAGTGGCGAGGCAAAAATGTGTAGCAAAGGAGATGAAAAAGAATCAACTATAACGAAGAGATCGGCAATTGTTGAACCTAAAGTGTCAGCTAATTGTAGACGGAAGTCTAATGCATGTCTAGTGGTAAGCTGAATGACAGGAAGGTTTTAACTTGTATTTATATTTTAAATATAGGACCTTAGCATCACTTACGAGTCATATAAGAACGAAAAAGCTGTTTGATGCATTTAAGTCATTATTGCGCTCTATTATATTTAATGCAAAATATGTTGCGGAAGGTGCTATTCGGCGTGTGTCGTTTGTACAATTATTAATGGTTTACTGGGTAATGGAATTGATATATTTGATAGGAGTATTAATATTTGATACGATTTATGTCGGTTTACATCTATTTCTTAGTGAAAATTTATGTATTTATTTTCATTCCGTATTATTCTAATTCTTAAGAATTTATTGTATGGTTTTAGTTGCTATACATGCTTCTGAAACCTAATGGAGCCGAGGCAGCACGTGTACATCAGGCACCAGTCAATGAAGACCGCAATGTCCAGGGATTACTTATGGCTTTCATTGAAATCTTCGGTGACCACGCTGCTGGGATTACATACCTCTTTGCACTGTACCAAATTGCACGTCGCAATGGACGCCCTCTTTACAATGCCCTTCGGAATTTCTGTAAGTATCTCCATTTTAATGAATTTGATACACAGTACTATAAAAATACGGTCGTCAACTGACGTTTGTTTAGCCGACATACTTAAGTTGTATTAATAAAACTCTTGAGTGAAGAAATTTGATTTATTATATCAATTACATGAACACATTCAGTATTAATCGTTATATCAAACTACTATAACCTGATAATTTTCGTATCTATTTCAGTTGAAAATAACATACATCTTCGAGCAAGACCAGCTTTGCCATTACCCAATGCCATTGCCATACAACCAGGTATCATCAACACTGCATCTTTTAATAAGTTTGATAGAGTGAAACATACAGAATTGAAAGCATTCTGCCATGTTAGCTGAACTATATTTGTGATTTTATGTTCGGGATTGATTTATTTTCTTGTTCTATATTTCAATTCATAAAATTCAGTGAACAGCTTATATCAAAGAAGTCGTTATTTAGGTGTTTTTGTGTTATTGCAGGTGTACGTAGAGTAGTTGCTAGAGCCATACCACCACGGACCGATCACATATATGTCCTTCAACCAGAAAGAAGGGAAAATGGGTCTGTTCGAGCGTATAACCAGAGAAACCCAGGTACAGTACACATCGTTAAAACGTCTATAAAATCTATTATGTAATTTTATATTTATTTGTTAAGACCATAACACAAACTATTATTTTGTCATTGTAGATGAGGATACTCGGGTTTTGCGCGTTTTCGAACCAAGAGTACGAAGAGACCGAAGAGTCGTTGAAGGTAAGCCTTTCCAAAGATGGAATCAAATGAATAGATCAGTTTGTTATGTATATATCCCTACGTAAGAAATCGGTGGTATCTGCTAGAGAGAACAAGGAACAACATCTATTTATTGTTCTGTCATCTTAACCTGTTCTTATAAGATCCTTTTTATGCGGAAAAGTGTAGCCTCGTTAATTATAGACTTGCCCGTCCAAAAGTAAATGACGGACCATTATAGAATCTATCTTTTTTGGTTCTTCTTTAACGGTAGTATTATTCCTAGAGAGTTGAAGTCGTTCGCTCATACCAGATCTTTTATGTCGGCTCCTGAATTTAAGTAAATTACTTACCAAGGAGTGACAGGCGTGATATGGTTTTAACGTAAATATTATCAGTAGATATAGATTTTCTTCACTTACTGAAAGTTAGCGATAGTAACGTTAAGTTTGCTATGAGTATCTACTTACTACGGAGTGAAATCTACTCGGGGATGTTGTGTTTTGTTTGATGTTTGTGTTAACAACTTTTCATTTGTTAGTTTTAATGCTCCCCGAAAGGAGGGCATATAGTCGCCGTTTTGTCCGTTCGTCCGTCCGGAGTATACACAAAACTATAAAATGTATCAACATAAAACTTCAAAGGTAGATAGATCTCAACAAGTATAAGTATAAAACATCCCTTTCGTTTGCATAATTTGAAAGTTATCGCCCTTTGCTATTTTGTCCGGATCATTACACTAGCGCTATAAGAGGTTTCAACATGAAACTTCATAGGTACATAGATTTCAACGAGGAGTACAGTACACACACATCGTAACTTTCTTATTGCACTTTGTTATTTTTCATATTTAAATTTTGTCCCATTCGGGGACTATAACCCGTCTCTGGCGGCCCTTGTTTTATAGACCCATCATAATCAGATGGTGGGCTATGAAAATCGCCCTACGTCTGTAGTCCGTGGTTCATCCGTAAGTAAACACTTAGTTGTGTCCATTTGATTTTTAGTTTGATCAGAAATACAAAATGGCCGTCCGACGGCCATTTTGGATTTTTGCTTTGAAAGTTTGTAAGCGCTATTTCGTGAAACATCTTCCATAGTTATTTCTCAAATTTCATGTATAGGTACCTCTTGGTCTTTAGTTGTGATTGTTTGAGTTTGGAACAAATAATAATAATAAAATTAAAAAAAAAAAAAAAAATGGCCGACAGACAGCCGTCTTGGATTTTGCTTTGTAAAGATTGTTCGAATTTCGAACTGATAAGAAAAGACAGAATTGCTTTCAGGCGACCATCTTAAATTTGGCAGGTAAAGATTATCATCGCTATTTCTGCAAAGGAATGTTCAACATTCCTAACATTAAGACCAAAAACGGAGAAGAAAAAAGAAGGGAGAATATATTACTTTCCAAGAGCAAATAAAAATCAAATAATGGTTTTTTAAAAACAATACTTTTTGACCTCTTGTTTTGGTTTTTCAAGTTGGTTTTACTTATATTGTTTTATGCTCTTAAATGCATTTTGTGTGTTTCCATGATTGATATGCATTAGAATAACGTACTTGTGTTTGTCAAACTGTTACTTGACGTTGATGATCTGTGTTCGTTGATTTCGTAAGAGCATGTATCTACTTTGTCTTTTAGCGACCGAAGAAACCAACCAAGGAGCTGGCCCTTCAGATATAGTACCTAGTGGCCGTTAATAAGTAGTCATGTGTTATACAATTAGTTGACCCCATTCTCTATATTGTATTTACTGATATGTTCTTGATGTTTAGTGCTATGACCTTCTCTAGGAATGTATGTATGATTAGTACTAAATTATCAAATCAAGCTCTTCAGATCAACAACTCAGGTTTGGTATCACGAGAGGATGTCTTGCTTCACAATGGAATCATTATTGTTATCCTAATATCAGCTGAAGCACATATTTTTATATTCCACTTTCGATTTGATGAGAAACCATGTTTATACCTTACAAGGCTAATATGAAACCCTACTAGGACTATTTCTTCAATATCAATTTTGATTAGTTGATGAAATCCATCCATTATTTTTAACTCTTTAATTAATTTTTTGTTAATTAATGAAAATATGATTTTATATTGTACTGTGCCATTAGTAGGAACAAATATGACATTAATACTTTTAATTCATTTTCATATGCTGAACAAGAAAATAGTTTTTAAATACTTATGATTTCATTTTTTCTTTCTATTTATGTGAAGTGCATTATAGTGGATCATTGAGTCAGCACATTATTATTTTCAGATTTTAATACACTCATATATATGTATAATGTATACATGTATCAAAATATAATAAGAAGTAAGAGAACAATGCATAAATGTCTCATTAGAGGTAATGCATGCGTTAAATGTTTGTAAACGAAAAGGTAGGTACAGCTTGACATTTTTCCTCAAATAACCTAATACATCATCAGAAACCATCCTTGCATGTATTTAAATGCAACCATATCACAAAAATGTTAAAGTCTTTTGATAAACCTAGAATACCTTAATTAGTGGTATAAGTAATTGTTAGGTTAAATTGGATTGTAAATTACTCTGGGAGGCTTTCGAGAGCTGAGTTCAAGAAGCAAGTGTGGTCTTAAGTTTGTTTTATCAAAACGAGTAAAGCACACAAAATAATCATGAGAGGATTTGACACGGCACCTACCGTCACGAGTTACTTCCCTTCAAACAGTTTTAGGTACAAAGCATATACAGGTTTATTAGCAGAAATAAATGATGCATATAGATAGATATTTAGTTAGTTTTCCCCTTATTCTTCGACTTTTTGTTGTGCAGGTAGGGATATATGTAGCAGATCGAGTAGAGAATGTTTGTTTTTTTTCATCCGGGTTGATATTTAGACTAGTTTTTACCAGGGCTGCATAGATATGTTATACTTAGGACATAGGATATAAATAACGTGAGGGGAAGAATAAGGCTAACGAATTAATGAGTAACGGAACACACACCTGGTTACGCAAGGAAAAATATAGTAAATACTAATTCTTATAAAACAAAGTATTTAGAAAAAATCACTATCTCTGAAGTTGTAAGATCATATAAATACCAATCATGTTTCTTACCTAGATATGCATTGGCAATCAACTGATAATTATTTATGATGAAATCGCTAATCGGTTAGGTTAAGACAAAGGACAAAGGTTAGGGATCAATATCAGTAAAGCAGTTGGTGAGATTTGGGATGATGGTCTAAAGATATGGCATATGTAACAACATTCTGGAGTAGTTTTCATCACACCTATCTAGTGGGAGGCAGAAAGTAGTTGTCATAGATGATTAAAAATAAAATAGAGAAACACCAAGAGAAGAAAAGAATACTCCAAGGATCAGTTCTAGGTCGATACTTGTTTTTATTGTATATCGATAGTATCGGTGATAGATTAATCTTTAATATTGAATTAATTGCTGATACGTCCTTGTATGATCGGATTGTGGGGAACGAACAAGAAACAGCGTATACTTTGAAAAGTTACATGGGAAAAATATCAGTTTGGGCCAAAAAAGTTGAATTATTTGAATCCTGAAAATACTGCATTGCTTTTTATCAGGATGGATTGGTTCTGAAATATTGCATCCCGATTTTGTACTTAAACAACTGTAGTCATTTCCACTGTGATCGATTTTAATAGCCTTATCAACTGGTCTAATAATGCTAATGAAATCTACAAACAAACTTACAAAAGACAATATTTAGATTGATGAAATATAAAGGTTTTAGACATTTGCAAAGTCATACTGTAATTATTTGTCAAGTTTTAGAATACACAGGGTAGAAAAGGAGAATGGAACATCCTTGAGTTGATCCAACTGAAAGCAATACATATAATTATCGGTTTGGGATGGGGAACAAGTCGCAGTAATTGAAACATAGAATCTAGTCGTTGTACGAAGACAATTGTATCAAAATATTTTATCTTTTTTTTTTAAGAATTTTAACAATGAATGCCTTGCTAATGAATTAAATCAACCTCGTATGAATAATAGTACTGGACATCATCCTCTTCGTTCTAATAGTCGTTTTACTGTTCCACTAGCATGAGTTCGTCAATATTTATTACCAGTTTATTACAAAAACTATATATCTGAGTGGAATAACTCATCTTGTCTGTTACCCACAATTTCGTCCATAAGTACCTTATATTTCATTTATTTGTTTTACAGTCCCTAACAAATGTTCAACACCGGGATGCACTGCTTTTTAAATAATGGAGCAGGAATGTAAACTTTCTTCATTTTGAAGGAATTATGATAGTAATTATATGATATGAACGTGGATTAATTTAATTCCCAGTTAGTAAATAACCCTGCCTTTATCTGTGGTCAGGTGATTGATTATTTTTTTGTTTTCTCATTTATATCTTTTCCAATGTCTTCTTTTCCTTTACACCAGAAAACTCCTTCTTAACCCTTTTCTGCTCACGGCGAATTTCGGTATGTACACTAGGAATCCTTTTCGGAGAATCATTTTCAGTTTCATATGCCTTTTCATATATTCTACCTCGAATATATCGATAACGAGACTTTAAAGTGGGCGGAACTGCTATGCCATTATACGTTGAAAGGAGTGCTTTGATTGGTTGTGAACGTCTGAGGTACTGTTTTTAACAAAAAATTGCATATCTTAGTTTCTGTTGAATTTCGTTGATATTGCGATATTCACATCACTTTTAGACTCAAGTTATTTTAGAATTGGAAAAGAATGTTTATCTTATGCATATACTGAAGATTAGATGATTTGTTTTGTCATTTCTACACTCGACTTCGTCTGTTGTTAAAACCAAAATTTAGTATCTAATCACCATTATATGCACAAAAAGAGGCTTACTGTCCCCTAAATGGGATGAAAATTTGATAAAAATCTCGGTGTATCAGAACTTCTGCATACAATAATAAAGCATTGGCATTGTTGATAAGGACGGAAGATGCAAAAAATATTACATCTGTTTACTAGGCGAAACATTGAATGGCTGAAATCAAACGACATTCTTAGGTGATTCCATAGGGGAAATTGTTAAATCTCGTTAGATCTTGTAAGATAGTGATTATATTGATATTTTAAATTGAGATTTTAGATTGTAAGATGTTTCTGTTATTAGAGATGATATCTAGTCATTATAGCTCAATAACAAATCAGTTTGATATTTCTGTTTATGATACGATGATCTGATAAAATCCTCATCAGAATTACATGGTTTACATCACATATTTCGCTTATCTAAGTTATATACACCTCCTCCTGCTCCCAAAAAGGAAGAAAAATCTTATCTTCCAATTCATATATACATAACAATATAATAGTGTACTTATACATGCGGATGTATAAATGTATGACCACCAGATTTGATCTTCTATTTGTTGCATTTTTATCCATTTTATTCCATATACAACATGACCACCAAACCTGAATTTCCAGTCTGATGTTGGATATTTATTGATATCGTTAAAACACCCAATAGCATTGAACAATCCAGTAACCGGATAATGTATTTCTTGTGTCTATGATGATGTAATCAATATTTTTATAGAATGCATGTATGTTGTAAAATGATGCCAAAACTGTAACACCCATCAAAGACAAAGGTTAACTTGTATACAATCAAACGAGATCGATTTTTCCCCACTATGACCATATATGACGTAAATTACCTTTTGTGAGTTGAAGTCAGGTAGTGTGTGTTCAGATTTGACGCCAACCTGTCCTTTGACCTGAAGAGCTTGATTGTAATTGCGTATCGCCAGAATGGGCTCATAAGCTTGTATCTACACTATACGGATGTAGTAATCACTGCCTAATATTGATGCTTTCTTTAATATCATACCACTAAGAGATCCATGTTGTAGATACATATACGTGAAAGATACCTTTCATGTGCATCAATCAACATATCAGTGCCTGCTTGGGTATTCTCTTATGGTCGTTAGAAAATAATGTAGCAGGTCAAAATTACAAGTTTGAAAACATATCACGAACACACACACCCCCAAAAAATGAGATAAAAAACCTTTAATCATGACCAGACTTCTACACTTGACACTCTATGACTGACGGATTTTACAATTTGATAAATAAATTTTATTTACAGGTATGAAGAGCGACGTATTCTGATGGATAGGTATCTTTTATTTCTATATTAAACAGAATTTCTCTTTGCGCTGGAATGTATGTGCTAGACGCTAGTGTTTTGCCATTCGACTACTTATTGTACGTGGCTTAAAGTTTGGTATGCATTGTTTTACGTTTCTTAGCCTTGCCACTTTTGAAAGCAATGAAGCACGAACTATCACAAACGATATACCCAGCGTGCTATAAAGGGGTTGGTAGATCGTAATTGGTACCTCTTTCGGAGCCTTGATTCGAAGTATAAAACTTATACCTTTTTTTATCATTTACCTCAGGTTTTTCACCGTAATTCTCAGATTTATATAACTTCTTCACTACTTCAGCTACATGAAATACACCAGCGTAAGCGATGTACAAAATAGTCTGTAATGATAAGGGATGAAATGTACAGGGCTACTTGTACACGAGGGATGAAAACATCCATTTTGTGAAGCTAAGAAGGCCAGGTTTTAGATTCGGTTAAATTATCTTGGCTTAAAATATTTACTGTAGGCTCTAATGGGGCAAAGTCTTATTTTTTTGTTCTGTATGACGTTTCTGAATTATAATAACGATAAACGAGTGACGCTTGTAGAAAAACAAAATCTAATTATGAATTTAACTGAAATTCTTCATTTCTTTTCAAATCTAGCCAACATTAGAACAATGTATCTGATACTTACCTTAAAATCTGTAACTTTATACTAAAACTAAATCACCAAGTTAGCATATCTAAAAATATATGCAAAACCTATGCCGCCTCCTTCGAATAAAATTATTTGGCGTCCAAGTTAGTCGTTGCAATAACGAGAGTATAAAGCAATAAAATAATACAATAACTGTAATATTTACTGTTGATAGTGGTTAAATATTATTCATATTTGGATTTCCAGTATTGATTGCGAAGAACAAATTAGTGTTGACTGTAAAAACTAGGGTTTATCGTGGTAAAATTACTGTTGGCTGTAAAAAATAGGGTTGATCGTGGTAAAATTACAGTTGGCTGTAAAAACTAGGGTTTATCGTGGTAAAATTACTGTTGGCTGTAATAACTACGGTTGATCGTGGTGAACAAATTAGTGTTGGCTGTAATAACCAGGGTTGATCGTGGTGAACAAATTAGTGTTGGCTGTAATTACCATTTGATCGTGGTGAACAAATTAGTGTTGGCTGTAATAACCAGGGTTGATCGTGGTGAACAAATTAGTGTTGGCTGTAATAACCAGGGTTGATCGTGGTGAACAAATTAGTGTTGGCTGTAATAACCAGGGTTGATCGTGGTAAAATTGTGCTTTATAGTTTGATTAACCAAGATTAATAGTGGTAAACATAGTCGGAGTAACGAGGGCTGATTGAAAAGTTACGACTGATAAATCATTAGTTGATTGCGATACAAATAGAGAAGTGTACAGATATAAAATGTGGCCTCCCTGCAATTAAAAATCTGTGAATATCGTATCCTCATTTTATTTTATAGGCGAT
This sequence comes from Ylistrum balloti, assembly GCF_031769215.1. Classification (NCBI taxonomy): domain Eukaryota; kingdom Metazoa; phylum Mollusca; class Bivalvia; order Pectinida; family Pectinidae; genus Ylistrum; species Ylistrum balloti. Next base: position 568,327 of record NW_026782496.1, read on the forward strand.
TTGAAGAGGAATTTGACTTGTTGATAATTGTACAAACTGATATCAGATACACATTTCTAAATTTCTGCACGGCGGGAGTTCTCAAGTTGTGATATATTTCATAACTGGTAGTATTATTAAATAATAAATGTTTTCATTGGCTTTAGGATGGATTTATTGTCAGATTATTTTAAAAAAAGAAATGAAGAATACCTTATTTTCAAGTAAGTAGAATATCAATAACATCTACCACAGTATGGTTGTTTTAGTGGACATTTTGAGTTATAAAAATGGACACAAACAATCCAAAATTTGAAAATCGAGACATTGCCACCTAACATTTGCTTCATATATTTTAAACATGACTTTAATTTAGTCTTTGGTATTCCTTAAAATCATTTTTGATGATATTTGAAAAAAAGTTGAACCTTTCGATGTTTTTCGGAAAAAATGAAATAGATGTATCAATAGTTTCCCTTCTCCCAACAATAGTATTCCAGATAGTATAGTTCTTAAATAGTACTAAAGGTCAGAATCAATGCATTTCATATTCGTATTTATGTTAAATATTTGTAATATAATAATATATATAAATATAGGACTTTAAATTTTACATTCAGCACCGTTTCTAAATTACTTCACTTATATAAACCACCGCACAATTAACATCACGTGCTGTTAATGAAGAATTGTCACTTTGATTTGCATGGCTCAGCATGTGCTTGAAAACCGTGTTGAATACATGGTTGATTGCAATGTAAAGTTTTATTAAAATTTAGTTGATCTGCGGATATAAACAAACAAGTTTAAGATAGCAGGTGGTAGACACTACTGATGGACCTTAAGTCCACGAGGTTCGCCGTTACCAGCTTACCACGTTTTAATTCACTCAATAATGGCACGGTTCTAAAATAACCTGATGTATGAAAATTAAGAATTTATCTAATTATGGAAATGCTGCACCTCCCCGTCTTCATTATGACTTTTTCACAAAACTTATCCCTGTTGGTTATATTGTATATAGAAAATTATCAGTTGTTGATTAAACATTATATCTGTATGACAAAGTTTATCCAAATTCAGCTCTGTAGCATTGATGTCGACATTTTCAGAAGACCATTTAGTATTTTGTAGTACGCTCTGGAATTTTCAATGTTGTGATTTACACTTTGAGTGCGGAAAGTGTAATGATCTGTAAAAGGAAGCCGAAATACAAAAGATTTCTTTTTGTATGAGCACCACATATTTCAACCTATGTTTAGTGATAGAAGTAGTGTAACCCTACAGCTAACTGTTAGTTGTTTCAAAATTTACCAAAAGACCTTTCATCATGTCAAAACAAGATAATACAGATTAATATAATAAAAAATGGTCAGTTATTACATAAATTACTAAGGGTTGGAATGGCGAAGTTTATCATTTCGCGAATAACTGTTTTATAGGAAAGATGAATTGTGACGTATAGTCATTGCTTTTTAGGCGAATACAGACCGAAGGTTTAGTTACATTGTACAAATAGAAATGATACGTTTAGTAGGTATCCTATAAACCAAAAGACCTGTATCCGAAGCTTTACGCCATGGACAAGGTAGCCTATACTACGTTCTAGATTAGACATATCAAAGTGACTGTAACGACATTTCCAGTTGACTTGTATGATAATAATATTACTGCCTAATACGTCTCTCCATGGGTATTATAAGTAAAGATATATGTGACGGTGGTGCCACATATATCTTGTCATTACTATTCGAATGAAGAACATTTCTTTACCTGATGGCGATGACGTGTATTATTTTTCAAATTTAATATTAAGTCGCCAATCTTTTAAAAACAACCCCTTGTGATATAGAATAAAGCATCAATACTGGGCAGTCATTGCGTGTATATAGAAGTAATGACTTGTATAGAAAAATGAAATGTAACCAAGATTTGATATTTAGACCATGATATTGTCCTAGACATAATTGTCCCTTGTTCAAATACTTCTGGAAATTAACCGTGAAAGCATTCCAATTCAATTGGTAGAATGAACCATTGAAAAAGTTTGAATGGAATTCGGATGTAGATGTAAGAATCGGTAAAATCAGTCAATCATAAAGCCCTTGATATTATGGTCGGTAAAAATCAAAAAGGTAAATATAAAGTAAATTGTTTTGTTCCTGATGCTGTGGTCGGTAAAAATCTTGATATTATAATTGTATTTTAATATTATCTTTCAAAACAATAATTTATATGTATATAATTGAAAAAAAAAAAAAAAAAATGAAAAATGAAAACCACCTTATCTGGCTTAATCTCGTTCTTAACAGTTGTTTTGTGGTAATTTCACTGTTTTGTCATAATTTTGATGATACGCTCAATATTCCGATCATTTAAAGATCACTGATAATTTACTATGCGGTAAAAATTAATACACTTTACTCCACATAATATATATTTTGTAGTGATAAAATAACTTATTTCATCCTGAATTTTTTTTTGAATGAAACCGAATATTACACACTTACATGTAAATATCTTTCAGATATCAACCTAGTTATTATTCTATAAAGTTTCTATTTTCAGCCTGATAAGTGCCATGTTTAAATCTAAGCATTATGGCCAAGTTCTACATCGTTCACCGTTTTCCAATATAAACAATCATTAGCAGCAATCAAAACGAGTCTGACAATCTTACCTTTTACATATGACTTATTTATGTTTCTGAAGACTAAGTTTATTTTATCTGATACATTGTAATATTCCTGTGAACTACAGTGTATACTTTGCCGTTAGTAGATGTATTTAAATTAGATTTAATGAATACCAGGAGACCGAAGAGGTTCTACGGATAGACTTTGGGCTATTGTATGGAAACAATGGTATTAATGAGGGGTTTGATATTTTTTTAACGTTTTTGTTAATTAAACAAAATTTAGACTCAAAGTAACTATGAAATTTATATACTACCATATCTTTTATGGAGAGTTTAATAACCAGTTGATGAATGCGGATAGATTTGATCAGAGTGTAAAGTATAAATTTGAAATGGGTTTTATGTATATCACAGAAAAAAATGAGTTTGATGTTTTGGTGATCACATCTGGCCATTTTCATCCTGACAAATGCTATGTATCTGTAAAATAAGGTAAAGAATGTGCACAGCGGTGATAATATTGCATAAGAAAAGAAAGTCGTTTCTTCAACATTTCAAAAACATGGCAGATGTTACATTGTAAAAGATATGCGAATTGACCATCGAAAATACTAATTTTATAAACATGTTCACATATGCTGTGGTATATTTCTTTATTCGACAAATTGATTTGATTGTCATCCTGTTCAAATCGCTATATGTAAGGGCACTGGTTGTTTATCCGGCGAAGGTTGCAGACTGCTTATCGAAACGTCATGCTTGCTACTGACTACACTTTATGCAACTCTTTTCACAAAGTTATATACGGAAATATACCACTTATAAGACAGTGGTCCGTAGTAAATTGATTCCTTGGAGATTAAGATAGTATTTTATAGGAATAGAAATGTAAATTGCATAATTTTAAACAAGACTTACGTGTAAATTCAGAACAACAACTCAAACATCAAACTACAAAGTGAGTTATCAAACAAAAAATATCATATATTAGAAAGAGTTTTTACGTTTCCAAAGAACGTTTCACAAATACTGTTTATGACTGAGTATTTCCTCAAAATATAAACTTCAATTAAAAAACAAAAACTTGTTCGTATTAGGTTAAATGAGAACTTTAATTATCATATTTATTTCTGTAAAGGAATATTTCAGCCACTTCAGCCATTATTGCGACGGACAATTACAGAACAAAACTTGTTCGTATTAGGTTAAATGAGAACTTTAATTATCATATTTATTTCTGTAAAGGAATATTTCAGCCACTTCAGCCATTATTGCGACGGACAATTACAGAACAAAACTTGTTCGTATTAGATTAAATGAGAACTTTAATTATCATATTTATTTTCGTAAAGGAATATTTCAACCATTTTTGCGACGGACTATTTTACCATTAGATATTAAAATTTTAACTCGCCTTGTATGCCATTATGTTGCGTCTGTCGTTCTTTTTCATTTTTCTATTCATCATTTTCAATAACCGTATTTGGCTGGTTAGTTTCTGGCAGAAAGTCTGACATTGTTTGCTAAAAGATCCATATCAAACATTACAGAGATTAAATTGGTCTAATTATTAAAAAAGATTCGGTAAAAACCATAAAGCGTTCGATCGTCATATTTGACAGATAGGTTTCTAGTGTAAATCCCTCTTAGAAAGAAAAGTGAAAAGAAATATCCTTAATCAATATTCAAAGTCAAAGTGGACAAAACCTTAATAAACACATCCAAATAACCTCTTCTGGTGAACTGAAAAATCCTAGAATCATGATGTTAAGGCCAATAGGGTTCTATGATAAAGCCTTATACAGAATAAATGTGAAGTTGACCTGTGTTCAATGTCTTTCGGCTCAAAATTGATAAAACGCTCAAACGACATTTTCTCAGGAATAAACTCCGACAAAGTTTGCGCAAAGTTGACCTTGCCAATATGCAAGATCAATGGGGTCATACTCGATATCAAACAATCGAACTCTTCTGACTGACAAACAGTACTTCTATCATGATGAAACCTGATAAAGACATATCCAGAATTCAATTCTAGATGAGTAACTGTTGTCCTTCAGAGTTTTTAACATACTAGTAGCAGTGAAGTTTGAATAAGCACGATTCACATTCACTTTAAAAGTCAATGATGTGATATGTCAATATATTGCTAAAGGTTTCGAATAGCAGATCAACAATGTACGCACATTTTGGTCTGTTATTTCATAAACATTTCATTGGTCAATAAAGGTTTATCAATTATTTTTCCACAAACATGCAATCAATTTTCCATTACAGTTCAGGTACAGACACATTTATGTGCATTTGAATTAGTCTTTTTATGGAAAAGTGCAGCAATTAAAACAGCTACAACTTATGCGAAACTTAATTACACTAATGTTATAAGATTTTTTAATTACTCTACCATTTTGTTTGATATAAATGACATCTCTATCGATAAGTTAATTGCATTTTTGTCATGCGATCATCATTTTCAGATAAACGTGCATTTTACATAGTGCATTTTAAACATGAAAAACCCGGTCATTTTCCTTTTTTTCCTTTTTGAACAAGGGACAATTGTCATGCAAAGAAATTATCAATATAGTATGTGTATCCATATATATGGTTTTCAAACATATACATTGATCATAGGTACTAGTATCGTCTGTCAACACATATGATGTGTACCGTTATCAAGAGAGACAGGGTCCAGTGTATTTCATGTATTGCATACACTTTGATACTCATATATATATTCCATTATTTGAAAATATTTTTTATATGAAGTGTGGATATATTTTGTATTAATTTTACTTTGTATTTTCCGTCTGCTCAGAATAGTGTGCCAACATTCCAGACAGCAAAACCATAATAAAATTGAACTCTGGGAATTACACATGGCAAACTACTTTACATGTATCTCCTCAATTACTCAAAATCATGATGGTGATAAATTCATTGTTTTGGAACATGCATATTTTTATATTTCATCATCCCTTAATACTCTACCTCTAGTTGTTAAAAAACTACAACAAATATTTACTACGTTAAAAAAGCTAGATTTAAGGAACACATTCCATGCATTATGATATCCATGTATCACATAGTATCATATCTAAACCTTCTTCTGTATCGTTTTTCTCAAAAAATAGCATCAGAACTGCTTATACAATAATGTATTTCCTTAACTGTGGTTTGAAATCCAAATTTCAAGGCGTCTTGTTAGAAGGATTATGCTATAAGCGTACCATGACGTCCATAAGGTAATGAGAATGCAATACTGATTTCTATAATAATTCCGAACCAAACAGCGAGTGCAGAATGAAATTCAAGGTAATGTATTTGAATATCATTTCCCCCTCTTTTAAGGCCCAAAGTAAATTTCAGGAAAACTAGATCAAACGATATATATAAACTTTGAACCTCTAAGTAATATCTTAAATATCAATCATATAACAAGGCACATGGAAACGCCAAGTTTGACATAATAAAAAAATGATTACTACTATATTGAGAGTACTTGTACGACAAGTACTCTCAACATAGTTACATTAAGTGGTGTATTTCATATACATGTCGCTGAGAAAAGTTTAACGCTGATTTTTCACTCTGTTTACAATATTCCTTTACGGTGTTTCTTTCCAGAAACGATGCATCTATATAAAACAAGACTGCCGTAAGACAAGAGACAATCTTTAGCTTCATTTACCCTCGTTATTTTCCATTTAATAGGAAAACAATTCGGAACTCATTGCTTTTATTGGTGCTTAATCAATAACACATGCACATTCAGCTTTTACTCGGAATTCATTTTCCATTTCTTATTTCTTTACGTTAAGAGTGATAATAATTTTACTGTGACTCCGGCCTGTCATTATCAACTATTCATCAACCTATTGTGTATTGTCTGAGGCATTCGGCATTTTTATATTGGAACATTTTGTATTTCTGATCTAAGTCTAAACATCTTTGTAAAGTTAATTTACATAATTATTAAGACATTCAATTTTATTTTTTTTTTTTTGCAAAATCTATATCTTGGATTATGAGAGCGTTGGTAAGTTGAATCGTTATACTCATAGTTAGTATCTATTGACTGTATCTTATTCAAGAAATGGGAGCGAAGTTCTTTGGTATCATTGCTTTCGGAACAGCACAGCACTCACTGTGGATGATCCATACAAGCTTTCAAATATATAGTCCGTATATCATCTGATACAAGAGAGCATTTGTAAAACGTTCTGTTCCTCCTCATCTATCAAGCTCTCACATCTTGAGCATCACGACTTTTGCCTTGGAAGAATTCTCCGAGAAAAATAATTTTACTATAACCTTGTTTGAATACTCTGGACTTTGTTTTTTGTTTGTTTATCTATTCTAATTTAATTTTTTTTTATTTGTTTGATTTTTTGTGTATGTGTTTTTTTGTTTGTTGAAGATTTTAGATATATACCCGTTTAAAACAGCAATAGACTAGGCAATGTCTTGCTAGTGATATAATTGTCTCCTCTGGCAGTGGGATTATTTTCACTCTTCATGGCATGCAGTATATTACGGGTTAAGGATATTAACATACTGTTTATGGATTGCCATATCTTAATCGAGGTCAGTAGTGTACGCTGGATCAATGGTATCTCCAAGCAAGGTCTTTGTAAACTCTTAATGATATTTTTTATAATATAACGTTTACGAACGACAAAATATGATATTTTTCTACAACCATATCTTCTTGAAACAGGCAACCCCATAACATTTCATAGACTATGATACCTTAAGGACATCATTCAGTTGTTTTGTGGTTCTAATGGTAAATATTCACCTTCACTTACGCGACTGAGGTTCAATTCCATAGTCGGACGCGGAAAGAACATGGATCAGGGGTAATGGTCCGACCATGTGTGATTTCTCCGGATACTCCGGTTTTCTGCCCAAGTTATCGCGCCTTTCGAGCCAACAATAGTTATTAATATACAAAGCAGGCGAATATACAGGTCACATATTTCACAATTAATGTGAAATAAATAAAATTGTATATAATTATTATACTTTATACAAATCATTCTCCAATTAAGTGTATCATTACTTAAATCGTAAGTACACATTCTCAATAGTCTAACAGACTGAACAGTCGAGTTCATTATAAAAAGATATATGTAATGCAATTACAACTTTTAACCAGTGTATTTCAATAAATGTTTTATAACAGAATGTTAAGTGATTCCCTGATACATGCAAGACCATCTTCTTATACCATTTTATCATTTCACATATATATTTTTATATACATGTATATGCTCTTTCAGGGACAGAAGCACTAATTTGAATATTTTTGATAATTACAAGCACTGACCAATTACTTCCTTTAATAGTTTTTACTTTAAATGTTAATTTTTGGTTTGTAAACATATGTTTCGAAATCGTTTTAGTTGACAAATACATGTAAAGCGATTAGTTAGGTTGGAAATGTTATATTGATTATGTGTGTGTTTGTGATAACCATTACAGTCATCAATTATTGTCAAATTGTCATTAAGGAATCTCAGTCTACAGATGTAACTACGAAAGCCTATTAGTGTCACTTTGAAAAACAAAAAAACCCCTTTTTTTCTTGTTATAACGCGTTAATTATCTCGTTATAACGCGTTAGTTATCTCGTTAAAACGCGTTAGTTATCTCGTTATAACGCGTTAGTTATCTCGTTAAAACGCGTTAATTATCTCGTTAAAACGCGTTAGTTTTCTCGTTAAAACGCGATAGTTATCTCGTTCAAACGCGTTAGTTTTCTCGTTAAAACGCGCTAGTTATTTCGTTAAAACGCGATAGTTATCTCGTTAAAACGCGTTATCTCGTTAAAACGCGTTAGTTTTCTCGTTAAAACGCGATAGTTATCTCGTTCAAACGCGTTAGTTTTCTCGTTAAAACGCGATAGTTATCTCGTTCAAACGCGTTAGTTATCTCGTTAAAACGCGTTAATTATCTCGTTAAAACGCGTTAGTTTTCTCGTTAAAATGCGTTAGTTTTCTCGTTAAAATGCGTTAGTTATCTCGTTAAAACGCGTTAATTATTTTTTGGTCCTGTCTTTAGGCTAGAAACTAGCTATTACATTTGAGAAGCAAACATATCAATTAACAATTTAATTTCTCCATCTTCTGACTCCCTTCATCCGATAGCTTCTTCACGAAAGAAATAAGCGAATTCATTCCGAAGCCTGACCGTAAACGTCACATCTCTCAGATAGATAACTGTATAAATAACGCATTTTATCTCGTTTTAACGAGATAACTAACGCGTTATAACGAGATAACTAACGCGTTTTAACGGGGTTTTTTTTGTTTTCCAAAGTGACACTAATAGGCTTTCGTATGTAACGTTGCATAAATTAATAAATATTTTTTCAGTTATAGTTATTTTATACATTAAGGTGTCTGAACATAAAATTTGACAAGGATGGGATGGATGGATGGATGGATGGATGGATGGATGGATGGATGGATGGATGGATGGATGGATGGATGGATGGATGGATGGATGGATGGATGGATGGATGGATGGATGGATGGATGGATGGATGGATG